>NW_017805824.1:3139739-3230170 GCF_001891065.2 Hippocampus comes
CTGGCAACCATTTCAGAGGGTACCCCCGCCTACTGCCCCGAAGACAGCTGGGATCGGCTCCAGCACGCCCATGTCCCTCGTGAGAATAAACGGATCAGAAAATGGATGGATGAGTCTATCTATCTAATCTATCTATCTATCTATAAAATCGCTCCATATGCGCATTTCAATACTCACCTACAATGAAAAGGTTGACCTTTCACTGACCGATAGATTGTGACACACCATACCAGAAAATGAAGGAAGACCACTTCAGCAGTCCCATCTAAAATTGCATTTTAAAAGAAACCGGTTTCGGCTGAAAAAGATCGGATTTTTGAATGTTCTTAAATTCTGAAGTCAAGACTAAAATAGATTATTTGTTTACTTGATTTGTACCATTGGTGACTTCACCAGCCAGATAAAAAGTTATTCTGTTGGGATCCCTGTATTCTATATGTTAAAAAAAAAAAATATATATATATATATATTTTTTTTTTTTTTTAATGCATTATAAATAGGAAATCAAAATCCCCACATTTTCCGGAAATTCCACATGGCCAGAACGCCCCCAACCTCAACCAAACATTACCTGTAGTTCTGGTCAGACCTGACAGACCTGCACAAGGATGAGTATTGGACCACTACGCTTATCAACACTTCCAATATTCTTGGGATGTCTGGTGAAAATGGCTCCCTGGAGGTCATACTACAGATACATTAAGGTCGATCAGAGCTGTGAATGGGCCATCTCACTCTCAGGGTCTGGGGTGACTGACACCAAGGCTGTCAGACAATGACAATAGCTTTTAACCCAACAGGGTGGGAGAAGTGAGCGTTCGGTGTTGTACTTCACCTCCTTTGTTCTGACCTCAGAATCCGGGTCAACTTTGTCCCTCTGTTTCCCGTCAGTTCTGTTTATAAAGAACAACAACTTTAACAGGCAGTTAAATGGACTTGAACTTTTGAACAGTTTTATTCGTTCCTAAATTATTTCTCAAGTCCAAAAGTCATCATCTCAACAGTTGATTTATTCTGCAAAATAGAAGAAGAGACATATTGCTTCTGTCTCGCGGCAGCACAAATGCGTTATATCAGTGTAAGTGGGAAAGACTTCTTCAGACAACACCCTTGTGAGCGGACCCCAGATGTCTGTGAAACCATGCTTGCCTCTTGCCATAACTTTCAAAGATGGCAGAAAGTGCTCTGGTGAGAGAGAGCCATGCATTATTAGCTGACAGCCCCATATAAATAATAAGGCACATAATGCCAAGTGTGAGTGCTCGCGTCTCCGCAAGGACACGCAACAGGTGCACCTCTCGTCGCAGCATTTCCATTTTGTTCAACAAAGAGCCTGCCTGTGTGAATAACTTCTGTCTGAAAGCTTAGCCTGATCATTCTTTTATGTGCCACTTCCCAGAATGCACAACGTTCGCGGGACCTCATGATAATAGGCTCGTCGGGACACAGAGGAAGGAGCGAGACGCTTGTCAGAGTGGATACATCCACGTCCCACCCGAGGGAGACGGCTCGGAGCGCGACACATCAGTTACAGGACACTGAGAGACCGTCAAGTCCTCCCTTCCCCCTCCCTTCCGTGCAGCCTAATGTTTGTCATGTTAGCGAGGGCCCGTGCTCTTGTCTGGGCTTGGCCTGTAGTCATGTGGAATCCATTAGAGGTCGCAAGCGTACAGGACAGGCGGTCGATTAATAACAGTAAGGCATTGGCAAGGGAAGAAAATGTTTTTTTTGTTGTGCGTGTGTTTTTTTTTTAACCTCTGTACAGCACTGTACTCTCCATAGGTGCTTGTTAAAGCAAGCAGATGTACAGAGGGAAATTGAAGAGGTTGTCTCACATCATGGTTGCATCTGTGAGCCAAGTCTCTTGTGTAATCACAACAACATGCCAAATGGAAGCTCTGTCCTATCCGCCATATTGCAGGGAATTCAAGTTGCTTCGCGTGGGCTCGGATGAGATCAAACAATAACCTTGTTGGGCAGGCTAAAAATAAAAACAAATACTATTTCAAAATACACACACGCGATATCAGTAATAGTAACGGGGATCATTTGAACAAAAGGGAAATGGTGTGATGGCATACGTTTGGAGATTTTTTTGTCAGCTGTTTGACGCTGACAAGTGATGCTCGTGTGGCAAACGCACGCGTTCCCTGCCACGCAAAACCCTGAAATGGGAGGGTCACGATTAGCTTTGCCACCCAAGCCAAGTCATTAGGCTCCTCAGCACCTGCGCAGTTTCCTTCCACGTAAAGAGCTGTATAAATTAATCACACACTGCCTTATGCACTTTGATGCAATTTATAATGCACATTAATGAAGGCTGACAGCTGTAACTAAAAGGCAGAATGATCACTTACAAGTTAAATAAAAATCAGAGTGCAAAAAACAAAAGTAATTTCCATGACTTTTTTTTTCCTCTCCCCCGTCATGCTCTATTTTCATCTTTATGCCGCTTTGATTTGTGCAGTTTTAGTGGAGGACGGGTGTGTGTGAAAAGACTAAATGATCTGCAAATTGATGCAACACCAAGGCTGTGTCTCACTCGCGTATGAGCTCTAATTGTACATTGTGTGAAGGTGTAGCAAGAGATGAGGAAAAAAAGGGCTTTGCACTGCACCTCATTTTAATCTCAATGTCTGATCAGTTGCTTTTATTAAACCGCTGCTTGTTTACTGCCATTTTTACATGTTTCTAGTTTTATCATCATTTTATTTTGGACCCGCCTCTTTCCAATCTCAAGTAGAAATATATATAAATATCTATATCCACACCCAACGTTGTGCACACATGAAAACATCATAGGCAAAGCATTTGAGCTGACCTTCAGAGATCCCTAATTAAATTTTGCGCATGTGGTGATGCTATAACTGATTTCATTCTTCATTATGGCCTGTAATGACATTTCTCAGCTGTCAGAAGCATTGCGGGGGGCTTGCTTGTGAGGCTGAGGATGAATTACCCATTATACCAACCTTGCCAGCATGACCATAAAGGAGGGATGGAGAAGAGCTTAGTGAATCCCAAAGTCAAGTCATGAATGCTTGCTAAATAAATAAATAAATGAATAAATAAAATTTAATCGAAAAGAGGCAAGTGGAAATTGAAACCGTATGCCTTTGTCGTTGAGCGACTCCTAACAACAGGGCTGCTCATCTGACCCTACTGACTTCAGAGTGAAGCCATATGTCCCTGGCGCATTGACATCTTTCAAAGGCTCCTAAAGATGTAATTAAGATGTCAGTACGCGGGGGTCAGCTTCAGTCAAGAAGATACACAGCAAATCTACAGAGAGCCCAGCTGGAAAAGTGGAGATGTACACGGAGAGGGATGTCCCGAGCCCTGATTTACACACACGTAAAAGCTATGGCATTTTAAATACTAGTTAATTTCCACACAGTAAGCTGAACTCTAATTTGTGTTGGAATGAAGGAGCGGAGGGAAACCCTTGTCGCCACTTGTCACCTGGTGATTGGGGTCTGAATAGGCATAGTTTCTGAAAATTAAAAGGCAAAGTCAAATGGTTCGCCATTGCACTTGATTTGTGCTGTATGTCAGAATTAGAGGTCAGGCCAAACAAAATGAGGAACAGGAGAACGTCTCTGAGACAGTGTCGGGGTTTTTTTTTTTGGAGTCAGGACAGAGAAGTAATTGGATAATTGTGTCCTGTTTGTTAAAAGTCATAAAATAAAATATCTGCCTTGCCGCATATCTGGAGATTATGGAGAGCTACTCTGAACACACCAAAGTCTTTAAATTACATTTTGAAAACGACATTTGCTTCACAGAAGGGTGGATGACTGGACCAAATTATTTTATTTTGTATACTTAGACTCATTTTAATTATTTTCCAATTATAACTCTATTTAATTATATTCCAATTGTCAACCAGAATAAGGATACACAATCAATTAATACCTGAATGTAAGGATATAATACAGTTTCATACTACGGCCTTTCTTTCAGTATTTTCTTCATCTTCTTCTTCTTCTTATTATTTTTATTTTTTATTTTTTGAGAGATAAGCCTTTTACAATCAATAACTAAATGCCACAAATCTGCAGAGCGAGTTGTGGGCAGTGGAATGAGGTGGATGTAAGATGACTGACACATTTTATTGGTTCATTCTCCGGAGGGGTGGATGTAGATCTTGTTATGTCTCGTCATCCTTTCTGTCAATCTGTATTTTTTTTTCCACCTCCCCATTGAATGGAGAGAGATACAGACCTGATCTTAGAATGCCCACTGCAGTGTAAACTCCAAAGAGGTGTCGAGAACTTTGTTGTATCAAACAAGTGGCGACAGGGTAAGAAACAGTGTCAAGGACAAATCTCCGGCTGTCACTGACGGAAGGCTGTTTTGTTAACGATTGACGAATGAAGGGGCAAAAAAAAAAAAAAAAAAAAAGACGGACTGAACACTGACAGAAGTGGGTTTTCGTCCGTCCTCTCAGTCCGTCACTGACGGGCCCATTTTCCTGCTCACAGTGTGCGTGCGTGCGTGCGTGCGTGCGTGCGTGTGCGTGTGTGTGTTTCAAGGCATTGCTTGTTTGCACTGTGGTTGAGAGGAAAGAAATTTCATGTGTGCTGTTTGTTGTACATAGAGCATATTTGAAAATAAAGCTGACTTGACTTGGCTTTGTTTGAGTCTTATTGTATATATCAGACATGTCAACCTTTATGGTTGTGGTCTCGGGGAACTGATTTATATTCAAGATTGTCTTGAGTGTTTGTTCTCGGGGCTGAATAAGCAGGTTTCCTTCCATCGACTGTATTTGGAAATGCTTTGCGCTTCCTGTACAGTGATTGGCGGAATGTACCAAAGAGGTGTTTTCCGCCAATGAACCAAGAAGAGAAAGAAAGAGAAAAAAACGAAGGAGGAGAAGAAGAAGACCACGACGAAGAGCATTTATAGACAGGAGTGCGCTACTTGGATTGGGGTGCAACTGCTGTTTTAAAAGATCACAAGGATGTTAGAACAGGCCAGAACGCCCACTGATATCAAAAATGCTATTAGCTTTCGCAAAGTACACACTTAAAGTAGCACTTACAGTATAATCCTCTTATTCAGAAAAACATATGCACTACTTCTGGCAGCGGATTTCTACTGACTCAGTGATCGATAAAGGGTAACTTTCCCAAATTGACATCACGTAAAACATTCAAATAGCGCGTTCTGTTGTCACAAATAATGTCTAATGCTAATAAGGCACTTGCCGTCTACTGGTGTGCCGCTACTCACTTTGTCGTAGACGCGCACGGCCGTATGAAACATATAATCCGGTGCAAATGCTAACTGCGAAAATTGAGTCGGATCCAGATTGCTGCTTCCGTCACTGTGGCGACACTACCCCTTTGCAAGCCACGTGAACTAGTCTGCTTAAATAACAAATATACAAATGAAATCCCAAGTCATAGAGATGAACATAATTTCCTTGATAATGAATGACTGGAGGACCTTTTCAACAGGCTGTCCGTGTGTCCTTGGCATGGAGAAAAGTTCCCGTTATCACTCGTGCGGACTCAACCGAAGCACATAGTGGAGGACAGTTCAGGGGGCCACTTTGGAGATGTTGTGTCCAATTTAGGAAGATGTTGAGTTTCAAACTATAAATATGTTATCGATTCTGTTTTTAACCACAGCAGTCTTTGTCATGACTCACACCTCACTCTGCTCAAGACTTGAGCAATGGTTGAATATTCGCTGAGCTTTAAGGAGGATTTCTGGGTCAGAAGGACCTCATGTCCTTAGTACTATTTCACATGAGGCCATCCGAGTGAAATAGCAGTGGCTTTGTGAAATATTCATCCCCTGTCAATAATTAAATGCTCATTATTTGAACCTGAATAGTGCTGTTATTCCAAATTTAATGTTCTTCTAATGCATGGGGCGATTGGCATGCGCAATAACTAGCCAGCATGATGAAAGGTAGATAAGTACAGCCGTAGCCATTCTTTTGAGGTAAAAAAAAAAAAGAGTCCATGTTCCGTATGAAAAATTTACAACCGTTGTCCAGAGTTTTTTGAAGAACATCTGAGGTTTTGTATTCCGTGACAGAGCAACATTTGTAGCAAATGTCAGTGAAATGAAGCTTGTTATCTTGCCCCCCCCCTTTTTTTTTTTTAGATCGATTCCTTCATGAAAACCAGAAACTGCCAAAACATAATCAACCGCCCACGCGGGAGATCATGACGCACCAGCCAATTTAGGTGATAGGATACAAGCGGGGCATGAATATACAATATACAATAAATATGCAAGCAACAAGATCTGATAGCCAAAGGCAGGGGCCTTCATGATAATATGAGCATTGTCCTGCAGCCATCCAGCAAACTCAACTAGCAGCGCTATCAATTAAATCTTGGAGGAAGTCAGTGCATCAAAAGTCTTTTGCCTCTTTTCTTGAGCGTCGAAATGCATCGTTTCTTTCTTTGATGTCAGGCACTTTTCATTGTTTGTTGTTATTATGATCTGCATACGAACAACTGAGAATTACCCCAGCTGTTTTCTCAACCGTCTCGCACTTGGTGTGTACGTGCGTGCGCGTGTGCGCTCCATGGCTCAAGGACCTGTCTATGATGTAAACACAGAGAGGGTAAACACACGGGCGCTTGGCGGTCTCCATTGTTATTACCCTCTTTGTATAATTAGCCTTATAAATTGCTCACATCAAAGGCGCTGTCCCCTGAAATACCTCCGTGTCTGTGTTCCACTGGAAGAGTGCAATGAGGGAGTTGGCGCATCTGTGGTTCTTGTCCCTGGGAGACATGTTGAACTTCTCCGGGTCGCTCACTCGCTAAAGCGGGGATAGAGATCTAGCTATTGATAGAGAGATAGATATTTTAGTGATGTGAATTATATGTACATGTAATCCTGATTTCTGGAAAATCCAGGAATGGCAACATATGTCCCACAACAGGAAAGCCAGTCATGAAAGTAGAAATTCAAGTGGCACTCAGTACACTGCATTCAGTACTTGACATTGGAAAATAACAAGCAACATTTTTGCAGATTTTCTGATGAACGTTATGAACCAAATCCAGAACTGTATCATAATGAATTCGCATTAGTGGATTTTCTGCACTAAAAAAATAAAAGTTCTGATTTGGAATAAATAAATGGAAATGAAAACATGTTTTTAAAAAATCGGATTCATCAAATAATAGACAAACAAATCAATAGCGTCAATGGATGATTTGAACAATTGTTAGTCGTAGCCCTAGACTGAATGCTTACTTAAGACTTAAGTACTCAGTGAAAAAAGTCCTGAAGTTCCATGTAGCTGGTGACTTACTTCTGATGTTTCTTTCTAAGTGCATGGACAAAAAAAAGTAAAACGGTTCCAATTGAAATACTGACGAACAATATCGCTTCAACGACACAAATAACAACCCAAATCAGTTTCAAATAACACACGATGGTAAATTCAGCCACAATAAATTGTCTTAAATGGACTTTCGCCACAAGAGGCTCACAAGGCACAGATTACAACTAACAAAAGTTATGACAGGAGATTTGCAGGCTGAAATGTGGTCGTTTTTAGGCAGACACAGATCACAAACTATGACATAGCTGTTGGTCCTAAACATATTGAATGTGTGTTTTCTTTCTTTTCTTTGCGACGCTTCACGTAAAGCAGTGACTGCTTTGGTCGTGTGTCTGCCCTGTTCGATCTGATGAGAGAAATGCGGGCAAACGTCGCCAGCTCTTACGTTAGGTTGGTGAAACAGATTCATGTTACAACGCCCGAGCCACAAGTCTGTCTGACAAACCCCCCAAAAAAAAGAGTTGCCGCAAGCAATAATAGACACAAATAAAGAAAGTGCGCAAATTGTCACTTAATGTTACAGAAAAAGTACAAGAAGCATTTCTTTTTAACAAAAAAAACGGACGTGAAAATAGAAATTCAACTATTCTCCATCCAACCATCTTTAAACTATTCTGACAAGTACAATTCATTCAAAAAGTGACTCAAGTGAACGTACATAATGTGCTACGACCCGCCTCTGATGATCAGAATTCTATTATCGTACAGTTAAGCACGTTCCACGATGCAGGATGACTTATTTGCCGCGATGTTTATCAAGCCACTTTTCCTCTTTGCCTTCTGGTTTGAACTGCACTTTAGAGGCAATATTTACCCCTGCCAAAAATGAGCTGAACTCCAAATTGTACCACTTTTGGGGCATTCAACTCAGAGGCACAGAAGCACAGATCATTTTTGGGCCCGACAGTGGCTTCAGATCAATTCATTTCTTGGCGCAGAAACATCTGCTGTGGAATTTAACGACCCTTCTGACCTTTAGTTAAGTGTAAAGATGGGAAAAGTGAAAGCCGGGAGAGCGTCGTACAGTATGTGCTGATTCGGCTTCACTCTGAGACGCAGGCGTGAACAATGATGGCCTGGCAGCTGGAAGTGATGAGAGACGGAAAGTGTCGGAGTGGGTTTGCGCGCCTTTGATTGACAGGACCAAAGCTGCTTCTGCCATCAATTTCATGCTCATTATTATTTAATGAATGTTACTTAAAAGCATATGCAAAATTAAGATTTAGTCACAAAAACACATTTTATATGGTATTTAAAGAATGATATGCATAATAGATTGCTTGTGCATATTTATGGCAAGGAATTTCAAGCATTTCTTGTCTTGGGATGGTCCTCGGCTCAAAGTGTTGACTCTCATGATCTCAATTAATAACTCAGAAAGTAAGAAAAGGAAGAAAACTGGAAGCTTTTTACACAGAGGAGAAAAAGCTGTCAAGGGGAATTTACCTCACAGTCAAACTCACTAATGTGTAAGGAAAAAGTGATGAGCCTACTTACGAGCACAACTGGTTGAGGATGAAGTCTCAATTCTTTCTAAATTTAAACAAAATATGTTCTCTGTCAAACACATGTAACCGTCAACCATGCTCGGATTTCAAATTGGTATGTGATCGTATTTTTGTGTGTAACTGCTTCAATGTTCTTTTGCTTCTCTTTTTTTTCCTACCGTGTAAGTTGAGTTATTCTATTTCCACGACTCACTGTTACAATAAGCGTTAATGCTGTAATTTAAGTGTATCACGGTGATCGTTGAGGACTATTTAAATATCGTTTTAGTTGCAGATGTAGCTGTGTGTACAGTTCTAGTTGTATAAATGTGTCAGTCAAAAGTAAAATAAATAAATAAATAGAATAGAATATTAGAAATAGCTTTCAGATTAATGGGGTACAGTTCATCATCAATGGAATAGTCATGCATAATATCGAGTAATACCTCTCTGAGAGATTCAATTTCATGGCAGAGTACTCAATAAACTACTTGCATGGGATATCGTTGTTTTGTGTGGTCACAATATTGTGGCTGTCCCAAAGGATTCTAAACGCAGTGTTCATCATGCTGTGGGAATAATGGAAAAACAAATATTTGACATCAGACTGCCAAATGCTTCTCAAAGTCTTTCCTGTACAGTTGGCAAAATAAAATGGCCTAAAAATTAAAATGGCCTGAAGGCGGATTCGTCACAAATACTGCACGTTGGCAAGACAATAAAAATATGTTTTCTCGCGCTTGAAGCACTCTTGAGTGCTCCCTTTTATGGTCTATTACTGTACCGAGTGAACTGCGGGGGAGTTGATTGACATCTAGATAAGTATTTGATGGCCTGTCATCACTCACACTCGACACCGTGTGTTAATTTAATTCAATTATTAATGACGGCATGAATATTATATCAGCATGGGAGAGCTTATCAGGGAATTCAGTGTTGCTTTCTAGCAGCAACAATTCCAACGTTTTAGCCACCACGGTTGATGCTGTTTCACTGGTTCAACACAATGCAAAAGAAGAGCAGGATTTTTTTTTTTTTTTGTGTGTGAATGAGTCAATTCTCAGTGCTCAAGTGCAGTTGTGACTTACAAGTTTAATGAATTCCGTGAACACGCTTTTAACTCAAAACACTTGTATTTCACATCGTCTTCATATCGAGATGACTGCAGATGCCTTTTATTTGTCGCAGCCCTGCAAAAAAACAAAAAAAAAAACAAAGAAACCAACAAAATGTTATAGTTGTCAGAGAAATAGCTTTTCACTGTACAGTATTGCACGTAAAACATGCGGTAATAACAGAATTAGATAGAAAAGGATTAAACTGGTTCTACGTACATTGATATATGTGCTTCCGGTGTGTGGGCCATCAAGGTGCAGTACAATATGTACATAGTGCACACACAAAAAAACTGTTTCGCAACTAAGTCACTCAGTGACCTAAAGTATTGCTAGTCATTTTTTGCAGAGGATTATGTGGCTGGAACTATTGTTATATTGTTTCTCTACATGTGCTGCTGCATCGGTTTTGTTAAAATTGGCATCAAAACGGTTATGCAAAGGTGGCCCTGATGCTATTCGTTAGCCCATCCGTGGCGGTTTTGCATTGTGTGTTCGCATTAAGCTAGCGAACCGGTGGTTTGTTTATTTATTTATGTATTTATTCATTTCAATTACCGATTTCCCCATTGTGGTAATTATAAAGTGTTTTTTTTTCATTACAAAGGTTAACAATGTGTAAATCTGTTTCAACTTCAACTGGAAATGGCACTAACAAGATTTGAATGGATATTTTTTAAATCGGCAGAATTAAACATTATATCTTGAAAAATTCGTAAGTTGGGTCATTGATAAGTGGAGCTACCGCTGTACAGTATATCTTTCAGTGGAAGCCGCTGTAAGGTCCTTAAAGAGTACAGAAGGTTTTCAGATTCAATAAAACTCCCAAATGTATTTTCTGGCAAACACTCCAGGGAGTAAGATCATGAATTGACAGGCCCTGTGTAATTCTTGACAGAGGAAAACTTTGTGTACAGACACTCCCGCCGACGCGTTATTAAAAAGATGAGCGTGGTGGAAAATAAATAAAGAAAAAAATACTGATTAAATTTTAAGCAGCCGGCGGGCCGATAGTTTGCCTGAGGCATATTTGTCAGTTTCAAAGGGTGTTTTTATTAATTTTGTATTTTGCATTTTGTTAGTGGAAAGAGCTTAATCCACCGGGAGCGCCACAAGCTATAGCCAGCAAAGCCTATAGCGGCGAGAAGCGAGACGTCGAGCATGCCAAGCAGATCCTGCACATTTAGAGAAATCACATCTAGATCACCAGCACAGCCCGGAGACCCCCCTCCCTCCGCCAAACCACACAAGCGTGCTCACGTTGCTCACAGGAATTTTACACACAATGCACAAAAGACACATTGAGTCACATTATTGAAAACGTATAACCATTTTCTTCTTGCAGAATAAAGAATGTCTTTTCATTGTTTACATTAAATCTTTTTTGCTCTCTGTCCCAGCGTGATGTTTTTAACCACTCTCAATGAATTATTCAATTCACCTTGAAATTGTATGTGATCACCGGAGATTTTGTCTCGAAGCTGAAATAACAAAGAAAGGTATCAGGTGATGCTTTCAGATCATTCCGTGATGTTATGCTGCTTAATCACAGTATGTCGTGGCACTCCCACAGTGACATCACAACAGTCGAGCTAGTTTAAGGTATGCGCCATGGCATCATTGCCACACGTTTTTCTGATGATGAGGTTTTGTTTCATTTTCTTGCCAAAAATCATCGAAATTTTCTGAACCAGTTGTTGTGGTCTTCAAGAACTGTCCAACACAGACCATACGTTTTCTTTGACTGAATTAAAGCGAGAAAGGCTGCTGTGTAAGACACAGACACACAATAGCATCAAGTCCCTTCTTATGTTGAAATTTGAGTTCTGTTGCTTTGAGGTGGTGATTATGCATGGGCCAGTTACCAGTATCAAAGTTAAAAAAAATTCAATATTTAAAAATCGCAAAAACGTTCCATCTGTGGTATCGTCTTTTTTTTTTTTTTTAATCTCATAAGTGGTCAGTTGCAGGCCAAGTGACACCATCCCTCCACTACCTGTTGTTGGTGTGAGCAGTCAGTGAGCCCTACGTTTTCCCCTGTCAAAGAACCCATCTCCTTTTGGAATGTTGAGCGATATTATGGATTATAAGAAGGATATGGAAAATGTGCTCATAAAGAGTGGCTTTTGCAGGAGGCAATACTCAATACGATACACACATTTAAAAGCGTTTTTGTGTTGAATAGAAAAAAAATGTTATTTACCGGTGGTGATGGATGGGAAACTAATGTTCTCTTTTTCTTAATTCTATTGACCGTGTAATCCCTCAATTGCGGCAAACTTGACCCAAATATAATTCAAATAAGACTACTGATAAGGACTTTGAACAGAATGGACTTTTTGAAACGACATGGAATTTGTAGTAATTTTCACTTGACCCTTTATTACCATTGTACCGACACCTGTCAAAGCCAAGTGTATCGGTAGAATAAAGAGAAAAAGAAAAATCAAACTTCAAGAGAAAGTTGGATTCTTTCATTTCCAATTCCAGACAGACCGTATCAAAGAGCATCGAACACTGGCCGACACAGACTGCCCTTAGGCTTTCATTTGCCCAAGTTTCAGCTCCTGGCGAAAACTGAACGCTGTTCAGTGAAAAGACAAAGCTGAGCGAGTGTGCGCGCATGTTTGTGTGAGGCGGTGAGCGCGTCACTACGCGCTGCACTTTCATAGGAAATTACCAGCAGTTGAGCCAGGCAAGTTTTCCAAAACTGCGCTGACTTTAATCATCTTAAAAAGAAGTAGCCGATGAGGCATTTGATGGCTATTAGCGATGCGTACACCATCTTCAAAATCACCTTTCATTTGAAAATACTCATAAAGTATTTGTGTCAAATCAGTCAGAGCGGCTTGAAGTGTGCTACTTTGTTGTGTAAAGGTGAAGGAGTTAATTAGGTGATGGCAAGGTGACTGATGCTATGTATATACAGCACATACGACAGGCAGAGAAGCCAAGTGGGCTGCTAATCATGCCCTCCGCCCCCGTGCTCCGGCATTCATCTCCAAGTGAATGCTTTTGAAGTCAAGACTGTCAGCGGCTCTGTGTCATGCACTCGCTATTTATTGGATTTCATCATGAAATCATACTTTGTTTATCAAGATTGATTTGGAATCAATCTCAGATAGAGTACTACATTTCGTTTAAGTGGGGTGTTTTCTCTTTTTCGGGCAGGGCTTTTCTCCTCTTTTAATTGATGTATCTCAAAGAACCTGATACACTGTGCTAATATGAGCCATTATTTAGGGAAATACATTGGGTGTGATGTTGGGACATGGACATAGTTAAACCCTGCTGCATCCCGGTTTCTGAGTTTCACAAATTTTGTTGTTGTTGTTGTTGTTGTTGTTTGGTCCAAGTTATATTTCTTCTTTATTTTGGAGTATACTGTAATTCTAATTTTGAAAAGTAGAGAGAAAATTATTTCAACATCAGCCTCATATTTTGCTGAAGAGATTAGAAGGAGAGTTTTGAACATTTCTATCCTGTCCCATCCTGCGTTTTACACCTACAGAAAGCGATGGCTACAGGTTAATGTCGTGATGTACATTTTTGGGCATAATTATTGATGTATAGTGTGAGATGTTAACTTTGATAGTTTGTAAAAAAAAAACGGGATTTGTTTACCGAACATGCAGGGATCGGTATACCGTTAAGCTGTTTGGACAATATTTTTTCCTAGCCATTGCTCTTTTTGCGCTTTCTGAATTTATTGAATGTTTTGGAGTTTGTTTGAATAATTTTCACGGTAAATATCACTCAATAATTTAACAAATATAAAACATGTAAGATTTGCACTTTCACTCAATTGATATTGTGCTGCTCCATTTGGTGTGTGCGTTGACTACCTGGGAGTAGCATAATACTGACATGCGCATATTTAGAGATGGTTACAGCTACACAGGAAGCCACAATAATATTAGGCCATTTTAGCAGAGGAAAAAGATTATATGAAATTTCATCTGTGCTGTATGTGCTGTATGTTGCACATACAGCACATTTGACAATAAAGTTGTACTTGACTTGACTTGACTTACATAATCTAGCTACATGTGTTGCGCCACTACTTGTGTTCAAATCTCAATTGCTTGATTAGTTATAAACACAATGCTATTTATTAGCTAGTATTGTATTCCCTATTATGAGTTACCATTATGCCAGCGCATTACAAGGCACGTGGTTGTTTTAAGTACACAACTTATAATCTTTCCGTTTAATTTTACAGCAAACCAAAACAGGTTGTGGCAATAAACAACTTGAAATCCTCTATTTGGAAAATTCTTCACCATTTGCCAAACTGCTGCTTTTTGTGAAGTGATACGTGTTGAGTTCATTGCCACCATTCAGTGCTTAAATGTCAAATTTTCGCTCGCAAGTCAAAGCAAAAATCGCCCCAGTGGTGTTTTCTATGGGGCAAAAGTCATATGTTGGGTCAGTTGTATCTCAAAGCACCACCGAATTTGCTCATGCATAATAGCCTTGACAAAAAAAAAAATGCAGTAAAACTGTTTGGTATTTCACGAACACCTCATTGATGCTCAATTACTGCAAAAAATATGTGATGCTTCAGGTGCAACCGGAATGTGGTCATATGTCCTCACATGATGTTCTTATAGCCTAAATTAAACCACTCCATGAATAAACACTCCACCGTGACTCTTGTACAACAGACTCATTTAAATCTTGACCTTTCATTCACCTTGACCCAAAGTCATCATCTAAATCATTCAATGAAAACCACTGAGAGCATATAATTTGTACGGATGCTCCGGGAAGAGTAGTGTGGCCCTTCCAAATAGGGTTGAGGATGAGACATGGTGGAGTTTGTCTCAAAGGCAGTTTTCTAAACTCTGTCATCAGCGTGCCTGCTCACCATAAATGCTCAGCACAATGACGCGCTATATTGACTTACGACCGTACCTCAGTTGAATATTACAGCTGGCTCTGTGAAGTCTTTTGGAATCACAAATTTAGTGTCACATCCCGCTAAAATTCTTCAAATTTTTAAGAGCGGATTGTGTCCGGCTCAAGCCCTTTTCGAAGGCCCCAAATTTCTGTCCAAGTTGATCTAAAATGCTATATTAAGGCGTTGTTGTCGGTTACGTTATGTGTGATGACATTTCCTTTCAAGTTAGATCTATTATGTTCCTCTTCCTCATTCAGTCTGTCCTGAAGGAGGCAGGCATGCTTGTTGTGCTTGGAGCGACAATTATTTCCACTGGATGCTTGTAAAAATCGATTAATTGATCACAGGCCTCTTTCCAAATCAAAAGCCAAGAGAGCAATTAAGAACAAGCCTCAGATATGATTGTGAATTAATTAGTGTGGCATTAATGAATTCTTAATGAGAAAAGAATGGCAGCGCTCCTTTGTGACTCCAATAGAATGAATGCTGTGCACCCCAAAGATTTCAGGACAAGTCATTTTCATCATTGATGACGTCATTGGTTTTTTTTTTTTTTTTTTCCAGCACAGTTTTGCGGTCCCCTGCATTTTTTTTTTTTTTTTGCCATGGATTAGACAGAGAGTATTTGGACAGAAGGGCATAGAAACACATTTCTGCGCTTATTTCTCTTCAACACATTGACTTGAAAGAGACTACGCAATCGTACATGGGGAAAAATAATCATTTTTCAGTGACAACCTTTGTTACAATTGTAGTTTGAGTTTTATAATGGCACATAAAATAATTCCTGGTTTAGTTGTTCAGATCCGAATGTTATTCACCCATTTCACAAAGTTTTGTGGCAAACTAAACTGCAATTTAAATTATATCCCAGCCAAACAAAATCATAGATGATTTAACATTTTTGTCGTCTTGTCTTAATCAGAACGAGCCCTAAAAACAGAGCCATTTATAACCAGTAAAGGCATCATGTTTAGTCATACAATCCTGCAAAAACCCCACAGCATATTTCCACTTACATTGTGAAACGTTACACACCAGGCGTGGTGGAAATTAGAACATCGCGACTTCCATTTGGTAGTTGCTTTTGCTTTTAGCATCTCCTGTTAAAACATTGTCCTATTTGAGCATGTTCCACAGAAGTTCAAAACCTTGTTTGTTCCTTGTGCTTGGTCCCTTTTGGTCGAACTCCCCTGCCTCCAGCAAAACAATCCACCCATGAAGGAGAGCATAACAACAAGAAGCCCGGTTGATAGCTCACTACAAAGTTGTTGAAAAGCATATATTATCTTGAAAACTATAGATAATTCCAAAAAATACATACGTCTTCATCTAGCCACATTGTATATGTTAAATAAACTTTTTGTGTTGTATTAATTCATCTGATTTTATTACCTCCGTTTTGCTGCTTGATCTTCGGGACTCTCAGCGTCTGTGTTGTGGTTGGTTGTCTTTTAGGGGTTCTGCTTCAGTGCTCTTGGATGGAACATGACACTTACATTAACGTCTTCCTGTAATTTGCTGTCCACATGTGGAAAACAAGCAAAATGGGGGAAAAAATAGAACATTCACTGTGTGGCAGGAGTATATACTCTACCTTCATTGTGAGGAGCCCCAAATGGCCAAGTCCGATATATACAGGTACTGACTGTATTCACTATAGAACTACATATCCAACAAATGGCAACATGCAATGTTCAACCACATGCACAGTATGTATACAAAGGCACCAGAGATACCGAAAGGTGTTCGGATGCGAGCGGTCCAGTCCATGCATGTCAGTACATGAGCATTTATAGCTAAATCATGAAAATACAAAATCACATTACTAAACAACATGACTGACGGTATAAGAGAGATTGCTGGTCTCCACCAAGGCTTTGCCCATTTGACAACTAAAAATGGACACCTGTGAAAGCAATGTGGGTTTACAGTGATCCCTCACGATTTCGCGGTTCATTTATCGCGGCTTCAGTGCATCGGGGATTTTTTCAAACATGTTCATTAAAAAAAAAAAAAAAAAATCATATACATGAAGTATAGTACTGTATATGTTGCTCTATGTGACTCGCTGTTGTTTTGCTGACTTTTGCAGCTTCTCACGGACCGTTTGCAGACATAAAAAAATAATAATAATAATAAAAAAAATGCATATGTTAATTGGTCGCTACTTCGTGGATTTTCGTTTATCGCGGGTGGTTTTGGTCCCCATTAACCACGATAAACAAGGGATTACTGTATACTTACTCAATTTTCTAGTTGCCTCCCTCTTGTCCCCTGTAAGCCAAGACTCTCACTCTTGAATTTGGTTTCGGGTTTCTTTTTTTGCGAAGACAATGTTTTGTTTTGTTTTTTTTTAAACTCTTACCTAGCTGACAGTTTCGGCTGTCCCTTCAGCCTTCGTCGGAGCTGTCACTGCTTCCTTGTGACGTGTCTTAAAAAACAGCTGACCGGATCAGGAAACCTCATTGAAGTTTTATTATTTTGTTGTTATTTAATAAGGCTGCAAATGTCCTCACTCACACTCAATTACAAATCCTAAAGGGCCACAGATAATTATTCGAATATGTCAAAACTGACAATTGTCAGATCACTGGTGATACTGTTTTCTTCAAAAACCAAAAAAATACTTTTCATTCAAAACAACAGAAATCTGAATTTAAATAAAATGTCATTTCCATTTCCACAAAAATTAAAAGAAAGTCTCATAATTCCCTTTCAAATTGGAAATTCATAGCAGAGCTGTAGTCTCCTCTCCTGGCATGTAAATCACGTCAGACTTGTGCTGGTTCAAGAGAAAGAATGCAAAATGCAATGGGTTTATGCTAAATGTTGTGCGAAAAGGCCTTTGCATTTCCGTGGCCAGAAATAGGTTCCCGGTGGGCCTGTTCAAGGTCTGGATTTTAGATGTGAAACGTGCTTGAGCATTATACACATTTTCATAGTGTGAGCGGTGTGAACCGAAAGAGAAATCCTTCGATCTAGGCTGTAGGTTGCATTTCACACTTATTTAGTTTTGAATTGAACAAATCAATTTGACCTGATGAGATTTGACATACGTAGACTAACAAAGTCAAAGTCTACTTGCTGTCTACTGTAAAAGACCAAAAGATCTTTGAACCGAATCCCAACAAGGGCGGGTGTTCATTTGATGAACAAGAAGTAGAAGGACATAGTACGAGAACACAGCGTGAGCTACTTGGCTACAAAGGCAGACGCTGGTGGAGACCATGGGCTTTTCTGAAATGAGGTACACTTGAAAGTACATCTAACAAAAAAGTTGGCTTGCACTCAAGATGATCACCGCCATGTCCCAAAGACATGTTGAAAGATGACTCAGACAGTGTGCCTCTGTTGTACTAACAACTGTTCAGGCCTTTCTGACTTCACAGTCAAGGCCCCTCACTCAGTTTGTGTGCCGCTCAGTTTCTGCACAATTAGGCAGAGAGAGATACAAGACAAGGTTGAGCTTGGTCCCTTGCTCAAATTCACCTCGGCAGTGCCGTGCAGGAAAATGTAGGCGTGTCTGCTTTAGTTTTATTTTTTAGGATACATGTTTGCTTTGTACTTGTCTCAAATCCACATTTTTAGGATACTCAAGGCAAGTTTGTTCCACTGAACTGTCGGAGCTCCTTACGGCTTACACTAGGAGGGGGATATCAAACTTGTTTATGTTCAGGGCCACATCGCAGTTGGTCCCTTGAAGTGCATCCATTACAGTTGACCAACCATCTTTGGACTACATCTTTTTTAGCGGGCGCATTATTACCGTAGCACATTTATTGTTTGAGTTGCCTGATTATGATTTGAGTGTGAGGCTGAGGGTAAAAGCTGACAAACGCCGGAACTATAGCATGTCAAAGACAGGGAACTCCTTTAATTCTACACCACGTCTCCATCCAGAAGCATTTAATGGTGTTAATACGCACAATTAAATCTTATTGCAAGAGTTGCTCTGAGGCAACTCTTTAAACAATGTTAAGCCACACTTTCATCGGGCGTAAGGCCACACATACGAAGTGCACGCATGCCATCACATCATATTCGTTGGCTTGGCAGCTTCTTCTGGTCGGCATGCAGTCAGTGGACTAGACTTTCAAGAATGGTTTTTGTGCACTCAAAACACACTCTTTGCTCAAAATATCTTAATTGCTTGTATTTGTGGCACAAATATAACGCTATACTGTAGTCTCTGCCTACAGCACGCAGAATTCTGGGGTCGGGGTTTGTGTGTGTGTGTGTGTGTGTTTGTGTGTTTACACGCGCAGTTGTAAGTCCACCTCTTCTAAGCGTATTGGAGGAGAGCAAGTATACCAAACTTGAGCATCCTTCAGAATGCTGGCCAAACGTACAGCATACTAGGGGCTATTAATACTACAGTTTTGATGCTCAGCGTAGTCTAGCACAAAGTGCGTAACTGTGAGCATGGGTGAAGTTTCCTTTCTTTTGGTATTTTCATAGACAAGCGCAGATAAAAAAGACCATTTGTGCCGTTGTGGGAGTGAACACAGCTCACTTGCTTCCAGGCCAGCAGAAGGCTACAGCAACTGTGCCACAACTTAGACCTTCTCTGAGCTGGTTTAAAATCTAGTCTGTTTCAATCACCAAATTTTCAGGGTATGGAAAAGAAAACTTCATCCTGCCACTGGAACGCCCAGCATGGTACAGCGCGGTCTGCCAAATTCCAAAATACAATAAACGCGACTTGCCCAAAAATCAACAATCATCTACAGAAATAGGGCTCTGTGTGTCAAGTATCCCGGAACACGGCATACAGTAGTTTGCTTCGTTTGAGTGTGTCACAACATTTGAACAAAGCAGGAATTTATAAAACTGCCTTCATGTTTGGTAAATGATTCATTTCATGTCTTCCATTTCTCGTGCTGTCACACAGTTTTGGTCTTTAGTTGTTTTATTTTCCTGGTATGTTGCATAACACTTTCAATGTAGTATTTGGGATGATTGACAAGACTAATAATTGTTACTGTAGCGCAATGGCAAAAGGGATCCTCACAATATTCTTTTCAGGTTGTGCTATTTATCAAGATAACAAATGGCAGTAACTCATCCCCTGGCATAAATCTGGCAAGCCCCATTGTGACACTGTGTTTAATTACAACGTGTGTCGAATTGAAACACCCCGGAACATAGTGGGATATCATCCTGGTTGAAGCAGGGTTTAAAAAAAAAAGAAAAACTTAATTAATTATGAGGCACCTCCTTCCCTCTTTATTCTCAGTCACTGGTGTTCCTGCCTCAGTGGGCTGATGACATTTTCAGCCTCCCTTTCATCCTTCAGAGAAATGAATGGCGTGGCAGGAGCGTTATCAAATGAGCTGTAGAGCCAGCCAGTGAATATGTCATTGAGTGTGACTGCTCCCTGAGTGAATTGTGATTTATCTGCGTGGCCCCCTCGTCAGGTTAACTGACTTTGCCTCATGGTACCCCCTCAACTCCCACCTTGTTGTTGACAGGCTCAGTACATCATTTGAGGGGGTTCTTGCCCATTGAACAATGGCATACCTGTGTTTGACCCTCACCACTCCAGGGCCCTTTTCTCACAATTTGACACAAACCGATTGTATGTTGCAGGTCGCCTGAGTTTGCCCAGTGTCTTTTTCTTAGAAAAAGATTGCCATGCCCTTATTCATAACAAATCATCACGTGTTAATGCTCGTTGCTGCACAGTGGATCCAAGTGTCTTCGAAGTTTTTCAAGATATAATCCAAGATAAGATAACCTTTATTTGTCCCACAATGGGGAAATTTGCAGTTTGTTTCTGTTGTAATCTGTTGTCCAGACAATTTTTTTTTCTTGTTTTGTTTTGACTTGCGAGCAAAAGTGTGACATACAAGTGCTTTCACGGTTGGCGTGACCTCAACTTAACTCATCAGTTTGGCAGATAATGAACACTTGTACATATAAAAAGAGGTTTTCGAGCTACTTATTGTCACTGCATTTATTTTACTGTCAAACTAAACAAACCAAAGAGAGTTACATGTTCTGCATTTAACCAAACCACAAACAGTAACTTTACCTTATGTTGCAAAACGCCATAAATAGGCGAGCACTTTGAACTCATTTGAAGACAAACAGTCGAGCAAATCAGGTAGACCGAGAGTATAACAATATACACAGGAATATTTTCGTTATCCTCTGTGAAAAATAACGAATATTACTCCAACTTACGCAGGAGCTTTGACTGTCTCCATGCACTTTATATTTGTATTGCAGTTTTATACAGCTCCCAGTAGGCCAATGTGTAAGAGGAGTAACACAATGTAGCATCAAATTTGGGAGCCGGGAGTTCATTCTTGACATTTAATGATGTCATTGCAGCATATTTTTTTAAAAGGACAATACTGTGGGGGCAGCACGGCGGTCGACTTCATAGTGCAGAGGTACAGGGTTCGATTTCAGCTCTGGCTTTTCTGTGTGGACTTTGTATGTTGTCCTTGTGCCTGCGTGGGTTTTCTCCGGGGACTGCGGTTTCCTCCCGCATTCCAAAAACATGCATGGCAGGTTAATGGAACCCTCTAAATTGTTCCTCGGTGTGAGTTGTGATAGCAAATGGTTGATCGTCTGTGTGTTCCCTGCGATTGGCTGGCAACTAGTTCAGAGTGTCCCCCGCCTACTGCCTGAAGACAGCTGGGATAGGCTCCAGCATGCCCGTGACCCTCGTGAGGATAAACAGATTAGAAAATAGTTGAATGTGCTATTTTTATTTCTTTATTTTTTTAACAAAACAGCAACAACTTTTGTTGTCTGTTTTTGGCGGCTGGAACAGATTGTCATTTCAATTCACCTTGAACTGGTTGCCAGCCACTCGCAGGGCATGACCGCAATGAAATTATTGATATACACATTGAGGTTTAGGGATGGTACAAAATATCCATTTGCACTACAGGTATACTGCACAAGTATTTCTCAAAGTACAGTATCACCAATGTCAGATGCCAATACTGAAACTGGCAGCAAAGATGAAAGAATGTTTGAATAAAACAAATGCTGACTACCTTGTAAAAAGGTATTTTATTTTATTTTCATATTTTGATGGGCTAAATCTGAGATTAATATCTGACTTTAACATAAAACATAAATTTGCTAATTTGTGAACATAATGAGTACAATGGAAACATAGCTTTAGTTTCGATTGTTAAAGCCTGAGAGAAAAATCTTTCATTTTTACCACGAGAGCGTATTTTTTGCTCCCAATATATAATTTATTGTTGGCACAATATCTGAATATCATATCGTGACTCACAATGTCATTCCAACCCCTCGCTTTTATGCCCCAACTGTTCTTGATTATGAAAAGTGTGAGTTCATTCCACAGCTGACACGAGGCCCATGCCTGAGCAGCGTCTCAAAAATTTATTTCAAAGTAAACTCTTCAGAAACTTCTGTGAAACTTGCGGCACGGACAGCTCGAAGTTGTTGACAAGGTACTTTCTGAACCTCCTGCACAAAAAGAGCCTCTTGATAAGTAACTTATGCATTCACCGACCTACAAGAACACTTGAGTGTCTATTTTTGACACTCAGGGATTCAAGACAAGGGTGTGCAAAGAGCCCATGAAATCTATCTGACTGGAAAAAGGTGATGCACCTTCCTAAGTAATCTCACCGGTGCCCTGCCCTTTCTGAACGTGATTAGCGCACGGCTGAACCTGAAGTACAGTGTTGAAGCGCTGCCAGCAGACTCTCAGCACCAAATCAAAAGACTCACTGTAGAATCAAAAGACTTCAGTCTTTCTCTGCATAAACATGAGCGTAATGGAGGTGGCGGTGGTGGGTTTGCGGAATGTGCGCCATTTCTGACAGCCCTCAGTGGTTTTTGAACACTACTGTCATATACAGTATATGTCCTTCCACCTTTGCTGCCAAAAAAAAAAAAAATGCAATTAATGACTTTAAATAGATTGTTACACTATTCCTCTTAAGAGGATGAAAAAGTGCTTTCCGTCTACTCATCGGTACACTCCATCATCATGAAAATGTAACAGAATAATCACACAGGTCTTAATGTAAGCGGACAAACATTTGTACCCATTTTATATCCATTTTTTTTATTGGGTGCACTTGATTTTGCTCTGTCTCACACACTACTTTGCAAACTGCAATGTGTGTAATGAGTGGTTAAATGATGATTTTTATTTTTTATGGTTTTATCGTACAAAGCAAGTTATTTCATAAAACAAGCCATTTGACCATTTATAGCCTGTTTTTTTATAGTCAGATTGAACATTGTGCCCGTTTCCCTGAAATTACTGTCTACCCTGTCATTATGGGGTAACTACCCTTTTAAGAACCCATCCATCCATCCATTCATTTTCTGATCCGCTTTGTCCTCACAAGGGTGGCAGGGGGGGGGCTGGAGCCTATCGCAGCTGTCTTCGGGCAGTAGGCAGGGGGGAACACCCTGAGTCTGTTGCCAGCCAATCGCAGGGCACACTCTCACCTAGGGACAATTTAGAGTGTTCAATCAGCCTGCCATGCATGTTTTTGGAATGTGGGAGGAAATTGGAGTACCCGGAGAAAACCCACGCAGGCACGGGGAGAACATGCAAACCGCTGGAATCCAACGCGGTACCTTTGCACCGTGAGGTTGACGCGCGGTCCTCCGGGGCGGCCCCCTTTAAGAAACCTTCATCTTTTTTCATTGACATTACAAACAGCATTTTATATTTTGACATTGGAGCCTGAAATGGTGGCCAGTTGAAGAATAAATATCTCAGCATATGTTTTGTATTTTTTTCATCATAGTAGTCAGATGTTGTTGAGCTTGCATGTCCACTGTCATCGTGAAATAATTGATTGTATTTAAAAAATAAAACTTTCAAAAATGTGTTAAACAGTACACAGTCAGCTTGCAAATTGAATCATGTTTGTAAGTGAAAGTCTGACATGTTTTCATAAAATGCTAATATTATTAAATGTCCACCTTGCCAACAAGATCAGATATTTTGCTAAAAAAATATTAAAATAAAAAAGTAATATTGGCACATATATTACTTTTTATTACAATGGATATAGGGAATCTCAAACATTTTGGGGTGAAATGGGCAAGTGCCATTTATCCATTTAATATTCAACCTGTAACCTGTTTCGGCAAACCTGTATAAATAAAACGGTATACTTCAAGCTTTCATTGCATTATCAATGATCTGATACTGAAGACAGGGCGGCCCGCTAGTCCAGTGGTTAGCTGCTAACCGTTAGCACGTCGACTTCACAGTGCAGCGGTACCGGGTTCAATTCCAGCTCCGGCCTCCCTGTGTGGAGTTTGCATGTTCTCCCCGGGCCTGCGTGGGTTTTCTCCGGGTACTCCGGTTTCCTCCCACATTCCAAAAACATGCATGGTAGGCTGATTGAACACTCTGGATTGTCCCTAGGTGTGAATGTGAGCGTGGATGGTTGTTCGTCTCTGTGTGCCCTGCGATTGGCTGGCAACCGATTCAGGGTGTCCCCCGCCTACTGCCCGAAGACAGCTGGGATGGGCTCCAGCACCCCCCGCAACCCTAGTGAGGATCAAGCGGTTCGGAAGATGAATGAATGAATGAATGATACTGAAGACTGTAGCACTTGTCCAACAGTGCACTTGCCTTCCATTTGCTTGTCAAGCCTTTCTTTTAACACACTGGGTGTAGATACATTAGTACAGAGAACATGACCATGTCCTTAGAATAATGGCCATCAAGAGAACGCATTCCCCGGGCTTCTGTTCACACTCATGTACAGACTTTCCTATTTGCTCTGGCGCTGTCATTGGTAAATGTCATGCAAAGAGACAGGTCATTTACATTTGTGATAAAATGATCCTGCATTTTTTATTTGTCTCTGAAATTAAAGACTTCTTTAATCATTGTGGATGGAGGGGGACTTAGCCGACGTACTCATGTGTTTCTGATTGCATTAGAACTGATGTGGCGTGGCAAGATGGATATTTAATAGTTGTGCTGTCCCTCTGTATCATGTCAAGATTCTGACACACACACACACACACACACACACACACACACACACACACACACACACACACACACACACACACACACGTGCTCTGGAGCTCTCCATCCCACACCGAATAGCTTTAATGATTAGGCCCATCATCTTGGCTTGGAGATGGATGATAGATGAGAGAAGAGCTGGCAAAGAGTACGGGTGTGTAAAACAATGCACAATGTTGTCAAAAGACCTAAAAAGAGACATTTGTGCAAAAAGTGATCTGACATGGTTCCTCCATCGTCTTTTTGCAGCGGCAAAGGCCCCGAAGCGCCCACGGCAGCCCTGTAGTGCCCCAGGCGCTGGGCTGATCAGACCTCTCCCTCCGCCTTGTTTAACTGTCGTCCTCTGCGGCTTCAGCATGTGATTTGTACTCTGTGGCATTAAACTGACTCGACTTGATTTAAACCATCAAATGTTGTCATGCCAATAGGAGCGACTCCAAAGACACGGCAACCACAGTTGCGTCACTGGTACCACGGAAACATTCATCAGTGCGCTGGCAAGTCTATTCTTGATAATCTCGAGCCATAATGAAGGAACATAAAACAGCCATAGAAATTTGCCGAGAATACTTTTTATAGGAATAAAGAGGATAGATGGGAGCAGAGGCCAGAGAGTGATTATGTGGGACAGAACAGCCACTCTTACGCTGGCACCTCCAGCGTGCGGGCCATCTGCATAGAGGGCCTGGAAATTGATGACAATGCTAATCACTGCCATGGAGGCCCGACTGGTGTGGATGAATGGCCATCGCAGTCTCTAAACACACTGAGTAGTGCTCATCACACAAGCTTTTTGTCTGGGCATGCCAGGTCCGCAAGCCTTCACTGGCCCCGCCCCTTTCCTGTACACACGCCATCACTCAGTGGCAACATTTGTTTGGCTTCCTCTCAATTCAGGAAGTCTTGGTTCATGTCCCAGCCGCATTAACGGAATAGGCAGAGGATACTCAGCCATTTCCTATTTCCCTATTGAAGCGATTGTTGTTGGTTATTCTTATTCATCGGTCCATCCCACCCCCATATTTCATCATTATCAGTTTCTTGTTTCACTTTTTTTTTTCTCTCCCGGTCCTTCGTCCAAGGATCTTTTCTATATTGTGTGACCTTTTGGTCAGTCATGTTCAGTCATGGAGGCTTAACAAAAATGTGCAGGGGGTTGTACTGTGGCCCGAAGTTCTAGCAACAAAATAAATAAATACATAAGTCAAAGCAAGGGAAATTATCTGGAGCTTATAATCAATGGAGGTGTAAAAGATTTTTAGTTGCCGAAAATTTTTTTAAACATTGAGAATACACTGTAAATGAACGACATGAAGCTTCATCTCGGTGTTTGGTCCTGATAGTTTCCAGCTGTCATGTGTTATATTCTAACCTTCTGGTGCGTGCTCCTCCCCGCAATGAATCTGAAGGGGACCAGCTGCCTGGCAGTCAAGTTCTGTTTGCCCCTCCCATTGCATTACATTTTCAAGCATGCATTGTAAAATGAAGTGTAACTTTTTCAAATATATATCAATAAAGTTTGCAAGAGTGCTTTTGTATGTCAAAGTGCAAATGTGTTTCATTGGTTCCTTCTCATACGGGGGTCTGTCGGGACAACAGTCCACTGGAATGCGTTGTGTCTTTTCAAAACCCGGTCGAATCCAAGTGAGAGATAAAAGCCCAGACAACTGCATTACTGGCCATCTTGTCAGCTTTGTTACATTTAAACTCCATCTTGCCTGCCAGTCTAAGAGCTGGCAGAGCGCGGGACCTGATGCGACAAAAGCAAGAGAGCTGCAGCTGTGATTTGAGGAGCAGAGAATGGACTCTAAATGCATTTTTACACATTTACAAGACGTCCATTCTGTTCCCTATGAATCAATAATAGGCAACATGCGGCAGACCCCAGATACAATTATCCACTCTGAAGTTTCCTCCCTTGTTGCCACAATGAACATTAAAGTTAGCGTGCTGTCAGGTGCAATGGCATTCATGCTTCCTTTTAGCTCCCGTCTCTTGGGAGCGACACATTTCTCATAAATATTCCGTGTAAAACTGGAAAAGGACATCTTCATACTGCCTTCAAAGCAAGCCGCCAAAACAAAACAAACGTCAGCATTGTTTTATCCCTCCAGCCCCACAGATCAATTTATTAATAATTGTATTTACAAATTATTTTTCTTTTGTAAATCCATGCAGATGCTGTCTAACAAAAGCATCTGCTTCTTTTATTGGTTTTCGCCATTGCCTGCATTCCACATTTGGAAGACTCCCCGGTCCCTCAGCGTTGATTCAGATATTGAACCATTTCATGCAATTATGAAAACCTCATTGCTCACATAAAACAACCTTAAATTCAATTAGAGATTGCATCGCACCACATCAATGCAGTGAGACTTTTTTGTTGTTGTTGTTTCCAACTCAATGAGTTTTGAATGAATAAATAGTCAACAACGACAGCTCAACAGAAACCTCCACAGGAGATGCATAAATAAATGCGTAAATTGGCGCCAACTGTATAATTTGGTTCCAATGATATTCCCGTAAACAACAAATCCTCTATTGAATTAAATAAAACAATATGAACTGAAAATTATATACGCAGGCATTTAAATCAACGTGTGATTTTAACTGTATTTTTTTCCCCTTTGAAGAGCTTAACCTGCTTACCTTGAGCTACCTCGGATAGCTTCATGTTCATCGCAAAGAAATGCCACTTCACTGAGTGACTCGCCTTTCCTTGATTACAGAAGTCGATATTTACATCAAACATATGAATAAACACATATTGAATGTATACTGAATGGCTGAAAAGGCGTTAACCAATTTATTTATGTTTGAAATACTAATGGAATTGTTTTTGCAAATGTGAATAAAGGCCATCTATTGCACCATTCTTAAGACTCCTGCTAACTTCATCTCAATCTACTACATTCTACTCAATTTTACATTTGGACCATGTAATATGCCTGCATTGAGACCGTATGAAACATTTTCAATATATTTGTTCACGTCTTGCAGTTTTTGTGCCGCATTGTTGTATCCTCTTAAAGATACAAATTCACTTTTATTAAAAAAAAAAAAAAAAAAAAACAAAACATCCAGGATATAAATAATTGTGCTTGAAGTATTTTTTAGCAAAAGAAAATCAGCCTAGTTATTGTTTGATTTTAAAAATTATTTTTGATCATAAGGAAACATAAACCTAAGTTTGTTACAAGTGGTTTTATTCGAGAATGGGTTTATCTGAATTCTATCATTTGATATTGATAAATAAGAAATTGTTATTTTGGAGTTTGGAAATAAATAAATACCTTCTTTTTCTAATATTGTAATTTTTGTCTTGACATAAAAGTAAGTCTGCTTTATATTTGGCAATTATCACACTGAGTGTAAATACAGTGAAATTGACACATTTTTTAAAATGTTTTTTTTTTTTTGACTGTGATAGTGTTAAAGTGATGCAGCGTGGTGGCACCAGGAGGAAAATGTAATGGCCCAGATACAATATGCTTGAGAGATGACAAACTCTCCTTCCCATCCATTTGCTGCAAACCTTCACGACAAAGTGCCCCAGCAGGAATAAGGTGAGCATATTTGCTTTTACAGTGTCGCGCATCCATTTGAACACTGACACATAGAGCAACCAGCAGAAATATTCATCTCAGCCTAAATTTTGTTGATGTATTATGAAACAACTACTGTACTGCATATTGTTGTGTTTCGCTGACTGTCGTCATCATGAGTGTCCTTTGTACATTCTCTGGATAAACGTATTTATTTACGTCAATGGCAGAAGACTATGCTTTG
The DNA here is from genome assembly GCF_001891065.2 of Hippocampus comes. Classification (NCBI taxonomy): domain Eukaryota; kingdom Metazoa; phylum Chordata; class Actinopteri; order Syngnathiformes; family Syngnathidae; genus Hippocampus; species Hippocampus comes. Next base: position 3,168,367 of record NW_017805824.1, read on the forward strand.
ACAAATGTCTGAATACATTCTTACAGTATCTAGGGGGTATTACTCCATATGAAAAAGAAAATAGCCTGGGCGTTAAAAAAAAAAAAAAAATAGGCAGCAACAGACAGCGTTTGACAGACACCATTTGGTTAGAACAAATGTGAGACATGAAAAATAGTGTGACGCTCTTCCATAAAAGCAAGTAGCCGCAACCCATCCTTTAGCATGTGGTAATGGCCTCTCGTTGTTCGATTCAATGGAAAAGGCTATTCATACTGTTATGTGATTGAAAAGAAAATTGAACCCTTTTGATGTTATAAATGTGTCTATTACCGCATTTGCACACAAAATTTCTATGGAAATTACAGAGAAAGAAGTGATTCTCTGCAGGAAATGTTTGGGTATGACATATGCCGCTCTATTCCAGCCTGAATATCAATATAGGGTACACATACTAGAACAAGTCTAAAACATTGGTTTTTCACCATGTTGAAAGGCTACAATTACGAAACTATATGTATGAAAAAGGTTACCCACTGGATGGATATTTCTCCGTGTACTGCTGTCATCATGAGAAACTTCCTCACTTTGACATGTGAGTGTGTTGGTGTTCAGACAAAATTGAGTTCATAAAAAGTTCACCGGTGGGACGGTCAACTTCGTGTTATATTGTGTGACACCTGAAAACCTGTTTGCAAATAGATATTAAAGGGATCGCAAAGTCATTTGTATCATGGATTTCCAAAGTCAAGCACGCTGTGTGGAGTACGAATGTTCTTTTCGAATATCGCGCGACTTTTCTCATCAAATTTCAGCTTCCTGAGTATCTAATGCAAAGGTGTCAACCTCAAGGAGCCAGCCCGCTATGTCATTTTGTGTGGCCCGTGGACACTTGGCGCACAATTGCTACAAGTCATAAAAAATGACTTTCAAAAAAACTAAGAAAAAAGCAAAACAAAAAACAAATGGAGGTGTAATTATGGAATATGGATAATTATCTTTAAGAAGTGCCCTTGGTAATGAAACTCTGAGGTCTTGTTCAAAGTGGCCAATACTTTCAGTCAATAAATCAAACTTTATTTGTTGAGCGCTTTACAGCATTAATACACGACTATGTGCTTCACATTGTTGGTTAATATTGGTGCTCAGCGCATGCAGTAGCATCTCTGTGTTGGCCAGCAAGAGAAAGGGGCGGACTCTGGCTGTAATTCTTCAAGTGGTCAAACATTTTTGAAACATTTTTAATGCTAAAAGCATCTTTCTGTTCCTCGAGACCGATGACTAAAATTTTAGTTTCGTCCTGGTTAAGCTGGAGAAAGTTGTCTCAATGCAGTTAAAAAGAGCTTCCAATGGACTTGTGTCATCAGGAGAGACAGAGATGCTGCATATAGCTGCTTATCATTCAATCCGTGTTTCCTGAAAGCACAACCAGAAGCATATATAAATGGAACAATTAAGGGCCTAAAATTGATCCTTGAGACACACCACATGTAACATAATAGGCTTGTGGGGCACAAGTTACCAAACACCAACTTTTTCATGAAGTGATAGCAAGATTAGAATGATGAGATGGAAGTTATCTTCTCTTCCGGTTGACAATACAATCACCGCATATGAAAGCCAGTTTTAAGATTTGTGTTTGGCAAATATGAAATCCACCTTCTCGTAATTTTACAATTTAAGGGTGCAGCAAATGATTAGTTTGTGGTGCATTTTCCCCTGGCAGTAGCTGGAAATTGGAGAAATATTTGGATTTAATCACTTTTTCATTCATTTTTTTTAATCACTTAACATTGACTAAATATTAAGTTTGAAGTTATATGAATGGGTTATTAATTTATTCAAAAGTAAATCAAAGGGATCATTTGTGAGCATTTTTCAGGAGAGAAGTCAAATGTGTTACAAAAAAAACATTGACAAACATATAAAAGCAAAAAAAAAAAAAAGTATTCAAGGTAGTTCACCTCATAATTTAATCCATCATTGAACGCAACCTGCTTTCTGATCACCACACCACAACATTATTCAATTGCCTTAATGAGTGCATTTAAGCACTATTCAGCGATGCTCACATTTGATATCTCGGTCCTGTTGTAAAACATTTTGAAATCTCAGCACACGGTTGTAAAAGCTTCCATTCAAAGTGCTGGTAACGACATTGGCTGCATTCAAATGAAATTCAAACTCAAAGACTGTACTGCAAGTCAGTGCGACTACCTCAAGCGCATCAGTCATGCGCAACACAATTCACACCGAGGTACATTTGATGTCAGACACAAAGGAATAATAATTACTTTCATTCCAAATTTACAGTTTCAATCAGATCTCTGTGGATGAGGCAAAAGGATGCTGGCATTATGCTCAGGACCAATTCAATGCCTGAGTTTTAGGCCTGATTTTCACAGAATGTTTGCTAAATTGAAAAGCAGATGTTAATTTTTTTTTTTTTTTTTTTTTTACCACTTGACACACGAAAAAGAAATTTGTACCTCAAGAGACTTAAAACCAACACGTGGTGATTAAAATGAGTGTTTCAGAGGCAGGGAATATCATTTGGAATAGTTCAGATCTAAGGGGGAAAAAAATGCTCTAATTTTGGTCATTTGCTGAAGTGTTTGCTGAAAAGTGAGACATTTCCAAGGCCGGGCCGGGAGAAAAAGTTGCTCCATTCGGTGTTTCCGTCGGGAAAATCTTCCTACTTCATCTCAGGAAGTTGGATTTATTTCCAACGTGATGATGGATGTGACCTGAGGACAACAGCAGAGGCATTTGCATGTGATTAGCAAGGCTGTGATTGAGGAGATGCACAAGTGGCGTGCTGTGGCGTGCTGCTGCCGTGTCATGAGGTTGTCATCCGGTGCGCACCAGCGTATGTGCGCGCGTGCGGGTGTGGTTGAGTGTAAAACATGCTCATTGGCTGCAGGTGTGAAAGTAGCCCAGGCTGTGAACTCCACACACTTCCCGTCTAACGAATTTATTTCTATTTTTCTCTGATTTAGTTCTACGCCGCCACTCGCTGCTGATTTGCATGTGCCCCTGACACCCTTGTAACAGTCGCTTGCGACCTCTTCAACGCACACTTTCTCTCTCCTCACAGCATTGTCCACATCGAACATCGGCCTGTCTTTGGAAAGTGAAGAGAGGGTGACCCAACTCACGATTTTTTTTCTATATTCGTAGGGTTTTTTTTTTTTGGGGTGGGGGGGGTTGTATTTTTCTCTTGGTTACAAGCGCTAGATGGCAACAGTGGATTTCAAAAGCAGCAGCAGTCTCTCCTAGTTGGTAGTTTTTTTGCCAAATGAAACATAAAACAAAGAAAACTAGTAGGGCCCGGCGAACCAATATGAGCTATTTAAAAAAAGATAATCCATAATTAAAGCCTGTGGTATATTTATTTAATAAACCTTCATCAGGTCTGGTGGTTTTTTTTTTTTTTTAATTTAATTTATTTCCAAATACATTAACACGTTATAAGATAAGACAAAGAGAATGACGATTTTCCACCCAATAATCAGCAACACAATCAAATTTTTGGCCAAATTTTCTCTCTGTCGTAAAGTTCAACAAATACAAAACAAAATACTAATTTTCCACGTGTAATTGATACCTTTGTTGTTATAAGCGTTAACGGATCAAAAAAAATGTATTTTCTTAATTAATGTATTTGATTAATTATAATGTATTTAATTAATTATATAATTATAAATAATGTACCAATACTCACAGGTATATATTTTTTATATTATAAAAAATGAGTGATGCTGTTTTTTTGTGAGGCTGGATGGGGTTGAAAGGTGTTTCTGTTCATTTCAATGGGCAAAATATGACTTGAGATAAGAGTGTGTTTATGAAAGGAGTCAAAATTGTAAGTCAAGGCATCACTGTACATAAAATGAAACAAATGAGATGCATTATCTCCGAATAGACGTTATGGAGGCCTCAGACTACTTCTTCCATTCTTGTTATCTGTCATTGGGTTCGCTTTATGACGCGTGCGAGGGGGTTATAGGCCGTCAGCAACATATGTTTGTGCTCACATCGAGTGTGTTTACGACAGGGATTTCAGGCATGGCTGCAGAAAGGAACTGATAATCAAATCTTTAATCCAATTAATTTATCCAAGCGGCAGAATGAGCCAAATGCATCAAGCTGCTCTGGTCATGGAGCCGTGGTGTGATGGAACTTAAATCAAGGCTCCAACATTAAGACACAACATAATAATGACACTCCAACATTAAGACACCGGGCATGGTTAAATTCTCTACACGTCATTATTCCATAAGCCTTTTTTAATTGCTGTCGGATGTATAATATGTATATTCAACCACAATTTTACTCCTTTTATATATATATATATTTATATATATATATATATATATAGAGAGAGAGAGAGAGAGAGAGAGAGAGAGAGAGAGAGAGAGAGAGAGAGAGAGAAAAAAAAAATATAGAGAGAGAGAGAGAGAGAGAGAGAGAGAGAGAGAGAGAGAGAGAGAGTTGCAATATTGAGAGAAAATTTGCCAAAAGTTTTGCCTTTTGTTCAGCTCCTTATTCACTGTCATAGACCGATCCAGTCTGCAAGACTGCAGACTAGACTGCAGACTTTGCACCAGTCTTCCTGTTGATCTCCCTCTCCACCCTTTCTCACTTGGGAACAAATTGCTTCAATTCCACCAGTTGGGGAATCATCTCAACCCCGACCTAGAGAGGGCACGCTACCCTTTTCCAACTGAAGACCGTGGCCTCAGATTTAAGGGGATGATTCGGATCCCAATCGCTTCACTGCTGCCAACTGATCGAGTGAGAGTTTAAGATCGTGGCTTGACCACGTACATCACCTACAAAGATCAGAGGCGGTTCAAAGTCTGACACAAGTCCTCCGGGGTCCAAACAGCCCATATGAGGGGGTCCGCTATCTTACGCCTCTGAAAACTTCCCACAAGACTCCCGAACGCGGTTGAATGCCTTACCCAAGTCTACAGAGCACATGTTAACTCCCATGTACCCGCGAGGACCCTTCCAATGGTGTAGATCTGGAGTAAAATAACACAATCGTTTGCAAATGCAAGATCAGACTACTTGTGTGTTTTTGCATGTGACCCCGTCCAATTCATACAATCCGGCTTTGATTTTCTAAAGAGGAGGTGTTAAATACATTTGGCCAGTGGAGAAGCAGGACCAGGTGGTCAATCATTGTCTCTTTCTCAAAGCCCTTGATGAGCATTGAGAGAGATCACAGATGGAATGGAGCATTGTTCTAATTACAGCATGTCACAGACAAGAGTGTATTTGCATTTTAAACAAGTGCTTGAGCTGATTGAGGAAGCATTGTTCTATATTTCATGACATGAACCACACGGAGTGCAGCAAATGCCATCCAAAAATGCATCACAGGCTTTAGGAGATGCGCCCCGTACAGTATCCGGTCGCTCTCCAACATTTGCGAGATATTCTTTGATATATGTTTGTTTGTTTTCATTTCTTTTACACTTATGCATACTTCATGGATGTTTCCTCCAAGCAACCATTAATTTAATATTGCAGCCTTCTTCAATGTCTTTTTTTATTTTTTTTTACTATCCCCCACTCCCAGTTCAAGCAGAATTGATAGAGGGTCTGAGGAGAAGGGGAGCGGAAGAAGAAGAAGTGGGTGGGGGTGGGGGGGGGTTTGAGAAAAGATGCTAGAATCAAATACAATTTAAGGCTTTTTGACTGCCGTTGCACTATTTTCTTAGAGTGGATTGGAAGCGGGGCTGGGCTGCTTCCGGAATATTTTACAGCCGATTCAGTGTCTTTATCTACAATTTCACTTATTTACTGATCAATGAAGGAACATCTGCTCCAACACTTGCCCCAAATCTAAGAAGTGATGTTTTGCAATATACCATTTAATTTTTAATGCCCAAATTCGGTTCTCCTTCAAAACAGAAGAACTTTCACAGATCATCTTCGTTTGATGGCATCTAATAGCCTGGAAATATAGTGGAATTCAAGGGGTAAACAAAACTGTGGCAAACAAACCACCACAGTAATGGTAAACACTGCAAGTTGACAATAACATGGCAACTTATAAGTTGGAGGCTATTTAACTTTCTCAGCCGTAAACAAGTCTGGATGCAGATCCTTGAGAAAGCTGTCTTACTTTGTCAGTGTACATATCGTCACAGTTTGGGACAAATCCTGTATGTCCAAATTGAGTCAATTCCATTTCGTTCACAAATCAATCCTATTGGTTTTTCCCCACATTGTCTAATATTTTAACGACTTGTTGAAAATAACTATGAACTTTGATGGACACGTGAAGTGGTATGGTACGAATTTGAACAAAGCACTGTTTAGTAACTTATCAAGATTGTGTGTAGTAGTGATTGTGGAGATGCGAGGATTCTGCCCGACAAAGACAATACTCCGGAGTACAGTGAACCTCGACATATTTAAGGTGTGTTTTTCGTAAATGTATCCTCCGTTATCGCTAATGTTTAAAAGATTGCCTCGGCGCCATCTTGTAGCATCTCTGGACCATTACACAAAGTGGGTAGGCGCTGATTACCGTACAGATTTTAGCGATTCACAGCAAGTCTAGTACTCTTTTATCAAATCCACAAACTCGCATGAGAAAGAAGAATGGGAGAAAGATCCAAAGTGAAGAGGTGAAACAATCTGCAAATATTACTGTGAGATGATCTGCTTTTAAAAGGAGGCATCATTAATTGTCTCCAGTTGGGGCTCATTGCTACGGGTCGAAGTTGTGACTGCACCTGCCTCTGTTTATCTGAACTGCAATTCAAGCTGGCCTAATGCCAGTTCTATGCGCTTCCGCCGAATACTGCACATATTTGATTTACAATAGACTATAATAGGCCATCAGCTTAATTATTGCAGCTCACTCATCACGCTCACTGCTTTCTGTGCATACTTTCAGGAGCCACAAAGAATGCTTCGTAATACCAACATGTGCACTTATTGCTTGCAAAGAGCATACCAACCCGTTTATCCCCCTTATTTCACATACAGAGTGCACCCCAGTTTATCATATGGGTGAAAATTAGCTCTACCATGAGATCATAACATTCATTCATTCATTTTCCGAACCGCTTTATCCTCACAAGGGTCGCTCGCGGTGGGTGCTGGAGCCTATCCCAGCCGTCCTCGGGCAGTAGGCGGGGAACACCCTGAACCGGATGCCAGCCAATTGCAGGGCACACATAGACAAACAACCTTTTGCGTTTACACTCACACCTAGGGGCAATTTTAAGTGTTCAATCAGACTGCAATGCATGTTTTTGGAATGTGGGAGGAAACCGGAAAACCCACGCAGTCACGAGGAGAACATGCAAACTCCACACAGGAAGGCCAGAGCTGGGATCGAACCCACAACCTCTGCACTGTGAGGTGGATAGTCTTTCGCTCACACAGATCAGAGCCAAGCGTGCTTCCCCACCAAGTTGTTTGTCGCTCCTAGCTGGTTACCAGAAATGAACCTTGCACCGTCACAGGAAAGAGCCTGGCTGCTCAAATAATGCAATTATTTCAGTAACTACACACAGAAATTAATTTTACCAAGCACATGCAAACAGATATGCATTTATTCCCTGCCAAAATACCTGCCTTACAGTAACCCTCTGTTTCTTTACCTGTAAATATATGTCATATTACTTTATTTGTGTTCTCTATAGTTTTAATATACAGTGATGAACACTTTATACTTGTATTACAGTTAAGAATGTTGACATTTTTCTTCCAACATGGCCTCAAGGTTTTTATGATCGTGGTAGTTGGAACCTGGAACAAACAAATTCACTTCACATAATTTCCTTTGGGAATTTTATTTCTTGATTTATTTTTAAATCAGCACAACCTGGAAATGGGCCAGCATCACAGAAAGGATAATGTTGTATATTTATGTTTTCATTTTGGATATTACGACAAATTGAAACCTTTCGGACTAATTTTATTGTATGATGTGAGTTAGGAGTCATGCGCTAACTGAATTGAAATGTAAATAACATTCTTACGTTGACTGTTTATATTGGATCCAGGGCATGGAACAAATTTATGGCAACATTCGCTATATGCGCTGCACAGTGCACTGTTTCTTCTACTGCAAGCACAATATTAAAAATGTGCTCGTTAGGCAGTTTTTATTTGTCGTCCACAATATGTGCAGTTAATGTTTGGACTCCAGAGTGGCAGTTGCGGCTGGGATGAAAAAAAAAACCCCACAAGTGGACAACAGACCAAAGTTTGTGGATCAGTGGTAAAAAAGAGCAAAAGAGCATTTACCGTAAATTACATAATATATAATCCTTTGTGAGCTCCTCGGTGTGGTTAAAAAAAACAAAGAAGCAACACAGAATTGTCAAGATGATAAAAATCTAATCAGTTTTTCTAAATGATAAGTAAAGAAATATTCAATTGTTGCTGTTGTTAGAAAATGCTTTTGACTTAAAAAAATAATTTTGACATATGGAGGTTTACATTAGTGACAGAAAGCGAATTTAACTTTTATCTTTCTGCCGTTTTATTTTTTGTTTTGTTTTGTTCATGCACCATTGCATTTATATGTCACATCTTAAATTTTAACCCCACAGTGCCTCATACCACAGTGAGCAGAAGCGATCATGAACCACACACTGCAAGTTTCTTAAGAGGTGCTTGTTGACAATTGTATGAAATGTGTACGTTGATAAGAAAAACAAGTATGCGTTCTTCCAAATTGACGATAGAAATTTGCATGCCAGTCCCAATGCATAATTACAGTAAATATTTCTATGCCAAAAATTTCTAGGCCATAAATATAAAACAATCAAATGAAAACAGCACTTGGTTTTGTTTTTGTTATTACGTCACAGAAAAAAAAGCACTTGCTTGTTTAAAGAGATAATAAAACATAGTGTCCGAATGTAAAGAAATACACTGCTTACACACACAACAATATGCTGAATGTGTACCTTTTAAGAGGTGAGTGACGGCATGGCTGATTATTCTTCGTGTGAGTACCTGGCTGTAAATTGGGCCGACTTGCGAGCGTTTTAATTTTGTATTTGTGCGTCTGACTGTATTGTAATACGACTGTATCATCCGTGTTGATGTGGCGGAGTCGTTGACATCAGGAGCTCTGATTGGCTGTTTACCACGCCCTTAGTTCCATTTTAATGTCTGCCCCATGTTCCTTTCATTTGGTATTTGACTTTGTCTGTTTTTCCTTTCAAAAAACAGCCGAAAGTGCGTCAGTTACTGTTGTTTTCCATTTTTTTTTTCCTCACCTGACTCGAGCGGCGGCGTATCTGAATCTTGCCTCGCACCATCAAAATAATTCTCAGCGTGTTTACACAGAACACCAACAAGCACGTGCTTGTACTTTGCCTCTTGGTTTCACTTTGAATAGAGTCACAGGTTGGGCGGCTGTCTTGCCAAGAATGTTGTCATTGTCAGCGGCCCGGAGTGGCTTTGACACCTTGTAATCACACCTCTCGTGTTGCCATTCAACATGCCAACAACGCCGCTATTTTTCTGACTGTCAGTCACTGTCACTAGGTGATATTTTGTGCGGGCTATGTGTGACCATCTGGACACCGGGTCACCGTTTTCACATGTGTCACATCATTCTTTTTCGATTGATGATATTTAAATGTGACTGACCTATTTCCTCATGTCAGTCTAGCCGGCAAAGGCTGCTGACTCTCTTGACAATTCAAAAAACATGATTGACAATGAAAATACAAGGCTTTCTCCTTCTACTTCTTCTTGCTCCCACGAAAGCAAGAATATGAAAACTTTTGTCTTACACCCTCTGTCTTTGGCAAAAGAAAAAAAAAAACTTCAAGTGGAAGAGACATCAAACAGAGAACCACAAAGCTTTGATCTAACTTTGAATGCAATGAAGTTATGTAGCATTAAAATTTAAGAACTGGACTTGGAAATAGAATACCGGAGAGCAACCTGGATTGGAATCAGAGTTTCACACCGAAGGTAATATTGTCCTGTACTTTCATAGACGCTGCAATCAAACGCGTGTATCTGTGGAATGTAAGATGAAGATCTATCCAACTTATCAAAACCTTTGGAAGTGCTGGTTAAAATCCTTCGAATCAGAACTTAACAGGGGTGGACTTTTGAATCGGTGTAACACTCGGAGGCCAATAATTTCAAAAATCAAAGGAAATGATCCACAAACATTCACGAAGGCTTTCAAAGCAACAATGTTCTCTGCCGTTGTCAGCAGGCTTCAACATATACGCTGACAAATGACTACGGCGGGCCGGGCAGTATAATTTAGCACTGATTAAACAGCAGGCCTCTTAAACAGAGAGCCAAGGTTCATACGATTAACACAACTCATTTTTATGCAAGCATATATCATGACAAGAGTGGCATGCTCCAGCTGCAAACACAAGCAAACACTGCATCATGATCTGTCAAAGGAGCACAGCTTCTCATCGCAATCGTCATTGTAAAGCCCAATAAGGAAAGGCGACCAGTGTAAATATCTACAGTAACAGTAGGATCTTTTGTTGCTTTTTTATTTTTATTTTTTTGTTAGATGCAATTTGCCGTTTTGCCCAAAAATGATTGTTTCCTGTTCACCAATGCGTGTGTTTTATTTTGGATTGGAGCTCTTGACGTTTGATCAAGTTGAACAGGAATGAGGAATTTCAAACTGATTTTTGAACTGAAACGTCTCTCTATCAACAATCTGTAGCCTTTTTTGCTAGGCTTCTTCGGGAAGTCAGAAGTTAATATTACTTCACGTCACAACCAGCAGTAATTTGGCAAATACAGTGACCAATTTTTTAAAATTCTAGTTGTCCTACAGTTTACTGTCAACCAAAACGCAAAACAAAAAGAATGACACTTTGTGTATTTAAAAACAACCACATAACTTAGCCCTCAGAAGGTTTGCTAGCTTAATGAATACACGTAATGTCAAAGCGAAGGCTAATGTGACAACCGAAACTGTCAGCAAAGTAGGACGTTTTCTGTCTACTGGGGGCGGGAGGAACACTGTCTTAACAAGGAGTAGACCAATGTCCAAAGCATGTGGAAAAAAAAACCCTGTCCATTCTTTTATGCTGTTGTGCAGATGCAGTGATGTGATGAGGAGGGAAGTCATGTGTCTTTACTCTCCACAACAAAATAATTGTTTACAGCACAAGCAGCAAGCCATACAATTATGACAATTCTTAATAATAAATATAAATGTGCTTGACTGTTCCCCCCCCCCATTCACGTTTTAAAAATTGTATATTTGATAACTCATTGATAGAAATCATATTTTGTCATGTTCAGTTTTCAAAGCTTCCTGGCGAACTGACCATGATAGAAAATGAAAAGCGATGTTGGTCGTAACAATGCTGTTAATTTTAGGGCCATGTGTGTGTGTGTGTCAAATGGCTGCGCTATTTACAAATAGGGTAACTGTAGCAGCGCTTGCGTTTGACAGAGTTGAAAGGTAGAACATGCAGACCAAATGAAGTTTACAGCTGTTAACATATTTGAGAATGATTAAGTTGGGTGGTCTATATTTGGGGTGGGGATCTTTTCCATTAGGGGGTGATTAAATAATGATGAGGTAGTGAATATTTACTGTGATATTGCGGTGAATGTGGCGTGTGACCCACTTTTGCTTTCATATCTGAAAAGGATAAACCCTTTGATAGTTCTTTGATTGCACACTCTATTTGACAATCACTTTTTGGATATTAAAGCTTTCTTCTGCCCTCATCTTCCTTGTCTCAGCTCCTCCATTGGAGGTGGATTTCGATTGGTTCACTAGATGTGCACTCTGAGGGAAATGTGACTGAGTGATGTGTCGTATAATCTCGTGGACATTTCTTGCAGGGCCGTTATTCTAAGAGAGGATATGGGCTGCCGCCTTGTAAAACATTTATCTGGGAAGAGTAGCACAGCGACGGTGTGAGATGGAGTGACAGGATGCAGTGAGAAAACAACAAGTAGTGTAATGTGTTTGTCATATCGTCTCGCAAAATATCTTGTCCCCGAGTTTAATTTTACAAACAGGTTTGAACAAACATGATCTAAGAGAAGCTGAACGTTCTTTAACCAGAAGCTTTTTGCATTTAGTTGCACGTCAGACGAAAAATCCAGTGTTATTGTTTTTCTAACTTGGAAACAGGGCACAGTGTTTCTTTTCCACCCTTCACAAGCATTGCACACATGCTAGACTGACACGCTTGAAGTTACCAAGGAATTGACCTCATCTTACAGTTAGTTAACCTTTTGAGTTTTCCAATTGATTTCACAGTCAAAATCCATTTTATTGTATCTTCACCACTTGGGATTTTTTTGCCGTATATGATGGTGCAACACCAAACAAGCATTATGACTAAAAAAAAAAAAATTATGTATTTATTTATTTCATTGGGACAATGCACATTAATCAACACAAGAATAAACAGTGTAAATGTGCCGGATTTAGCACAAATGTTAGTTTTCATCCGGTTAGTCCCAAGGCAGGTTTCTTAACATAAACAGTTACCGGTAACATAAAATAACAAAAATATTATAACACAACACATACCATAAAACACAAACACATAACATATAACACAGGCAGTCTGCAATCTTAGCCACTTTTCCTGCATACGCGTTGTTGTTTCAAGCAGTTCTAGATTAAATAAATATGAGTAGACTGAGAAAAAAAGCAAGTAAATAATATGCAACAGGCATCAAGGGTAGGCCCTACTTTTAGGTCCTAAAAAAATGAGGTTCTTTCCCAAGAAGAAAAAAAAGGTAATTCCAAAAAGATCAGCACCATAATTTCGTGAAATCTCTTAAATGAGAGCTTCATCTACACTTCAAGTCACATCTCGATTATGGTTGTGTGGCAAGGTGAGGGGAGGCACTGGAGCGTTATTTATAGAGCACGTTTCATACACAGGGCAATTCAATTTGGTTCGTACAAGCAAAGACAGAGCACCGTCTCAGCATTTACAAACTAACTAGACGACATTCAAAAGCTAATCAGACAAACCAGGCAAAAGTAGTCTACCTAAAATACAAAAAGAATGTACCGGTAGATTGATAACATTGAAACACATTTACAGAAGACTTACAGAAACCTTTCCAAATATGAGTTTTTTCCAGGTACCGGTACTCGACTTTTCCCCCTAGTTTCTTAACTTAAATTAAGACTCTCAGTTGCCGGTAGGTGCGAGTGTGAATGTATGTGCCGTGCAATTGACTGCTGACCAGTCCAGCGTTGACCCAGGCTCAGCTTGTCCCAATATACAGTAATTACACTTTATGCAGTTTATTTCTTGATATTCTTTGATGATGTTTGATAAGGTTTAAAAAAAAAGTGATATTTCCCCATTAAAAACATTAAAAAACGTTATTGTTTCCTTTCATTTATTAATTAAAGCGAGCAAAATATGTGTATTCTCATCAAATACTGTCTTTGATATTTTAATCAATTCTTATGCAAAACACAACTGAGCAACAGGGAGGCTACGATGGAACCGTGGCCTTCTAAGAATGTCGCAATAGTCAAAACACAGACCCCTGAATATATGTCATTTGGTACTTGGAACAATGTTGAATGATTTAACCTGATAAAGATTTCATACGCCCAAAATTTTAATCTCGACTAGTTAATGCATTATTTATGCCTGTACAAAGCTGGGACTGAACAATTGTGATTGCTCGCGGACCGGCGTAGCCCAGGCATAAACGACCGCAGCTAACGGACCATGAGAAAGTTTGCTCATCTTGTGAGCGAGGCGCCATCCTCTCTGCTCCGAGCGACTCTTAGCCGTGCTTGGCTAGCCTGCTGTGGCGCTTCAGCAGCGCGGCTTCAGACGCTGATAGATACCAGAGACTAGTGGGAGCCTGCGAGAGTGGCCTTTCTCAGAAGGGGGGGCGTCTGCTCCCGGCCACACAAGGTCACGCTGGCCTCTCGTCACTGTTCTCTCAACAGACAGAGGAATAACATTCTCATCTAAGGACGATTAGTGCCAGGCAGAGACCAATTACCGCCAGCCAAAGGGCAAACAGTAAGCGCGCATGAATGAAGCCACACAGGTGAAAGTGGTCATGCGAAGCAAAAGGTCAGCGCTGTCCCAATTTCAGTCAAGTTTAAGATGTAAATACTGTTGCTCGGCACATATTTATGTGGACAGGACAGAAACGGTTGGATTAAGTGCGTCTTTCCCCCGAGTCAAGTAAATGTTGTCCATTAGGGATCATTACTGAAGGGCATTATTGTCATTACCTGAATTGTCTAGCTCTTATCTTATAAGCAACGTCATTTGCATGAGTCATTTGTCAGATGCTAATGAGCTGTCGATCAATAAGAGCCCATATTGTTCACATGAGCTTGATGATGTCCTTGAAATCATAACTAAGCCTTTGGTCGTTTCAAGAGAAAACCTGAGGCTACTTCTGATATCGGCCAGCTTTTCATGGCTTAGTTTTCGTGCTATTCATTTATTTATTTATTTTTTTTGGTCTGGCCACAGTTTTTTCCCGAATTTTGTATAGCCGCCTGCGTTTCGTACAGGATACCAAATATTTGCCTCCTCATGTGCAACTTTTGAGCGTTTTCTTGTGACAGTAGATGAGTGACACGATAGAATCTTTTCGATCATCTTCGCGATATGTCATCATATCACGCAGCTCTATTTGAGCTGCATGCCTCCATGTCCTCAAACCATTTGACCTCTTTGTAAAGATAATAAAGTACACCAGTAACGTTGTCTTCAAGTATTTGTTTCAGGCATCCGAACACGTATTTTTTTTTTCCACAAAAGTGCAAAAACGGCAAATTCATCCATCCATTTCCTTTCCGCGTCCTATTTTTAAATCCCTCTTCTCAACTATTATGAAGGGAAAGAAAAATCTCAAACACATCCACATTCACAGAGAACAGTGCTGCGAAGTTTTTTTTTTTTTTTTTTTTTTTTTCTTCACAACTCTGAAACTGTGAACATCTGCAGTGGTGTCATTGACAGGTTACCGGGACTGTGGAATATTCCTCAGGTCTTTGTTACAGCTTGTCATAGTAAGACGTGTTAGTTGAGTGTTTCACATGTGTTAGATGTCATGTCCACCTGCTGCGACTGAACAGGATTTATTGCCTATGTGCCATTACTTGGACACAACACAAATGGCCAGATTAAAGGCTTTATGATTGTACATACTTGTCAGAGATTTTCTCGGACAAAGTTAAAGAAACGACTCGGCACACCGGAAAATTGTCTTCAATATCGACAGAAGCGGATCTCTGAGAGCGAACGACGGTTTAGTTGCTCCGTGATCACGCTCAGAGCCCCCCCTCCTCGAGTTCGAACCTTTATTGTGACATATGCAAAATACAAGAAAAACACTGCCCCCGATATTTGCATACCGCACCCCTGGTCCGGCCCCTCGTGGTGATTGATTACCTGGGTGTGAGCTTTGAACCACCGGCACTTTGGCGCCTTTCGGTCTGGTCTACACTGTATCAACCTTATCGCAGACTTTGCGGACGACAAATGTCGCCTGGGCGCGACGGGTGTCCTCAAATCGTCTTTTGTTGTTCAACCGCTGTTCCCAAATTACTCGTTCCCCCTTTGTGACCGGATCTGGCCCTCTCTCCTCTGATCGCCCACCCGCCTTGATGTGTTAATTGTGGTGTGGGCTGCAACAGCCCTCCGCCCAAATGGCCGGCACCTTCTGAACAGGAATTTGGGGGTGCGAATTACACACCCAGACGCTTCGACGTGCCCAGATCAAATGAAACTTTAAACATGATACAATTTCGCCCATAGATTCCTCTAACAATACTACCGGTAAGCTTAACAGCAGTGGCAAATACAGGCACACATAATTTTTGTGTCCTCAGCTTTCTCTTTGTTAGTGAATTTTCCGCAGTGAAATGAATCGAAATGACAGTCTGTTGTGACTCCGATTCATTTTTGGGGTATGTTTTCACAAAAGAAAAACAACATCTTCTTGTAAATGACAAAAATACATTTAAAGTGGAATTTAGCTGAAAGTCACACACAGTGCAATACATTCATCTGTTGGTGTGTCTCTAATGTAATGTGGCCTATTGAGTGATGTCAGGAGCTCTGACTCCAGCTCTGATTCAACTCTTTTCCATAATGATCCCATGTTCCTTGCAAGTGTTATCATTTTGTTTGTGTGTTGTTTGGTTGGTTGCCCCGTTCAATAAATGTCAGAAAGGGTATCAGTGAATGTGACTTTACTTTTTGTTTCATTCCATGTCGTGTATTTGAAGCAACATAGCTTTGCCTTACCTTAACAGAAAACACCGTTTATATGGTAATTGCATTCATAGTCAGTTTTTAGGGCAATGCATGTTGAACATTAACGGAGGAGCAACACAACACGCGGAATGACTATTAGGCCATCTTACAAAGTGAATTATAGCAGTCGCAGAAAAAGTTTTCTTCTTCATTTGTGTCTGCATGGCTGTAGTATATTGCCTCCTGGTAGCCAAGATGGGCACACCGGTGAAAAACAGCACAATGGATGAATTGTTTATTTCGTTTTATGACATTACGCTATGTTTTTACAGACTATGATACTGTCGAGATTTTCAAAAATTCATTTTTTTTGTAGGCTAGAATGCAGTAATGGCATCTCCATTCATTTCAATGAGGAAAGATGATTCAAGATTTTTCTGAATGCACCACTACAATTGATTTTGACAGTGGAAGCACGTCAAATAAGCAAGTGCACCTGTGATGAGGCGAGTAAATTCCGTGTGACTTTTTCTCCACACCACCTCACGAGCTTCACATTAATGCCACACCGGGTGTTCTGCTCCAGGAAATGGAGGTTCCTCCTAATTTTTCTCCTAACTGATTAAGACAAACTGCTTTTCAGGCAATAGACCCCCACCCTGACACACACACACACACACACACACACACACACACACACACACACACACACACACACACACACACACGCACACTATACCCTGCACAATCAATTAAGGTAATCAATTAAAGGCCTGGCGGCTGAGCCTTTGGTCATTGAGGGTTGAATAAACTTAGGCTGCTGATAGTGATGATCAAGCTGAATCAAAACCAAAGGATGTTGAAAACCTTCCTTGTTAGGATTTGTGTTTTCTCAACAGCAAGGTTTGAGTTATCTGTTTCATTTCATACCCAGCCCAGTGTGTTGTTTATGCTCCCTTGCCAGAAAGTCTGCCCTAGGATGTTAAATATTGAATAAAATCATCAGCCAGGACTCTCCAATTGGCTGTGGCGACTATTTGAAAAAAGTGCCAGTCGAATTCAAACATGGTACTGTGTTCCAGCATGTCCTCTAGTGGAAACAAGTCCTCATAGGGGTCTGAAAGACACTTTTTGGCCAACCCTGGCCTCTTCACTGGTTGGCTTTAGGTCCAAGAGGTGAGGAGGCTGCCTGTACTTCGGGGATCTTGAAAAGCCACACAAGGCTCTCTCTCTGAATCCCACTCATTTCTTTGCCATTCCTCCATGAAAAACACTTCAGTTATTTGGCGCTCCTCGTACATTAGAGATAAACTTCTCTTGGCCTCAAAGAGTCATAAAAAAAGCGAAACTGTTTCTGCTGTTTACGAGACTTGAGTTGATACAGTGCCTTACTTACAGGGGGTCTTTGTTTTTTTTAACATTTTATTTTCATGTTAAGTGATTATGAGTCTGTCATTTGTGATGTTCCTCTGCTGTCTGGCTTGGCGAGGCCCTCATTTGTGAAGAGAGAAAAGACATCAGAAGAATCTGCTCCTCTTTTAACATTTGTGTTGCCCTGTCGTTTTGAGTTGACCACTTACACTTGTGCTTACCCCTGCAATGCACTTATGATAACAGGATATGCCAAGTGCGAGATCTTTCACTTCATTGATTCACAGTCGATGCCGGACTTTTTATTTATGAGTAGTAATTGCATCAGCGCGCAGTATTTCAATACATTTTGTGGTTCATGAAATTAATACAAAATGGAGGTCAAACTTGAATCTTTTACAATGGTGATTCGAAGAATCATTTGTGTAGGTGAATACACAACAGCTTGCTGCCTTGGGGAGAAGACATTCCATTTTGTGTCTTTTTTTTTTTTTGGTCCAATGGATGCTCCAATACAATAAATACTGTACATATCATACATACTGTCAATTTTTTATTCAGAAATCTATGTGGCTGCTAGGTGAATTGTGATTGAAGAAGCGTGTGTGTTAGCGGAACATTCGACTGCACACACAAGAGCGTTCTATTAAGTCTCAGAGGAGACTTTGCGTTTTATGTGGATTTTCTTCAGGGTTTTTACAGCCAACAGTAATTTGAAGTCAATCTGAGGTTCAATTAAGAGAAAAAAACACCAACTTTGCCATGAGTTATGCACAAATTTTATATCTTGAAAAGGTTGTGAAAAGGGTCGATTGTAACTCCTGGTTCCAATTTCAAAATGACTGCTGTGAAAAAGGGTCTTAAAAACAACAAAGCTCGGGAGTCTGAAAACACGATTGTATTGCAACATGTCCATGCTGTACATGTTGTTTTTAATATACCAAAATTAAAAACATGTACAGCATTTCGATTTTCAACAAAAGCATCATGGCTGGTTGGTGTCACTGTAAAAACACTGGAAACAGGGTGGACATGTTGAGGGAAAAATACTCATACACACTATTTGGCAATCAACGGATATAGGGTTTATTTTTGTATCCGAGTGGGATGTACTCGATCAATAATTCTCAAAGTGTGTTACAGGTAGTGTGTAGGTATGCGGGCTCTTTCTAGTTAAAAAAAAAAAAAAAAAAAATCATTTACCGTATTTTCCGCACTAAAAGGTGCACCTCAAATCCTTCCATTTTCTTAAAAGCTCACAGCGCACCTTAAAATCCGATGCACCTTGTGTATGGTAACTACGGTAATTGTCAACCCCAAAATGGCTCCTTGCTAGAGACGTGCTTACAACGCAGAGTTCAAACTTAAGGCGATCGGTTTCGCAGTTGAACACGGAACTAGAGCAGCGGCAAGAGAGTTCAACGTTAACGAGTCAATGTTATAACTTGCTGTTGGTTAAGTGATCTGTGTCGCTGCTTTATGAAACACATTTTACTGACATCTGATCGTTCAGTTGGTGTTTCCTTGAGCGTAGCTCCATCTAGTGAAGGCATTGCATCGTATAATGCAGTATATAATCCAATGTATGAAAAAAATGATAAAATAGGCCCTTCTTTGAAGGTGCACCTCATAATCCAGTGCGCCTTTTAGTGTGGAAAATACGGGAATTAAATGTTCACCTTGCATAATGTTACAGTGGCTTAAACTTTTTTTTTTTTTTTTTTAATCCGAATAATACATTTATCAAGTACAAGGCACTTTGAAGTACAACGCCTTTACACATAATCTTTTAAAACTGTTAGTGCTATGGGTTATCGGCTCGATTATGGTCATATATGGAGATTAATTTTCTATTCATTATAAACATCTTGAATGCAATCTCTTTTGTACAAATCGTAGTGCCGTTATTGTTTGTCGGACAGTCCAGCAAGCCGTGAGAACAAGCAACAGCAGCGATACGATAGGCGTATGCACTGTAATCGGCGCACGTGCCTATGCCTGCTGCAGTTCATTATCTAACAGCCACATAACATAATTTAACATTTCCTTTGTGTTCAGGGACACTGCGGCAATTAGCTAACAAGTGGGTCATCCATTAGCCAGGCCCATGGCCCTGGGAGAGATATGAGCCTCCAGGGCAACACTCAACAATTCTCTGTAATAGAATGGCTAAGAGAGAGAGTCCATTAGTAAACATTTAGGAAACCACTGAGAAGGCAGGTCTCTGCGGGTAATTATATTACTGATTATTTACAACAACAGCACTCTGCACTTCATTGTGCTTTGTACTTTAGCCCTATTTATCTCATTCATGAATCTGCTGTCACTTGTTTTCTTGACATGTTCCGATAGAGCCTTCACACTGTCCTCTGAAGTGCTTGAATTACAAATCCCTTACAGGGGCAATTCATATTAAGGCCGCAACGAACAATTATTTCAGTAATTAACCAATATGTTGATTATTTTATCCCCCCCCCCCCCAAAAAAAATGTTTCAATTTCCAATCCCTTTATGAAAAAAAAACAGGACATCATTTTAAAAAATGAAAGTACAGAAAATGAATCTGCATTGTTTACGAGTCAGTTACAGGTTTGGCAAGTCGGCAAAAGTCTGCAAAAACGTTGAGAAAAAGGTGATTTTTGCAAAAACTAAAAAGCACAAAGATAATCCATCTTTTTCATGGAGGATGACATAAAAGGGAAAATATTTACTTTTAAAAGGCTACAACTAGAGGATTTGGACACTTTCAAGTTAAACAAGATCTCTAAATGATCAAACAAAAAATATTTTCCTATTACTATTACAATCCTCTTCGTTGGATGTTTAGTTTGACAGTAAACTTCAACTGCGAGTGGTATTAAACAGCTTGAAGCTTTTTCTTCTGAATAACTGTTCACTACTTGCCAAACTGCTGCTTATTGTGAATGGAACTGAGTTCACTGCCATATACAGCGGTAAGCATAAAAAAGAATTGTCTGAAAAACATGTAAATCACGTCACTCTTATTTCCATGCACCACTGTACTGCAGATAATAGCTGATTATTTTTTGCCACTTCCCACCTAGTGGCAGTTTCCCGACGTTGACATCCTTCTTAACTGTGAGTAATGCCATTCTCGTAATAGTTGTAAGCAAAGAAGAGGGCACATTGTGTGATGCAGAGCTCAACAGGGATGACTTAGTATGGACACCCCTTTGAAATTGTTGACTTCAAAATAAATACTTAATGCAGCATGCGTGGCTCTGATGAAATGATGCATTGAACACACTAACATTTGTAATAGCAAACCAGCCCCTCACAACGGCGTTAGAGTAAGACTCAAGGTTGATCAATAGAGGCCTTGGGGGGTTTATTTTCTGTTCCTTGATCAAGGCTGTCAGATTAGTATAGGTACAGTGTAAATAGGACTGCTCCTTGAGTAGACAGCGGCTCGGCAGCAAAGGTTGGAGCGTGGCTGCCTCATTAATATGATTAGGAAAGCAGCCTTCGGGCAGTGAGGATGCAGAGCACCCCTCGCAGATTCTCCCTGGACAACTACAACACTACAGCAGCACAATGGCACTTGTTAGGCCCCAAAAGGCACAATATGGTGAATTACACTGTGATTGATGAGAATTTCTTCATTTCTCATTTGCTTACACTGAAAGATATTTGCTGTTTCCGCTTCATCCACATGAATAAAACAAATAATCAGTTACTGTAAATGGCAGCCCAACTGTTTAGTAGACCATGTTTCTTAAGGGATGATTAAACATTTACAATGTGTTTTGTTATTGTAGAACACATATAAATGAGATGAAATGAAATTGTCACATTGGTAATAGTTCATATTTTTCATATGTTCATATTATTTTACATGCTTTGAAAAAAAGCATTGATGAAATCAATACAAAAACAGACTGTGAGGCCTCCAAATGTTTAAATTGTGTATTTATTTAAACAAACGGGGGAAAAAAAATTGTGATCCTGTTTTTTGCCATTGTTCTGCATTTTACCCTCCTCATCAAGTGTCAACCATGTGGTAAAGGCTCATATTTAAAACAGTATTGATCCTTGTACGATACAGAAATTAAATATAAATGCAAACGTATTTACTTATTTTGAAATGGTAAAGGGTTAATAATAATTTGGAGAGTGCACAATGACCTTAACGTCCATTCGTACGTATATACGGTATGTATGTGTATATGTACAGTACATAGTTAGCCTAAAAGCATAATTACCAAAGTCATTAACTGCACAGTATCACCTCCAATAAAAATACATTTTCAAAAATCTATGCGCTTGCTCAGAACTGCATTTTTTTCTTTATGTCTGTGTAGATTGTTGATCAGTCAGGTCAAGGTAATGCCTAAAGGTTGAACTGAGGCTACTGGAATCTTCTTGTTTGTTGAATTTCTTGTGTAAGTGAAACTGAAACAAACCAAAAAAATGGTGGTTGGTTCCTACTTTTATCGCTGGCCCCTTGCATGGCAAGGGAGATCTCTGTCAGTTGCATATTCCAATACCACAGTCAGCCAGAAGGTGGTACTCTACTATGGCACCCAGCACTCTTTATGTGTGCACTCTGGGTGAATCAAAAGGAGGCAGATTTTTAATCCTTAAAAGCCAAATTGTCATTCTCAATGTTGCTTTTAAGCAGCAACCCATGCAATTCTTTGTATTTGTTGAGAATCTGTAATTATGTTTGAACATTGGAAATCAATGTCAGAGCTTTGAATTTCAGATCAGTTCATACTTAGGCTCGTCAAGTCAGCAAAAACATCAAGTTGGGAATTCTTTGGGTTGCTGATGGAAAAGTCTGATTACGTCACGTCACACAACAGGCACCAATGCATCCGTGTGTTTTGTTTGGCGTCCCTCAAAGGCATTTGTTCTTTGATAAGCTGCTGGAAACAGTAAGTAACAAGGTGGGGTGGGGGGGGGGGCACCTATGGAAAAGAATACACTTTCTGTCAATTGTGCTTACCTTATCCCCTGGTGGCGTTTGGGCGTGGGAATAGGCAGCGCTCTGGTCACTGCTGCACTGAGATAGCATTCAGACCACAGCCGAAGAGTGGACGGCATTCAGCACAGGCAACCAGGAGGGGTGGGGGGGCTCACGTGGCAGAATTGGACACAGGAATGGACAATGTACACTATCTTTGCAGTAAACACAAAGAATAACCAAAAAAAAAAAAGATTTTTTTTTTGTTAGCTTTGGCAGGTTCTTGTTCGCAGGCGCCCTCTTGTTCAACCTGTCCCTGTATTTATTCTAAATTACTTTTGCACAAAATAGGTCCAATCACTTTGACAGATCTTCTCAACTTTTGTTGAAAAAAAAAATCACAGAGGCAAATGCAGTGTCACAATTAGTGCTTTGATGCTCTGAAATACAGTGTCAGATTTGAAGACAGAAAACATATTTTTCATTGTTGATATAATTATGTGGTCATAGCTCATAAGATGATGTGAGGGCTAAACGTTTTTTTTTTAATAGAGGTCGCATCCGCTGCTGCCACCCACAGAGACAGCACATCAGATTGGGGAAATTAGCATTATGATTTTAAGGGATAAATAGCCGTTACTCCTAATTAATCCAGCAGATCACAGGGGGGAAGTGACAGCATGAGCCCAAGAGATCAAGGACCACACATCAAAGGCAGCACCGCTCTCAGAACCCTACATAGGCAAGGAGGACTTGTATTTCTTGTTTATTTCTAAGCACGAATCGCCTCTGAACTAAAGAATACAGCAATAGGAGCTAATTCGCTCATTGCCTATTAATGGAATCATCTTGCTACAGTGCATCATCAATAGGCCCGAGTGGAGATGTTAGTGCAAATTCCAGAATGCAAGTTGAAGGAAAATGAAGTTAATTTTTTAAATAGTGGTTTATACAGGTACAATACAACATGCTCTCGAAGTACCACCACTAATGGCCATCATTAAAATATAGTTGTGCAGTGGGCCAAAATATCCCATAAAAATGAGGCAGAGATTTTATTCATCAAAAGTATATTTAATGTTATTGTAAGCTACTGTAACAATATGCACAGCGTTAACAACACCACTGCATTTAAACAGAGGAAAATGTAAAGCTCTAGTTAAATAATTATTGTATTGCACATCAAAGTTAAACAACAGTTTTACCTAAATAATTGTTTCAAAACGTCTTGTTCTGAAAGATTGAATGTAAATGTGCTGTATTGTCTTAAAAGGTTAACACATAAAACAGCTGAATTTTTACAAAAACATGTACTGTATGATTGAAAAGCAAACAATGTACCGTCACTAGAAAAAAAAGTTCGAACATTAGCACTGCACCCAAATGTAGAAAGTTATGATCTTAATGATTCACTTAGAATGTATTGCACTCGTTATACACATTTGAACAAAAAACGTCCAGCGACACACGTAGACAGACATAACAATACGCCCAGGCATATACTTTATATCCACTGTAAAAATTGACAAATATTACTGCAATTTACAGAATTACTTAGTCGCGAAACTAGATAATAATACTTTTTTACATTCAACTTAATTATGTTATTACTCTGTATTTTAAATTACTTTATGATTTAAATGCAGCGGCTCCTCTTGTTGTCTGTTGCCTGTTTAAGAGGGAGGAAATTTTGTCTGTGCTGTATGCACATACAGCACATTTGACAATAAAGTTGTACTTGATACTTGATTTCAACAGATTTTTGGGGGGTTGGGGTATTATCTGGTGAGATGGAATGGATTAATGCCGTTTCCATTCATTTCAATGGGGAAAGGTGATTTGACATAAGCATGCTTTGAGTGACAAGCGTGGTCATGGAACAAATTAAACTCAAACGTCTGAGCCTGTAAAGGAGCTAAAACTGTTTTGTGAACTTGCTTTTATATTTTGTTAGCGGCCATATTAGTAGCAGCGGTAGCAGAGAGGAGTAGTAAACTCTTGCCTCTCTTTATTTAACACGCTGGTCGGGCTCCAAAAACTGCCAGTGTTCTGCCAAGTCTACCACATATTCACTGTTTGCTGATGGCTGGTACACATGTGGTTTTTGCATATGCTCTCCTCTCCCACTTAAATCATCTGCGGTCCCTGGGCTTTCTTTTGACATCTGCATCGTTGGTGCTGCCACTGCAGTTTAAATTTTTCAAGCAAAGAAAAGGCATTTGTATGAAATAATAATGACCATTTCATTTTTATTCCCCGTCTCTTCACTGTCATCTTTCTTTCGCCCCGTGTCCACAACAATATCCCCGCAAGCTCTCCGTATTCTCATCAGGCTGTTGTCCCCAAAAAGTTTTGTAGTTGTCAGAGTTGTCGGCGTATTTTTAGTTTTCGGATTACAATGTGACAACCCGTTCAGAGTGATGTCTATTTGAATACAATATAGATTACCTTTGTTTGCTGCATCCTTTGATACATGATGGCTCGCTAACCAAAAACCTACAGCCTCAAACAAAGCTGGGCTCTGGACCACCTCTCGTGGGAGTCACCCCCCTGATGTCAGAAATCCAATGCGATTGGGCTTGGATGGATTTGGGAGCTCAGTTTTGCATTTAATAATTCATACAGCAGTATCAAGTGCTTCATTAATATACCATTACAGGCCCTGTTTTTAAAAACATGTGGCCTACTACACAAAAACAATATTGCTCCACTCTACTTAATGGTATTTTAATGCCACTAATTGAAACAATTTCCCTGAAGCTATGCATTGCATCACATGCTCTATTTTTAGAATGTGACATTGGTAAATGAATTGACTCTTCCGTTGTGACACACCTTTGTCAGACTATGTAGAGAAGATGATACATCTATTCGAAACTCAACCTTTGCCTTGACTTGCAAGTGAAGACTTGTGACACAAGCACTGGATGGTACCAATGAACCTAACTTAACACACTTGAAAGTAAGCAGCAAATAGTGACCAATTAATTGAAAAAAATAAGCTTGACGCTGTTGAATGCCACTCCGAGTTGAACTTTACTGTCAAACTAAACATAACATGAACAGAAATACCCCCTGTGTCTTTAAAACAACCAAATACTAGCATACGGCTAATTCTAATGAGCATTATAATAAAAGCACACATTTTGCAGTACTTTAAATCATAGGTGTCAAACTTCGGTCCTCAAGGCAAATTTTCAGAATGTTTTCCATCTCTCACTGCTGCAACACACATGATTCAAATGATCAGGATCGTTATCGGGCTCCTGCAGAGTTTATTGATTAGTTGATTATTTGAATTGGATGTGTTACAGCAGGCAGAGATTGAGAACATGCGTGGGTAGCAGGTCTCAAGGAAAGAGATTGAAGACCCCTGATGTAAACGGACAATATAACAGGACTCGAAGTCATCTATTCTTCACCCTCTGCCTAGAATGACTAATTTTAGTGCAGTACCGGTCAGCTGAGAGAAGAGTGAGTCATGAGTGTGAATCTCACTCGAGTTTTATTCAGGACACGGCCCGCTGCAATATGAGTGGCTGCCGCAATCCAGGCAGGACTACCAATAATTTAAGTGGGTTTAATAACAGTCAGTCTGTGGGCATAGCAAGTACCTGTAGGGCAGTATTCATTTGATATAGTCTGATAAAAACTATTTATTTATTTATTTTTATTCTAATGAGTTACATCAGTGCTGTATGTTGTTATAAAGTACAGTATTATTGAATGCTGTATTTCCTCATTAAATTAAAAATGATTACAGTTTTATTCATTCAGGGGCAAGGATGAAACGGATTAATGACATTTCCATTCCTTTCCATGGAAACAAGTGTTTTTAGTAGTGAGTGTGGTTGAGGCATGATTTAAACTTGTATCTCAAGGCAACGCTGTATTTGTTTTGCCGCTGTTCCTTTGTGTAGCGACGCCTACAGTCTTGGGCAGAGTGCGGTTGTCACAAGGCATTAGGAAGTATGAGATTCCCAATGTTCCATTTAATCTCCTTGACTTCCCCCTGTTAGCAGAGGAGCCAAGCAGCAGCGCAGGGAGCCCCAGCATCCTGTAGAACAAAGCTGGCTGACATGTTTGCCTGAGGGGCCTGCACTCACTCTCGCGCTGGCATACTGCGGGAGCATGTAAAACAATAAGGGAGCAGTCAGCTGACACATACTCTAAGCTGCAGTCACTTTGAATGACAACAGCGCATGAGAGCAGTCAGTGGCAGCACCGGTCTGGGACTCAGTACAAACAGCTTTGCTACGAGACAAAAAGAGGGAATATTAGAGCTATCAATTGCGGTTTGCTTATGCGTCATTCCATCTTTGTCAAAATCAGGTTTGTGGTCACAGCACATTGTGCTGGAAAAAAAACAGCAGGTGAATGATCGCTGTCATCCCTCCTTCCTAAAAGCACTGACAATGTGTTAAGGTGGATGGTTGTTGCTGCAATTTTTGATTTTTTTTAAGTTATGATAAGAAAGTGTCCGAAAGAATGTGCCTAGTTAGGAGATTTCCACGTCATATGCCTTACAAAGCAATCTTGGTAACAGGACTTGTACAAGAGCAGATTAAGAGTCAGTGAAAAAAAAAAAGTTTACTTGCATCGCTGATTAAAAAATAAAAAAAATTGGAAAGAAAATGTTGACCAGTGTTATTGATTTTCGAAATGTTACCCTGGTTTGAATTGCACTGTTGATCAGTGACGAGCTTGCTCACGAAACGTAACACAGAAGAAATTAGGAAGAGCCATTCGATTTTGAAATTAAAACAATGAAGTAACACTAACCGTATGAATATGTTATGTAGCTGCAACACAAACTAGAAGGTCAAAACTGTCGCGTTCCCCCAGCTGGCAAATTTCCTACCTCAATTTGACTGTGAGACTTCTGTTTCAGTATGTATGTAATGTAACAACTGGTCTCTGGACTGCTTCCAGGTGCTGACATGTTTGTATTTTTTGTACCAATTCATGTTAGTACTTACTGCAGGCCTCTGAATGTGTAGTTTCAAACCCCCACTGCCTTTCCAGTCAGTCATTCCATTTTTTTTTTCATTTAGTAAGGCATCTGTTAAAAGAAAATTATTGGAATATTGTCTTTGTGACTTTAAAAAAACACACACACACTTTCAAATATTGTCTGCCCTCTAAAATTAATTGCACAAAAGTCATCAAGGACATTGCTTTGAATAGAATTAATTAATAAATGATACCCTTTGAATCACTCGTAAATGCAAATGAACAAAATGGTGCTGACTATCGTTAGTCAGTTGGCCAAATGAATTGATCTGTCACTGGCATAGTGCTGACATGTGATTTTGCCTTGCCCTGTTGTGCCCTGATGTGTCCTGAGGCTAAATGAGAGCAGATGCCTCTTTAAACACAAGGGTGACTCTTTTCAACAGTAATTCCTCCATCCTCCCGGATTGTGTAATATTAATCCTCGGCGAGAGGACACTTTTGACCCCCGTGAACCTGACTGGCATAGGCCTTCTAATCAAAGACGTTGACCACATTGACCTGATTTGGCACCCACCTACTTGGCTCTTTCCTGTTTACCTTCAGCATCAGAATCACATTACTCTCAAAGGAGGAAGAAATGACATCCAGCATTGAACAATGTGAATGATGTTTTGTTTTTTTGTTTTTTTTTTTACATGTACTGACTAAGCGGTATAGTAAAAGAAGTTGAATTTATTTCGCGCCAATTCACAAAACAAGACAAGGCATCTCGATGCACTTTAAACATTGAGCAAATCAAGAAGCAAACTCCTCGTTATGTACAGGGTGTCTACACTTCATTTTTCTATTTTGTTTCAGGTATCATTCAACTAAACACGGTACCGTCATTTGACAGTTTAAGCTTTGCAGTTTTGTAAGCCCACGGTTTACCAATTGACAATGGAGGAGGGTTGAGCAGTTTTTCCATCCCCGACGGCAGCTCAGCTCCAGTTTGTGATATTTTATGTCTGTCACGCTGCATATATATCAGGGTCCAATTTGCGCTATCCTAGACAAGTTTCTCAAAACAGGATCTGTTCTTGATAAACCGCGTTAGCGGACTCCCACCACTGATGAAAACACAACGACACTCTTAAAGCCAGGGATCATTTATCTTGAGTTAAGTACTAGATCTCAGTATCAACAAAAGCTCAATCTAGTGAAGACTTCAGACAGTGATAACGCATTTCCTTTACCAACATCAGATTGTTCAAAGGGTACAAACAAAAGATTATCACGCTCAACAGTATGAAGTTTGGTGAGCCATAGACAAAGGAACAGTATGCTACCAAGATAATGCTGCCAAATGATAGGCTGAAAAGGCTTTTGACACTTTTGGTTGTATTGTGTGTGGGCTGTTCCGATAATCTCAACATAGAGCTCTACACACACTAGGTTCTGTCCTACCATCGATCTGAAAAAGAACTCCTCTGAAGCAGAAATCTCGTGTGATCACCTGTGATCTCACCAAAAAAAAAAAAAAAAAAAAGAATGATTTTGTCAGGATTTCCTCAGTGATTCCGAAGAGGAACGGAGCGGGGAGCGTTGCTCACTGGCGATGTTAACAGAAGAAGCCCGTGCTCTAGAAAATACTTTTGGGCATCTGGAGAATCCACTTAAAAAAAAAATACATTGGTTAGGCTATATCTGTTTTGTTTTCTACCACTTTTGATTGGCTGCAGTCCATTTACATCACAGGCCACAGAGTCAAATGGCTCGAGACGAGTCGGCTTTCCCCACCCACATGGACATTTTTGATCGTGAATAATGAACATATTCGCAGTTGTTGGCCCCAACTCATTTTGGACCCTTTTATGGGGACAAATGCACTTTTGACACAATTTGCACATAAGGATAATCTTATAAAACAATATTATGCTTAAAGACATATGATAGTCAAGCATGTGGCGTCCTTAGTTGGAAAGAAGCAAAATCGGCTTAAAAACAGTCCAAATATCTATTTGTGTGTGTCCGGCTTAAGGAAAAAGCCTTGAACAGAACCCAAGCTGTGTTGGGCCGACTGTCTGCCTCTGTGGGTTGGCTTGAGATGGCGAGTCAGAGTAGAAAAACAGAGCGTAGATGGAGAGAGAAAACAGGATAGACAGGTTGAGCAACCGGGGAAGGAACGAGAGAACAATGGGCACAACAACAGCTGTATCAACAACAGTAGTAGCCCCATGATGACAGCAAATGACCACAATACCGGTCCGGTCCCAGCACTCCATCCAAAAGCAAGCAGCACCAGCCACAGGGGAGAGAGAGAAAGACAAGGACATACAACAACACACCTAACGAGAGCTTACATCCATAATAATTGCCATGATGCTATCACAATGAAAGTTGACTTGAGGAGGTGAAAAGGATAGAGACAAGAAAAGAGTACGGGAAGCTATAAAGATCGGAAAAACAATAGTCGAGGCCGCAACTGTCACGTAGCGCGATGCGTGCCGTGCACTCAAGTGGCCCACTCCACCGGGTTGCGTAGCTCGCGGGGACCCTTCCACGCTTCCGCCATCTCTCTCATCAGCACATGGCAGGCTGCTGGTCGCTGTGGCAAGATCCACAGCATGTCAGGAGCCATGTCTTGGAGCCACTTGAACATGACAACATGAGAATGGGGGCCAGGGCCTGGCATATGTTGCTGATTAATTGTCACTTTTTATGAGGGGGTGGGGGGTCTCCATCCATAACATAATCAGAACATGATTGCTGTCGTTAGATTGTCATCCCACCAATTTTTGGACCCCGTTTGAGGAAGACCGTTTGAGGCCATTTTACTATTCGGAACTATAGTTTGTTTAAAAATGTAAACCTTTTTTTTTTTCTTTTCTTTCTTGGCTTAGGTGATCCAAATATGTTTGGATGATTTTCTTGTAAACAGGTCTTTTGGAATTAATGAAAATGGAAAGCAAGTTCTCTGGCTTTCGCCCCTCAGGGTGTTGTCAAATGTTGATGGATTTCTGTGTGCACTGACAAGTAAAAACTAATATGTTGAAAAATAAGAAATCACAAAACTATTCTACATATTAATGGAGGAATGCAAGCAGTCTGCTCACGTCGGATTCACCTCCCTGCCCGCCGGGCTCAGAGCACAGCTCGCCTGAAACAAAACTTTCCGAGTCACAGTCGAAACTGAAACATCTGGCTGGTCGTGTAGGCACTTATTAGGATCAAATTAAGTAGAAATGAATGGGATGATACATGACAGGGTGCAGATGTTCAAAGCCGCAGTGTGAAAATCTGAGGGCAGAGAACGGCTTAATGAATTCTGTGTCTTACAGCAGGGGCGAGGCTTTGGGTTCACAGGTTCGAAAAAAAGCCAGCTAATTAAATTCTGAAGCCGACACACAAGAAAATAAATGTTGCTTGTCGCCTCTCTAATTGAACCGTAGCGTGCTTGGGGACAATGTTATGATTTGTAACTAATCAAGCTCTGCTGGGATATGTGTGCTGTTTTATCATTTGGAATCTGCGTAGCCAAACTGTATCATCTTGAACACTCACAAATGCCAGGATAGCGTTGGCAAGATTTGGACGGGGGCTTAGACGTGTTCTCACGTTGGTCCATTTCCCATCCTGAGAGTATTGAATAAATACTAACTGCACTGTAAATATTCGTAAGCAGTGATGCATGTTCTTATCCCATGTCCTTATATCACGCTATCACCGTTGTACAAGTATAAAAATCATCTTTTTCCACGGAAGCTCCAAGGTTGAAGACAAACTGTTCCGGAACACTAGTCAACCTATGATTTCTTCCCATTTCTTAAGATTTTTTTTTTTTCCTTCTTCGTACCGCCAATTTTTGCAGTCACATCTTTGAACACCTTTTTTCAGACCGAGTATGAGTAGGGTCCAAGTACTTGCATTTGAGTACTCGCCAATTCCAAGTACAGATGTATAATAATGTCTTGTAATTGTGATGAAATGTGTTATATTTTAAACTAATATTTTTGACACAAATAATTTCTTTACTTGGCCTATGATTCACTCAAATATATTTATCTGAGAAGTTTTTTTTTGTGTACCCAAAGTACAGTTACTGTTCTGGGAATTCATCTCTTAAGAAATGAATTTGTAATTATGAGAAAGTGAGCCAAGAGATAAAACCAAATTAGCCTGTCCCAGATATTTCCAAGACTACCACTTTAATATTACTTTGGTAATTGAATAAAAACATCATTGACATGAGTGATATCTTTCTTCAACCATTTAGGTACATACTGTAGATGTTTTAAGTATACGTTTTTCGGAGCACAGTGTGATGTGAATCAAAGTCACTGCAGAATAATCTACCGGTTTGCCCTCCTTAAAAAAAAAAAACAAACAAAAAAAACTGATGGTATCCTTTGATGCTTCCACTTACCAAGTAGCTGACAATTGCAACTGTTGATTTGATTTTGATTACCTTCAAACATTACTAACTCCTGGAAGGTCATTTTTTTTCTGTCTGTATTTATTTGTTTTTGTTAATTGCAAACGGTGGGCTTCACTTTGTGAAAACACACAGTTTGCATTCCGTGTCATTAATGCTACACACATAATTCCTGAGTTTGTGTACCATATTAAAAGCAGACACTACAAATCTGTGAAGTTAATTTTTTTACACCGTATGACTAGTCTTCATTAGCTGCTTGTGAAATTTGGTGCTCGTGCGCTGGGATTCATTCAAATCCTGTAACATCTCCTGGGGGCTGTCAAAATCTTCTGGTGTCATTTCCTACAGGAAGCTGACTGTGTCCCTTGACACGACATATGGAGCAAGCATTTCTGACACCCAACAATACTACAACCTAATTATGCTATTCCAACAAAGCTGCTAACACTGATTTAGTGCGATGGTATACAGCACAAAGAATAACATGTCTTATTTTTCATTTCGACAATGCTCGTTTCAAAGGGATAAGATAATACCAGTTGTAAAAGTCCGAGATTAAGATTCTTTCCTAAAGCTTCTCTTGCTTTGAGTCCCAGGATTCTCCATAAAGAGGTTTAGGTATACTAAGTATTCCTCTGTGCCAAGTTGGGTGGCGTTTTAAGACTGTGCTTTCTGGTTGTGAACTTGGATTTATCAGACAAGTCCACAAATGTTTCTTTCTTATTTGTTTCCTTACATATCACAGAGAAATGGGAAACCCAGAGATGGAAATTCTTGTAGACTGTTGTGAATGATTTAGTCAGACTAAAGCGACATACTGTAGTTACTTTTAATTTCTTTATTGCCATCATCACTGCTTTACAGTTTGACTTGTTTGCCCCAAATGTTTTGCTAATAGTTCCGTATATGAATACAGTTCACGTCCACTGTAGCTTCCGTGGAGCTGTTTTGCTCTTGGTCCTGATTTGGGGGATTTGAGACTTGTCATGGCTTCATTGGAGTTTCAACTACACAGCGGGAAGAAGATTTTAAAAAGGGAGGCTTTGCGGCAATGGGAGGGGAAAAAAAAAAATCACAGCACATTAAAAAGCAAATCTACTGGGTGGGATCCACCAGCGGCTTAAGAGATCCAAGATGATTAAAGGGTCAGTGGTCAGAGTCTGCATGTTGAATGGATCTGATGATACTCACCTTGGTCCATAGGAGACATCGCCAACAACAAATTCGCTAAATCAAATATACACTCGAGACACTTGACGAAGGATAAACCCAAGGTTGCAGTAGATAATGGCAAATAGCACGGTACAGAATGAGATTTTTTTTTCCACAACCGTAGAAGATATAGTAAATACCACTCAGTCACTTTTCCATTTGCTGTTAAGGCCATTACTGGAGTTATAATTTAACACTCTGCACCCTGCAAAATATGGGTTAAAATTCATTTTGGGTGTTGATAAAAATGTTCTTGCCAATTTGGCCGATGATGAGTGAGACAATCCGTGTCAGTCAGATATACTTGGGCATCGAGTCTCCAGGATCGATTGGAACCAAGACGAACATTCTGATTCTCCTGGAATTGTTTGTTTTATCAAATTTTTGGTTCCTCGTTACGCTGCCTCCTCCGCTGACCCAAAGAAGAGGAGAACAACGGAGAAGGGCTCACGTACGCGTCACGCGGGTGCAACCGGTGCCGATCACAAGTGTGGCTTAACTTTGTTACACTGAATGAATAGGCTCCTCAGTGAACACTTAATAAGATGGGGTTGTGTAAAGGAGGTTGCGTGTGTATAAGTTAACGGATGAGTTTGGTTCTCCCTCCCATTCGAGCCTCAGCCTACAGTGTGCTAAACTTCTGTCTGATAATCGGGTGAGTTAATAAAATACATTTATTGCCAACGTTGATGCATCGAACAATTAAAAGTCAGCCACTTTGGTGCAGAAAGTAAGAAGTACCGTACTACAAGGCAGAAAAGCAACACGGGCGGTGTCAAATGTTGTTTTAGTCTGTGCTCCGGGGTGCTAAAAAATCAATTACCTTAGGTTAGATGCCCCGAAAAGAGTCGAAATCAAGAATATGTTTCATTCATGGAATAGGAATCGCAATCGTTCAAATTCAAATGATTCCCAACCCGACGCAATGTTTTGTTCTCGGTCTTTTGTACCACTGGCAGTGTCAACTACACTTGCAACACCGTGCCCGAATGTTACGAAATGACGCTTAATATGCCCATTAGATATACTTTCTAAATAAAATTCTGACCTTTTTTTTTTTTAAATACTGCCATGAAATTTTGGGTGTTCGAAAGTTCTACTGGAACAGCAAAGTAACTAAAGTAGAGTGAAATTCAACACCAATATTATTCACATGAGTAATGTTACTGCGGCTTACTGAGTCTCTGAAAGTAGTTGTAAAACTCTTTGCTTGTGTCTGCTGACTGGATCGAACTGTCACACACACTTGAAGGAGCCACAATGAATTCATCACGGTGCACAACCTGTTCAATTCTTTAAATTACATTTATGCTGCGGAGGATATGTTTTTATAAAGTAGAATACTACCGAGTGCTGCTTTCAAAAAACACGACAATTTTTGTTGGGTGTTGGGAAGACTGGAACAGATTACAGTAATGGCTTTTCCGTTAATATCAATGGCGAAAGATGATTTCTCAAGGCACCACCGTAACATTATGTATTGCTAGCATTACGTATGCGGCATAACGTAGGGAGGATGAACCATGTTAAGAAATAATGAAATTATACTTCACACATGAAAGAAAAATCAATAATAGCTATTTCTCTGTTGTCATCTGTACTTTTTATTTAAATGCATTTTTTTTCCAGGGAAAAAATACTTTGAACTGGAAACCTTTTGCTCGACTGACAATTATGCATCCATCTATTTATTTTTGTGACTTCTCCGTACAGTGGGTTGTCGGCTGAGGGTGGACTCGAGTGACTCAACATTTTGTGTCATCAATAAAGGGCTCTCTCTTTGCCCTGTCTGGTGTCACGAGTGGAGACTTAGAGTGGCTCTCCAGGCAAAAACCTGCTTTATCAAGCAGCCAATATAACAAGACAGCTCCTTTCATGCTTGTTGCTTCCCCTACTGGTAATGGATTCCCTCAATGAATGTTTCTCTTTCTCCAGGTACTGCTGCGGCCCTCTCCGCGTCACATCTTTTTGCCACCCACTTTCATTTCTTAAGGTAAGTGAGCCGAAATTCTGGCCTCAACACACATTGCCTGAAAATCCAGCCTCGCGATGTTGGCTCACACCACCAGGTATTGCGCGTTCTAATACAAAGTGAAGGAGCACACCTTAATAGCTTGTCACCCCCCCCCCCTCCACCAACACACACACACACACACACACACACTAACAAACCTGCTATGTCCAGCCCACCTCTTTGAGTTCCAAGTTCTCCTGCTGGGAATTGTGTCCGGTGTATCCGGGGAATATAATAATTGGTGTCATTTTGGTCACACCAATGAAGACAGACTTGTGGCTTGAGACTGACGGAGGGTGAATGAACACATTGAACTGATAACTTCTACATTTGCGCTCAGTGGCAGTTTCTGAGATACGCCAAAAGTATGTCAGAGGACGCACATGTATTGCACATCCGTTATGGGAGTTTGTTTTCTATTGGCATCATGAAATGCAAATAATTGGCATTTGTACGGGGAGTTTGTGCCAGCTTGTGGAGACATACGGGGTTTTCGAGAAGTTTTCTGATAAACGTTGAAGACAGAATTATCGATGTCAAGGAAGTCTTTGTCATTCAAATATCTCTGTATTTGGGGGAGGAAATAAAAGTAGCTCATTGTTGGTAGAAAGTGACTGAGCCTGGCATGGTGGCTGTGTATTGTGGCAACAATGAGTTGCAAAGGGAAAAAGTTGGGAGTGCGTTCAGCTAGCGGAAGAAGAGCTGCTTTCATTGAGCAAGACCAGCAGAATCACACTCTTCATTCAAATGCCGATTTCCCTGATTGTAAAAAGGGGACATTTTCAGTCTTTCATCCAAATATAGAGTTTGATATGTATTTTTTAATTTATAAAAGGTTGCATGGATTTCATTTTGGGAGTACCTACATGCCTTTGTCCTTTTGGTGCATGTTGGCTCATACCCAAATTGGCAGGAGTCATACAAGAAGTTGGCTGAGATAAGGCAAGCTCCCGCTGATCGCCCTCCTGATTTACTTTTTGGTTTTTTTCAATAGTCTCCTCTCTTCTTTGACTTTGTTTTTCTAATGTTTTCATAGTCGACCTATTCAATTACTCATTAAATGTTGAGCGTTTTTTTACTCCCATTTATGCTACTTAAACATGATGGGATTACAAGCCTACAATCAAAATGTTCATTTTTAGACAGTCATAAGTGGACACGTCAAAATTCCTTCATTTCTCCTGAGGAAAGAAATTTCATCTGTGCTGTATGTTGCACATGTAGCACATTTGACAATAAAGTTGACATGAACATGAACATTTGTTCTCCCTTGTACCAAATCAAACATACATATGATGCACGTACACAATCTCACTTGTCATTTATGAGTATCTTGCACCGTATTATTATTTCAGTAATAAAATGACTGAAGCAGGGGGTTCTGTCTGTTAATAGCAATTGTCGAAGTATTTTCCAAAACAAAGTAAAAGATGCACAGATTGACTGCTCGCCATTGTCAGTATAAACGTTTATTCAACATAGTCTACTGAGCCATTATTTGTAAAATTTGCTCAATTTGGCTTGAATATTTCAATTATCAGAGGGCTACCTAGTGGTTATTAATTTAACATTTAAAAAGTGCTCTTGTGAGCACTCCTACAAGCATATATTGAAAAGGTTTCTCGTCGACATGGTCCACAGCTGACAGTGTGCAAGATCTGATCGTCGATTAAAAAAAACAAAGCAACCCAACAGGCAAACCAGTGAAAATTTAAAATGAGTAATGCTAAGAAACTATTGAGCAAATGAGGTCGATATAATCCTGTTTCTGTGCAGATTGGTTTGAAATGTGATGGCACGTAAGGCGGAGGGGGCTGACTGCTCTGGACATTCTTGTGATCTCTTCCAGTGCTTAAGATTTGAGGCCAGTACATTTGTAGGCAGTGGTACTTTAATGAGATCTATCAGAATTGCAGTAGATATTTATAAAGGAGGGCAAATCAAAAGGCTTTGGCCACCTCTGGGTGAAAGATAATTGAGCTGCTTGTCTTCTAGCTCTGTGGGAATGGCAGACAAAGCCCCACTAATCACGTCGGCGTAATAATTGAGGCTGCCATGAATTCTCATTTCAGTGGTCATGCTAAAGGCAGAGGTGAAACCCTTATAACAGTCTCTCATAAGTTATACAATTACACCGGCTCAATCCATGCTTGAATATGCCAGCTAATTAAATGAGAATAATAAAGATCGTGAGTCTGAAAGCCCGTGACTTAAAACTCTAATAATCTGTTTGGGGAGCCAATAGGTGTTCTCGGTTGACTTTATTGTGTAGCAATTACCATATTTTCACAACCATACGGCCAGTTACGGGCAGTGTTTCAGTATTTAGCACATATACAAGATGCATTGTATTATTGGACGCTGGCATGGTAAAATGTACACTAGCTTAGATAATAAATCACCCGGCGCTGCCTCCCAGTCCCAAAAGTTGTGCCGCTCGCAACTTCACTTTGACCGTTTCTGTCCAGCCAAGCACAACAGTAAAAGCCGACTTCACGCGTCCCATTGAGCATATTGCTAGCGTGCTGATCCCCTTCTTCTCTACAGTGTGGTTCATCGGCATGTCGAAAGTGAGCGGCACCGCGTCCATGTTGATAATGTGGAATAATGTGGGCTATGACTTGAAAAAAGATAAACATTGAAGATAAAAATCTTGGTGAGCGGGCAGATAAAAATAAAAAACTGAGGAAATGTGGTTGGACAAGTGTGCACACCCTCTTATAAGTGGGCATTTGGCTGTGTTCAGAAATAACCAAAGACTCAGGACACACCTGCCACTGTGTGTGTGTGTGTGTGTGTGTGTGTGTGTGTGTGTGTGTGTGTGTGTGTGTGTGTGTGTGTGTGTGCGTGTGCGCGTGTGTGTGTGTGTGTGTGTGTGTGTGTGTGTGTTTGTGTGTGTGTGTGTGTGTGTGTGTGTGTGTGTGTGTGTTGATGATTTGCTGAGAATCCCCAAAAGGTCCTCCCTGATTGACGGTCCTCATCCTCGACTCGACCCACTATTAATGCCAACGAAAGAGGCCTTTTACTGATTGTATCCCCTTTTTTTGTTTTTTTGGGGTTTTTTAAAATGTATTTATTTATTTATTTATTTATTTACTAGATTTCTATCAGAAGACTGAAGGTTTTTGGCAACACTGACTGCCTATTGGAACTGTACATGATTCCCTCCACATTCTCCCGAAATCCCTAAATCTCCTAAACGTGAGAAAATGTGCTGTGGTCTATTTAACCAAGGTTGAACTCATTTTTTCCCATTAACACGTCACTGCTCATCAGGAAAAGGACACCACACTTAGAGTGAAGCATTGTGGGTCCAGCTTTTTGGCTGTTTTTCATCATCTGGAGCAGTTCCAAATAGCAGTCAGAGTTGGCGCAAAACCTTTTGAAAAATACCAGGAAAAGACTACTAGAACATCTGAACTTTACTCTGGGTTAATCAGCTGTACTTCATATAGGAGTAGGTGTGTGCTAACGCTCGTTTAACCTCTTTTGGAATGTGAATGGTAAATTCTGAACACCACATTCCAGTAATAAGATGGTGTACACACTTGTGCAATCCCATTATGGGATTTATTTTTAATTCCCCTCTCGAAGAAAATGCAAAAAAAAAATTCAATTGAGTTGCATCGGTTGTAGGTCACTTTGAAATGAGTTTTCTTGGTCTAATATTTTCTCTCACAAAAACCTGATCTTTGAGCAGCCGTG
This sequence comes from Hippocampus comes, assembly GCF_001891065.2. Classification (NCBI taxonomy): domain Eukaryota; kingdom Metazoa; phylum Chordata; class Actinopteri; order Syngnathiformes; family Syngnathidae; genus Hippocampus; species Hippocampus comes. The sequence goes on from NW_017805824.1 coordinate 3,207,156, forward strand.
TGTAGACTTTTTATATCCACTGTAGCTGAAGCACCTTGACGATCCGAGTTTACCAACCCAAACCATGTGGCTCTGAAGTGAACAGTAGCACTTGGTGGGGAAAAAAAAAAAAACACGATCATGTCAAGTTGAATGTGCTGTGTGGACATGTGCCAATGCTGCAGTCATCAGGATGAACATCTCCTTTGATGCCTCATCGCACAGAAAACTCTTGCAAAATGTTTGAAGTGTCTGCCTGTATAATGAAGCCTAATTCTCTTGAACTAATGCAACATTTGCTGGGAATATAGCTTTTTAAATAAAAATAAATTGTGCCCGCAGGGTCAAGCCAAGATTCAAAAGAAGATCACCCAAGAGCAGCAAATGATTTAATAAGCCACCAGCACGGATGGGGCAGGGAGAGGAGCAGAATGGGGAATTTCAAAGTATGTCCAATTACCATCACTTCATCACGGCGTCAATCTTTTTTTTTGTGACAGCATGAATGAGTGAAGGTTGAAAAGAAGAACCCATTTTTCATTTTATATCATTACAAAGGTCGAAATCAAGCACATTTCTACATAGTCAAAACAGGACCCTCACCCGGGCTCGATTTCTTTTTAGTTTTTTTTTTTTTTTTTTTAAATAATCATTAAAATTAGAAAACATGATTTTCCTATCACCATCTTTCCTCAAGGATTTTGTAAATGAATATTTAATAGTCCCAACAGTACATCTATATGTTTGCGTACTGATTATTGCGAGCTTGACAGGCTTGATGTAATATGAGTTGTACTATGCCAAATACGCAGGGCAGACAATGTGGAGTCCCTTGGAAACTAGGTTTTAATCTTGTGTTGGTTTTTCATCACCATGTCTGCGGAGCCAACAGACGTCCCAGCAGAGGGCCGAAATCTGAAGGATTACAAGTGAAGGCAACATTTTCATTCAGTTCCCAGAATCATGCACATTGTAAGTGTTAATGACTTTAACTTGTTTTAGATTGGAATTACTCCAGGTTCATTCCAAACCAAATTTGTCCTAATTTATATTCATTTTGGGAATGATCAAATTTGGAGAGAAGAGCCAAATTAGATCTGAATGACAGATTCATTTTTATGATCATGCACACAATCATTCTTATCTGTATGATTTAAATGACTATTTACTCATAATTAAAATTAAGTCATGTGGTTTATCAAACCTGAGATGAATTTCAGTGACTGATTTTGCACATTTGAAAAGGGCATCCGAAAAGCAAGTTTGAACCAATCACGTAAAGCAGGGGTGCCCATTACGTCGATTGTGATTGAGCAGTAGATCAGGGACTGGTCCCAAATCGATCCGAGGGGTGTAGAGGAAAAAAAAACAAAAACAAAAACAAAACATTTGTGTCTCTGTGCATGTTAGCAATATATTTTTTGTGTTAATGCACACTGCACCCTAATTATTCTATCAGTCTCACTTTCACAAAAAGTATTTAAAAAAGAAACTAAAATAAAGCGGGTCATCTTTAACCTATGGTGGCGTGTGACTGCGTCACCGGAAATTGTTAGCGCTCAGCAGTCTGCAGTTGCAGCTTGTCAACAGAGTTGTTGCGCTATATCTTTTATCGTTATCATTATTCTCATTCAGAGTTTGTTTTGTACAATTCACCGAGGGGACGGGCAAAGAATGGGAATCTGGAGGGCCGAGAGAAGCGTTTTAAAATGGTACGCGTGAGCTACGATCGTTAACAAGTCTGCAAAAGTGCGTTGCATGCCTCAGCGTCAAACTGTTGCTCATCATGGCATGCGTGTGTATGCGTGTGTGCATGCGTGCGCGGTAACGAGTCGATCCCGGGATATCGGTTAATCGAAAAGTAGATCTTCGGTCAAAAACGTTTGGGCACCTCTGGCGTAAAGCAATGCCAAATCAGCGCAGGCAAAATGAGAGATGGCAGGGAGAGCTTTTCCGCTTGTCTAAAAATTTTTGAAATGCCAGAAACCAAAATGGTAGCAACATATCCTCTATGCAGCATTGCAGTTTGGGAGTTTCTAAATGATTTACGTGCTGACTTTGAGCCAGTCATAAGAAGGAGTCATGCCATATCACCCGTGACAGAGCTCCTTCAACCGATTTCCAAAGGGGAAATACGATTTGAGCAAATAGAGGTCGGCCAGCAGAATGACTGTGTTCAGCCTTATGGGCTCCACTGCACCATGTTGGTGTAATATTCTACTCTCCATACGGATAGTTCTTTGTTCTGGCTAATTCATTTATCAGTTAATTGTTGAAGAAATACCTTATTAGTTAGATAGCTCCACCCACTACAGTTTTTCTAACTTTGGTACATGTAGACATTTGTCCCCTTTCAAGATAGAAAAAGAAGAATCATCAGTCGAGACTCAAGAGGAAAGGTTTTTACTGATTACACAAATAATAAAACCTAAAAGCAACAAAGTAGTGAAAATATATCAGCAAAAGTATTGAGTGACTACCCAACCAATGAGTAATGCTATTTACTGGTATAAATAGAATGATTCCTTAATGCTTTTGTTTGCTTCGATGTTATATGTAACATTAACACACTAATTTGGCTTAACGTCACACACTACTAACTAAACAAGAAACTTTCAAATACAAATATTGCATTTAAATATGAAAATCTACGTATTAAAGGATGCCTTAACATTAGCACTCTTGCTTATTCAGTGTGGAAATTCATAGATCTGGTTATTAGACAGCTGCGGCAATACCGACATAAAAAGCCACACAAATCATATTCACTCAACTATACAAAATGATCAAAAACCTTTCAAAACATGGTGATGAATATTTTTTTTCACATGATAATTCATCAGACTATACTGTTTAAGTATTGGGCGTGTGAAAAATGCATGAATTACGATTTAATGAGGCATTCTCAACATTTACATATTCATAAAGGTGTGTAATTCACACATGCATGAGAGAGCTGAGTGATAGCTTGGGGAGAGTAACACATATCTTAAGAAGCCTTTCTTTCTTTTTTTTCTCCAATTCCTCTAAAAAAAAAAAAATAGGAGCAGAGACACACGTTGAACATTTATTCTTCCCCACAGAAATGTAGTCAAATGCTTTGGGGGACAAGTGCTCTGACGAGGTGCAATGATGTGAGACAGTTTGCAAAATTACATTTTCTGAAATATTGTCCCGGGTGGATTTTCAAAAGTTCATTTAGCGAGCCAGTGTTCCTAACAACTGTGCACAGAAGATCACTTTGATAAATTTCCTCTATTATCACCATTGCACATTTGCATTGCATCAAACACCAAAGATATTTATTTAGCTTTATGCAAATTTCAGAATCATTTTGATACCTCTAGATGCCATGCACGATAGCCCCGTGTTTAAGGCCTTTGCTGTGGTTTCCTGCATTTACTGAATGGCATGTCGGAATGATCAGCAGAAGAACAATGATCATTTGTATTCATGATTTGACACTCTTCTTCGACTTGTTAAAAGGATGAGCCGTGATGTCAGCATGTCGGAGCCCTCCTAGTCAAAAGGAAGCCAATCCAAGACCGTTTGGCTGGTTTGGAGGCCTGCCTGTCCCTCCTTTGCATTGTTTTAGCACTTTGTGAGAGCTGTCCCAAATATGGGTCAAAAAGGCACAAATAACATGCAGATGGTCGCTAGGCTATGGTCACAGTGATGCCCCAAAGAATGACAAGTTAAACAAAAGCATGGGGAGTATTTCCCCGCTGGGCATTTGTCTTCGCACATGAAATCCAAGTTGGGCCTTTTCAGCCTCGCCAGGATTGTGTCAGGTCTTTTCGGACGGAGTCCAGTTCTAGCAGCAGGCTTGGCCTTTTCAAAATAGCACGCAGAGTCTGATTCACTCCTTTATTCGGTGACTTGAAATGTATTGTGTCCAGTGTCTATTGGCGAAGAACATAAAACAACATGTTATTGTGGCTCCGGAGCCAAGTGAAAGTCTTTGTGCTGCAGTCCATTGTCTTGGGGTAGTACAGGAAGCGGTCAAGTGATATTTCCCAGGGCCACACATTTTGGGGGGGAAAAAAAAACAAACGAACCATGAACTAGAATAACACCCAGTTGAACCAAACAAATCCATTTGGATCAAGACCAAACTGTCTATGTCTCTAGATACCGCTTCTTACACATGTCAGATTATGGCTGGAACATGAACATAGTTTCCAGTGATTGTGATTTCTATGTTTAATAAATAGTGCCGCTTTCATTCAGAGTAAGTTGAATAAGAAAGGATATACTTAAATGTAGTTGAAGTTCCTCAAAAGTTCCATCAATGTTTTAAAGTCTTTAACCTTAATAACCTTAGACAAATCGAATCGGGCACTAAATGGAAATTGAGTCAAAACAGTCACAATCAGATCGTCCTAAAACAACTCCAGTTCTGTCGGGGGTCAATCTTCCAATCAGCGTGGTGTTTGAGGACGCTTAAGTTTGAGTTTAACCTTGTCGGACTTTTGGAAGGCAGTTGTGAGCATCAGGCGCAGGCTTTTGGCAGCTGCGCAGGGAGCCTGGTGGGTCAGCTCTTCTCAGGGAGCTGCTGCTGCTGCTGCTGCTGCTGCTCCGCACTAATCTATTTGAAACCATCTGTGAAATGAGCAAGATTCCTTAAGTCCTTCACCTCCAAGGATTAAAACATTACGAAGGGGCTGTGCTGGCCTTACACCCTCATTTTCTGTACATGTGGAGGACACTTGAGATGCCTTGTGCCCTTTTACAGGCACACAGTTACTTGGAGGCGCACGCGGACAAGTCTATGAATTAAGAAAGCAAAAATGTCTTGTTCTTGTGCCTCGGAAGAAGTTTAGCCCTGCTTAGACAGGTGGAAGGCATCCCCTCGTCTCAAGTCAGCTGTTTACGGAGGTGCTGTAAGGCCACTGCCAAAGTCTGTACAATAAGGTAATGAGTCAAGCCTAATGAGGAAATCTGATAAATAGGAGCTGTTCTTGGGGAAATGGAGCTGCCTGATGAATTTGCAGGGTGCAAGCGCTGTAGCAATCGGCACGTAAAATATGCCTCCTCTCATTCCGCGCCTCGGTGTTTGCTTCTCAAACTTGTGAAATTGTAATCCTGCGGCTTTACAACAACATAGCCGTATTCATAATAAGTGGACAGCCGTGACGGTCATCCACGCGGGCCTCACTTTGCCAATGTTGGGTTCACAGGTCTACAGCGGTCTAGATTTATTTATTTTTTTGTTTTATTTGCATCATGCTTTGTGTTTGTACTTGTGATCTATGAAATATCAATTTGGATGACATTTTCTCCTCACAGATTGTCATTCAAAGTACTGTATGATGGATGATGAATTAATCGAGTCCATTGTCTTTTGGTGGGTGAGGTTAGTTTAAAAATGATAAATGCATTTGTTTTTGCAGCCAAGCTGACGGGACCGTAGCGGCCGCAGTCAACAATCTGTCCAAGTGGGTTCACATCTCACGTTGATGAAAAGGACATAATGAGATACATGGCAAAGGTGGACAGGTTGGATATCACAGATGCACTCGCTGGGAGCCTTTTTCAACTATCACGTTGGGAGTTGGGGAGCACGACACTGATGAGTCCTTGCGATCATACAAAGGCTTGGAAGGTTACAAAGTTAAGATTCCGGGCCGCGTGTAGTTAGAATTGCATGGCTTTGGTCTTTGAGACAAACGTACGAGCAGGATGAACCAGGTTGCCTCGGAACCTGGACTGAGCTAGCTGGCAGGCGGGGAGCAGACGGGGCGGGTGGTCTGCCAACAGGCCATCCGGCCCGCGGCCCTGACTATTGGGGTTGCGACCGGAGCGGGGCAGAGGCCTGCTGGGGCGAGCCGCCCTCGCCCTCAGTCATTAGCCTCCTTACCAATCATCACAGTTACCAAGTAAATGCCTTACCCCTAGTTGAGGCCTGGTGTACTCTGTGGTTGAGTGAATGAATGCCCTCCGCCACTCTATTAAGAGATTAGAATTATTATTATTATTTTTTAATGTAACATAAAGCAGGACTACTAGAAAGTCCTTTCATTAACAGAATTAAAACAGACTGGGGAAATACATGAATTGCAAGCACTGATCCAAAAGTAATATTTGATTGTCCTAATACAGTGGTTCTTAACCTTGTTCGAGGTACCGAACCCCACCAGTTCATATGCACGTTCACCAAACCCTTCATTAGTGAAAAATAAAATTATGATTTTTTTTTTTTTTTTTTTACCAATTCAAGACATAAAAAAACACATTTATTAAAAACAAAAAAAAGTAAACACAATGAGTATAAAGTATACGTTTTTTAATTGTGCATAAAATGAACCAGCTAGTGATGGCCAAGCGGGCGTGTCATAACTAAATTGACATGTTGAGTCGGGTGTGTCTTAACCTCCATGGCAGAGGCTCCGTCGAACCCCTGAGACTGATTCACTGAACCCCTGGGGTTCGATCGAACCCAGGTTAAGAACCACTGTCCTAATAGCATAATTGCCATTTTGGAAAATTTTCACAAAACAAAACCAGTCCAATTGCCTTGATTTTTAAAAAAATATATAACATTAGCATAATTACCTACTTTGAATGTTTATAGAAAACAAAAAACAAACAAAAAAAAACATACTACAAATTCAACAAAGAAGATTCCAGTTGCCTTAATTCAACCTTTGCACTTTGCCATGACCTGATGACTGAGAAACAAGTGAAAACAACATTAGTAAAGAAGACAGTGACGTAGTCCAGTGTTTAAACAAATTGCTTCTTTAATGTGTAAGTGTCAACAGCAGTACAAAAGATGGAGTGATGTGAGAAGCTCTCTGCAACACAATTTTGTTCTCGTTTACACAAAGGGAGGAACTTCTTGAGGTAAATGAGCAGAGGAAACAGGCGCGCTAGCCAGCCTCCTGTCATATTATTACAATGGACTGACACGTACAGAAATGCTTTTACACCATAAAATGCCGCAACTGAATCTTGCCGGGGATCATTTAGTTCTTTATTATTATTTTTTAGACAGTATGCACATTTCCATGACGCCTAAATGCACCCAAATATATCATTGATTTATTGATATCTTGGTTTGTTTTAACTTGATATAGTCGGACTACAAAAGCAAGGGAGATTGCACTACAAACGCACGCACATTCGCACGCACACACGCACACACACTCTCACGTTAACTGTCAAAGGATTCACCTTAGGTTTAGCACGTCAATACTGCACATGGAAACCAAAGAGCTGCTTGTGGACACTAGGAAGCCAAACAAACAAACAAAACAAACATTTTTTGTTCTTTTGAGCAATATCACCTAGCAAATAATCTTTTGTCATGTATAAAGAATGTGAACACAATGATGGCAACATTATTAAGTTGAATTAAAAACTTTACATTGGACTGTACAAGATATGATATACTATTTACATATTCAGACATAAAGTTCTTTTTTTGTTTTTTGTTTTTGTTTGTTTTTAAAGCAGCAACAGACACTATGTAATTCTTTTTCTCTCTAATAACACCCAAACAATACTTTCCATTTGCCTACTGTAGGTACCGGTACCTGCCAGGAAAAAAACAACGTATATTTATATATTTACGCAGACTGCCAGCCATTTAGAAAATCAACGCTCGGGTGATGGAAGAGCCTGACACAGTGTTGCTTGAGAAACAACTAGAAAGCAAAAAGTACCTCTATAGAACAACACCAAAACATGATGTTGCCCTTCTGAACAGCAGCTAGTAAGTCAGTCCAGCATGTCAGTGAATTGTGCTGATTAAATTAACACACACAACGTTCCCACCATATTCCTCGCTCCAACAGATGAAGAAATGAAAAAGAAAAAAAAAAAATCAAATGACAGTAAAAGGATAGAACCAGCATATTTTGTCCTTTGTTGTTCAATCTAACTTTCTGCATGGAGGATTAAGAGAAAACATGACATGGATAAGAAACGAATCATTGAAAGCATGAGAAGGAAAAAAAAAACGATTGGCAAGAAGAGAACAGCATTTTGCCACTATTAAATATATGCACATTCCCACTTTTCAAATGATAGAAAACGCATTGAAAAACAATCACACTTGTTCATGATGTCAATGTACGACTACTTTTGTCTTCTGTCACCATTTAGTGCTGTTAGGTTGTACCATGATGATGATCAAATTCTTCTACATCAAGTGCTTCTTGTTGAAATCAATGCCCTACTTTTACTTTACTAGAAGAGCATTACGAAAAGTGATACAGCGGTGCCTTTAGATCCAAGTTTTCCATCAGTTTTTTATGCTTTGACCTGTGAGCAACGATTCCAGCTGTGAGTGCAGCCCAAGCAACACTTTGCCGGATATAATGAGCCATTTTCCATATGTTGAAGTTTACTGTCAAACTAAAAATAAAACAAAGGGCATTACAACTTGTGTGTTTAAAAACAACACGACTTTGCCTTCCGCAAGCTAACACACAAAAATACAAAATGGCATTGACGGGCTTACAAATAGCGGAGGTAGTCGATGTGTTTTCACCCTTTCGACGACGGCTATATAGGTTATATATACATGATCACAAATATTCTAAGTATGTCATGACTATATATTTTATTCATTAGCGTAATACAGAGTACGATTTTCCGTATTAAAAAACAAACTTTTTTGTTTTAGAATGGATTAATGGCATTCACATTCATTTTAGTAGGAAAACATGATTTGGGATATGACTGTTTTTAATTACTGAAGGAATTAAAATCGTATCTCAAAGCACCACTGTAACTCGTTTTGATTGATTGATTTGAATTAGTCCAGGGATGATTATCAGAAATAAGCCTGCTAAGCGTATATTCAGCATCTTTTCAAGGTACAGTGACATTTTTCAAAGGTGAACTCACATACAAAGATAAAAGAAATCAAATAGATTCGCCACATACATAACTTATTGACCAAATAATCAAATAAAAATATATTTCTGATATATGTACAATAAAACCTAAATAAGGTGGTACATTTTGATACTCCCAATTCATCAAGCATTTTTGTTTTCCTTATACTGGCTCTCTGATTCTCCTTTTGTTGTTTTACTGACATTTCTGGTAGCTAGTAATAAATACAACAATAGATTCATACACAACAGCCTGGTGTTTCCTGGCTAAAGGAAGCCTGCGGTCAAATTTTGAAGTTTCTCTCCAAGGCAGCCTCAGCAAAGCGTTCACCCATCACGTCTTTGCATAAATAAACTAAATAGACAAAACCAAAACAAACAAACAAAAAAAAAAAAACACATTAATCTGGCAACTGTGAGAGCAAACCCATTTGAGTCCGTCTGGGGACTTTAGTTAATTCATGGTGTTTTTTTTTAATCCTCAAACAGATTCACATTAATCAGAATTGATCAAAAATACAATTTATATCCAGTGCTTCAAACACTTCTGATACAGCGTCTCCTAAACGAGTTCGTCTTATTGTTTTTTTTTTTTTCTTCCTGTGAGGGTTTTTTTTTTCTCCGTCCTTTCGCCACATGAGCAGAGTCAAGTTTCCGTCCTTTGTAGATAGCCCCCACTGAATGTGTGAGGCATGGTCATATTGATGATATTTACAATCACATACAAATCAGTCCAGCCACCAGCAGACAGGAGGAAAAGAAATTGTCTGGATGTCCACTCTGTAAAGTGTGTGTTGTAGCTTAAGTTCAGAACATAGACAATAAATACAAATAATTCATGAGACACAAGATGGATGCGCCCTCAAATAGGATGAAGTGATACAAATGTGTAGCATTTGGGAGGCAATGCAGCGGAGATCCAGTGATCGGCCGGTGGGATCTAAAATGGACGGATTCAAGGGCAAGCGGGGGAATAACCCAAGTCATGCATTAATAATGCCGCATTTCACATGATATCCAGTCGTCACTCATTTTAATAATCCCCCACAGCTTGATGTACTTGTTCCATCTGCTCGCCAGCGACTGGCGAACGGGCCGCGGCACGAGCCCTGCCGAGGCCTCACTTCCAGCACTTTGATGGAGGGACGAGCACCTTCGCTTCTATTGTTGGCCTTGTGTGTTCTCTCAGAGCCAGATGGCGCCCCCTGTGGACTCAGGCTACACCGGGCAGGGGTCAAGGTAGGGCTTCGGGGGCGGGGAGCGGGGGAGCCACTTAAACCTTGCGCCCTATAAAGAGGATCTCGGCCTCAAAATATGGAGGATTTGACTGCTCAAGGAGCTTTAATGAGCCGAGGAGGTCACTTGTCAGCTTTTAGGCTAAAGGTGTCCAAACTATGGCCCGAGGGCCATTTTAAAGGGAAAAACTATAAATTGGCTTCAAAATCGTGAAAAGTGACGCTGTGGGTTTGTCTGCTGAATGTGAGTGGGCCAAAACTCCGCCCCCGTTCAAATGTGAACTGTCAATCAAATATCACAACCACGACGTGGAAAAATGAATGCCCCCCCCACCCCCCACACACACTTTTCCGAAAACTGAAACGGTAGACGATTAAGCGTTGAACGCTATATCTTCAAAATGGAGTCTTACATCGCTCTCAGTGTTTGCACATCATCAGCAGTTATCTTCAAACATGCGCAATACATTGAGAAGCATATTTCTGAATTCAATTTAGAGCCTGTTTAAAGGTGAAGAACGTCAAACAGAGCACGGCATCCTTGAAGAATTTTTCTGTATGCAGCCCTTGAAAGTAACATTTTGGACACCCCCAACCTAGACAATACAAGGCCCTTGTTGAGACGTGGTTTAAAAGGGGACACGATGAGAATAAGTGCACTTGACCAATGTTTTAGGTTGTCTATTGTACAAATGCCCTCACGTCTTAAGACTGCGCCAGTAATCAAGTCATTGCATCGACCCAATGACTGTGCTCCGCTTTAAGACTTCTTAGTGTCTGTTTTAAGATTTACAATGTGGAAAAAGAATTAAAAAAAAGTTTAGGAGCTAAGACTTTAAATGTGCCCTCCAAATGGGGCTAAAGCGTTTAGGAGAATGTTGTGTCGCTTCACAATTTGAGATTGTAATGCCTCTAAAGCTGCCTTTTCGCTGCTCTTCCAATCCGGCGGATTGGCGGCCTGTTGGCCCTGAAGCATTCTGGCCTGATTACAATCACTCAGATTAACAAATTGCTGACTGGGAATGGCTAGTAAAACTGGGAAAGAGCGAGTGGAGATGCGGTACTGCTTTGTTCTGAGTTGATTGGGCTAAGGTTTGGTTCATGATTAAAGGAAGCTGCTCCCTACTTCCTGACTCATATTTGTATAGATAACGAATTGAGATTAAGTGTCGCTTCCTTAACCTTACAAATGATTTGTTTTGGCACCGATGCACTACCTCAGGAGTTTGATAGCATACAAAGTACATTGTACCGATACTGACGCATGTTGGAATCACGTGACCTTTGAAACTGGTGATGTCGCCATGATGATCAGACACATTCGCAAGCTGTTGGCTGGCACACAATACCTGAGTGAGACACGAATGTCATGTCCCGAAATGGTTTAGAAACAAGATCAATAACCGTAATAATGAGCAAATGTTTGATTTCAAGTTCTGTACGTTCTCCGTCACAGCCATTTTGTTTTCGTTGTCCATTACCGCAATGACATGAGAAAAAAAATTATAGCTCCACGCACACACATAAAGAAACACTTAAGACCGAATAGCTTTTTTTTTTTTTTTTTTTTTGATTTACCGAAGCCACATGTGCATGCTGGCTTGCATCATGTTTTCGTCCTCCTTGTGAACACTTTCAAACCTCGGCGGTGCTTCCCGCTGGGCGTCCATTAGTTGGCGCTGACCGGCTCATGTGTGTCATTTTCACTACTGTAGTCTGATTTGGGCTCGTCCTCGAAGTCTTCGTACATGTCCATGTCGTCCTCGCCATTGACCGGCTCGCTGTTGTTGGCTATGTTGTTGGCCTCCAGCTTCATGTTGAAGGTGCTCTGAATGACGGGGATGGTCGGCTCAGGACTCACCGACGCGCTCGAGCACTCTGATGTCATTTGGGGCGAGGGCGTCGTCGTTGCCATGGCGATGGCGCCGGGGTAGACCATACTGGCGCTTGTGGTAATGGGAATCTGTGGCGGTTGCCTAGATGTTGAGAGGGTAAATAAGATTGGAATTCAATTAGATTCTATGGAGCTTTGTGTAAATTCTTTGGGCAACTGAATTCTTTCCAGCATCAATTTACGTTACTTGAATGATTGGAAACCTTTAACCAACACCAAGCCCTCTTCTGGTTTGGGTGAAAAATCCCTAAAAAGTGACTGTGTTGTCCTCATGAAAATGTAGTCGAAGAATGACGCTCTGAGTTCTTATTATGAATGTATAAAAATTTGAACACGTTGTCTGCTTGTAGGTCATTTAGATACAGTATATAAAAAAAATAAAAGCTTGACCAATATGCATTTCTAACAGCACATCTGACTAAATACAATAAGTATGAAGTTCAATGGAAAAATCACAATTTTATTTTGGTGAAATGGAGAAGTCTCAAAGGCACCCTATATTGACTCATCTCCTATTTCACCGGATGACTGACAGCCAGGGTGCTCAAGAGCATGACTGACATGGGAACACCTGGAGAAGAGTGCTAGGGAGCACGCCACACACAGACCATTCAAGTGCTGCCTGCCTGCAGGCTTCTCTAAGTCCATACTTACAGCTTCAATCCTGTAATAAGCGCTGCACTTCATGCCCCATTTGCAGGCTGCTATTGTCGAAAATGATTAAACCACTGCTATTGATTTAAACACACAGGTGCAGTAAGGTTAAGTCAACACGTGCTTGTGGGAAATAGTGTTACATCATAAACAGCACTTATTGTTATATGAGCCATTTTCTGTCCCCTCCATGAAAGAACACTTTTGTTTTATCTGACATATTTTAACAGCTTAATTCTGCTCTCAAGTTGCATCTCTCACCATACACGAAACTCAGTTACTAAAACCTTTTCAGCCATCGAGAAGGAGGGAAAAAATTGAGTTACATGACAGAAATGATATCAAGGTAATTTAAGCGTGGCGGTTTGGCAAGAAATAAGGTTAAGTCCTTGCTTCTATTTTTCCTATTTGTTTTCAATGTTTTCAGCCATAATGGAGTGTGTCGCTCAAACCAACACTACCTGTTATTTGTATGATCAGAATAAGACCATATTTTATATTTTAGCTAAAAAAAGAAAATCTTGACCAGTTAGCATAGCAGCTAAAACAGCTAGCATGCAGTCTTACGCAATAAACTCTTTGCATCAGAATTGATTTGCAACCATGTTACTGTTATTAGGATATTACTTAAATTATTATTCAAACAAAATGTAATTCTCTTAATTGCACAGAATTTATTTGCAATTTTCAGTGCCCGAATATCTTTATCAGGGTTGTGTTGGGTGGACGAAACCAATTATATGGTGCTAAATAATGTGTTGTATTGTATTGTTAATGACCTGTTTTTCATGAAATCATCCTCAAAAATAATAAAATATTAGCTTTTTCAAAAATATGGGCACCTAAATTGTGCTCCGATTCTGGAACGACGCAGATAGCGATGTATACTGTATGTACAGGGTGAGAGTAAGCACCTTACCCCACAGTGAAAAACTGCCTCATCTCTTGTCGCCGTGAGCGCATCATCTGCTTGTATTCTCCAATGCGCAGCTTCTTGCCGTCGATGATGCAAGTCCTCTTAGGCCGGGGCTTGTACTTGTAGTTGGGGTACTTTTCCAAGTGGAGCTTACTCAGGCGGGCCTGCTCTTCATAGTACGGCTGTTTGTCCTGGTTGGACATGGACTTCCACCGGGAGCCTGCGTAGAAACAAAATGACGTTACATTATACAATAGACTCAGGATGACATTTTATAATCCACTGACACGATTGATAAGGAACCCATTCCATTAATGATATCATAGCCCAGGCCCGAATCCCACACCGTTTGGAAACTATGATAGAAGACAATTTCACGTGGTTATGTCTGTGTTATACTTAAGATGATATATTTTTTAAATAAAATGTAAAACAATAATAATGTATCCTGTCAGTTTCGATCCACATTTATGTTCGAAAATGTTAAGTTTGAATCACCTGTGTCATGGAATTTGACACCCTTAACCTAAAGTAAGCCGACTCCCAATCAAAGCACAAACTAAATAAAAGTCCAGATTCATCAAGTGGAGTCAAGTCACTGGAGTGCTTTCTGTTTGTTAGTTTTTTTTAAACTGAGGCACATCTGCAATATGAATCATCTTCGCATTACGACTCATTTGTCTTAGGACCGCCACGCACCAAGTGCCATGACCAAAATGACTCAAGTGGATCGTCATGGAAAAATTACAGTTGGTGACTGTTCGCAGCACGCCAAGCGATTGAGCACTGCAACTCAACTGGTGCGCTGCAATGGAAAAACTAAGACCCTGCTTTGGGTTTTGATACTCCATGAACAATGTACAGTAGTACCATGCTGTATTTTCTTTAACCAGAAAAACATGGCGAGATTGTCATCGAAGAACTGGGCTACCACAAAAAAGAAAAGGATAAGTAATTGCAGTGAATTTCACAAATGTAGATTTTTTTTGTGTGTGTGAAAATGCTTGTGTATTTTTGATTGGCTGTTACATCTGCGACGCTGTGTTTCTGTTCACTGGCGGTTACGCAGGAAACCAGCGGCCAACGGTTGGCCACTCATTAAAAAATTGTGGCCAAGCCCTGCACACTGTGCTACGGGCCTCTTAAAAGTTGAAGCTGAGTGTTTTGGTTTTTACATTTTCATATTAACAGTGGTTAACTTCTTTTTAAACTGTTAAAATTGTTATTCTAAAACATTGCCTTTACAAAGATTTTCTATTCTACAAACATTTTGACCCCTATTTAGCTCATGGGAACATGTTTCCAAATTTCAGGTTGACCATTGGAATGTATTGTTTCACCTCAGACATTACAGGGTACTGTATTCCAACCGACTTTATTTGCTGTTTGAAAGCGCAAAAAGTGTTTTCCATTCCACACTGTCTGAGTGGCTTTAACACTCGAGTGTGACAAGAGACATTCTCTGGTGTCAGGCTGTAGGGAACAACAATCCAGTGTACAGAGGGTACTTGATCTGTGTGAGGGCCTCCGTCATAGCACTTTTCACAACTGGGATGGATGGACTACATTGTTGAAGGGACAACACAGATTAAGCCTTTGCCTTTTTTTTTACTATGAGAAGCACTTATGCAACTTTTTTTTTTCATACTGATACCAGTATGAGTACTGAACATTTGAGTAGTCACCAAAACTGATACTAAATACTAATACTTTTGATAGATAAAATTTCCCCAAAAAAAACAAATGACAGAAACTTTTAAAGAAAGACCAACATATCCCAATATAGCATTTCTTTCTTAAAATCACATACAAATAATGGCAATTTTCAGTTACCTTTTTCTATTTCAATCCATACATCAACAGAAATTGCATCTGATTTTGTATAGAAGGCATCTCTCAGACATGTGTTTAGTTCCCGATCGTAAAATAGCCACAAGAGAGCCACGGGTATCGGTCGCCGTCGCGAGTCATCCTATCTTGAAATATGGCCAGATATCGGCCCGATAACAATACCCGGTATCGGGTATCCATACTCGCCCATCCCTACCTAATACAGTATACACATACTCCGTTTTAAATACAGGGGAAGGTGTTTGGACTTCTGAACTTCTATAGTTGTAACGTAACAACAGCATTCGGCATCTTGTGGTTTTGGGTGCAGTAACCTGTCGGAACCTACCCAGAATCTTGCTTATATTGGAGTTGTGCATGTCCGGGAAGGCCTGGAGGATCTTGCGCCGTTCATCTTTGGCCCACACCATAAACGCATTCATCGGCCTCTTAATGTGTGGCTCGTTGCTGTTCCTCCCTCTCGACTCCCTGAAGACTCTGGCCTCGGTTGACCCAGCGCCTCCTGTTGGCCAAAGATAGTGGTTTATTGGCAGTGCCATTGACTTGATGGGAACATATAGTGGTCTGAACAGTGGGAAGAAGAGCGTGCGAGGCGAGACATTAGTTTAATTACAAGACTTCTTACAACTGGCCTTCAGTTACTCTGATGAACTTACACACCGTAAACATTGACTGTGTGTATCCAGCAACTCAACCCAAGGCCCACACATTTTTATAAACAGCTCCCAATAGAGAGGCTTTCTTTTGCCTTCCAGAGGGCCTTCTGTATTTTCAGACTGTGATATTCGGCAGACTTTCAGACTCTGTTACAGTAAAAAAAACTCTTTTTTTTTTTAATTGCTGAAAAAAGCCTACATCATAGAAACGACCTGAACCCATCCTATCTGGAATTGTTACGCCATACCGATGAGAGTACTTTTTTGTTGGCTTAATATTTTTGGACTCACAGATCTGAAATTTGTTTTATTTGCAATGATATACTGTACATTTAAACCTCATGCTGTACAGTATGACATTTATTACATTCTTACTTCTATTATTTATTTTCTATTTTTAAACCTTTAATAAACCAAGTTGGTCCTATTGAGGTTTTCTGCCTGATAAAAACACAAAGATGGGGGGGGGGGGGGGGGAAAAAACAGCCGCAATTGCCTTATATATGAAGGAGTGCCAGTGAATGAGCCTGCGAGTTGCCAAAGCAGGCCACCCAACCCGAGAGTACAACTCACAATGGTGAGTCAGAGCTTTACAATTTGTAATGAACGTCAGGGATGCGTGGTGAACAGTATCAATTTGATGGAGACACTGTGGCACTGTGGAGAGGCATGCATGTATAAAAGATCACCGTAGTCTAAAACTGGTAAAAAGTAGCATTGACAGTACACTTTTTTTTGTACATTAAAAGAGAAACACTTCTTCTTTCTAAAATAAAACCTCATTCTCCTCTCCATCAAGAGGCATGAAAACAGGAATATGTGGCCGGGTCCGAGATCTAAGTTTGGTCTTACCTGCATTTAAAACAAGTTTTAGCGGATGCAGTCCATTTTGAATGATTAAAAGGTATTTTGCAGATCGTTAACCGCTTGTGTAAGAGATGTAGAACACAATGTTGTCATCCTCATAAAGGTGGAGTCCTGCATTTGCCGCATTTTGATCACAATTGTTCACATAAATGGTAAATAAAGTGGGCCTAAAACACACTACCTTAGATATGATTTAGGAGCACAGTGACACACAGACAAACAAGGGACATTGCTGGCAGCCATGTTGGATTATGAACATTTTTTTGGCTAGGAGATACAAAAAATCTAATCAATCAGTCAATCAATTAGTTACTAATATGCAATCATTTGCAGAGTTGGTTTTGTAGAAGCTTAAATATGTGCTTTAAAGCAAAATTTTCCAAACTTAAGGTCAGGACCCTAAATGTTTTGCAGATTTAGTTTGTGTTTTGATTGTTTCATACAACTGCTCACTGATTGGTCATTGTTTTTATTTTTTTATTTATCCATTTACTTATTATTTTTAATGAAACGGGCATTCAGGCTTCTTGTGTATCAAATTAGAGACAAAAGATGAGGACAGAGATGGTCTTTTTTTTTTTTTTTTTTTTTTTTTTTTACTGTATGTCCTCCCGTCCAGTGGTAATGACTGTTTTAACAAATACGACAAAAAGTATTTTGTTTTGTTTTTAATTGCAAAGCATTTAAATGCATATTTTATGGCAATATATGTTTTACTGTATTTTGGCAAGCTTATGAAAAAATACCAAGTAACTATAATCAAGAACTTACACCTGGACATGACATATAATAACTGTGGGCGATATTCACATGTTTGGCACACAGGCGCTCACAGATCTCCAATCAGTTGCTTACATTTTAGCTTGGCATCCATAAAAGTGCATGCGCGCCAAAACAAATACAAAAATGCAGCAGAGGGTTTGGGGCAGCTTCGGAAAAGGAGAGCAAAGCAGAGAAGTTGAGACTTTTGGAAAATAAAGTGTTCTTCACACATTGGTGATGAGATGATTGCTTTCTCAGTCAGGGCATTGACTCTCAGCAGAGCAGCGTTGCGCTCCGTATTAAACTGTACATCAAACTGATAATGATTTCTGTTTGCATGCACATTTGCTTCCTTTTATAAGTAAGATGTGAAAGAATTAAATAAAAGCAGATGAATATTTCAACAAACAAAAACATGTTGATAAACAAGGCTGGAAAAAATAAGACAAAAAAGCCTTCCATATGCTACGATACATCTTTAATGATCTCAAGTCTGCAAAAGAAAGCTTGGGATGACTCATGCATATTTCATCATCCACATGTGAAGCCTTCTCATTAGACCATTGCACACCAGCAGCCTGGCACACATTACCTGGCCTTTGGTTTGTATTATGATTTCAAATGATAAACAAAATCACATTCTTAATGAGTAATGGAGGCAGCACGGAGACATACGCTCACTCTCGCGCTTTCACTCAAGATGCTGCGCTGTTCTAGTTCAACCCCCAACCGGCTCGATGGTCTGAAACGCGAGAAGAGTCCATGTGAGAATGTTTTTGCGACCGGCTTCTGTTTCCACCACGTTTACACTTTAACAGTCAAGAGCAACATATCTCCAGAGGCGTTCGGCAAAGAAAAACAAAAACAAATATTGTGACACTGCACAGAAGCTCACACGTAACTTGTACAGTCATGATCTTGTTCTTAGAAGCACAAACACATGCTACTGAAAATTACACAGTCCAAAAGAAAAGCATTAATATGGACCCCATGAAATAAAATATATCAACGCATGATTAAATTAACTGTAAATAAAATTCTAATGATCGAGCAAGGTGTTTTGTATATATATTCAATATACAAATATACAATTTAAAAGATGTATTTAAACTAACTGGAAAAATTGTGTTTGCTGCATGCCTTTCCTAAAATTTGATTTAAAATCTAATAAATTAAATCGATTAGACGTATGTGTGTTAATCCAAACCTGAACTATACTTACATTTATTTTATGTGTGTGTGTGTGTGTGTGTGTGTGTGTGTGTGTGTGTGTGTGTAGTGTGTGTATAAACATATT
Organism: Hippocampus comes; assembly: GCF_001891065.2. NCBI lineage: Eukaryota > Metazoa > Chordata > Actinopteri > Syngnathiformes > Syngnathidae > Hippocampus > Hippocampus comes. The sequence goes on from NW_017805824.1 coordinate 3,226,113, forward strand.
CTGTCAGTCCTGTTAAATTTGGAATATTCCACAAGTCACATGGTGCACAGGAAGTTACATCATCCTCTGCAAGTCATGGGGGGGGTCCAAAGTAACTTATTTGTTGTATATATGAGGATATTTTAAGAATGACTTCTTGGCACAGTACTGTTGCCCAAACTATTTTTGGGGTGTTATTTGTTTGTTTTTAATAATACATTTTCCTGCTGGATCACTGTAATGTGCTCTGTGTTATTAGCCTACATGTCATGTGGCTATACTGTACAATATTTCATGTATTTTCTAATTGCTTGCCAAAAACTCAGTCCTTTTGCTTGCATTCATGCAACTTCCAATAAGGAGTTTCAGGACAATTAAACAATGACGCACACACAAAAAAGTTGCCCCGGATGGGCCAGTACACTTTTTGAGTAATTCAACATGTGTAGTATGATATTTAAGAGTCGGAAAAAGACAGATGTACAAATGTAGTTTAAGAGAGTTAAAACAAGCAAAGGGCACCAACTAAGTGAAATGGCGCATTTACAGTATTCATTTAGTATTAACTGTGCTGAATATTTTCATACGTAAATGGTCTAAGTTCCATTTTTTGTTTTAACGAGCGCTGATGCTTCTTTGGTACCCTATATCAGTGTGCTCAAAGATACGCGCTTACACACATAGCAGCCCATACAAAAATAGCAAAGCACCAAATGTAAGTGTCGCCTTTCATCCGTCTTCGGCCTCCAGAAGACTGCAGGCGGAAATAACACACTAGCGCTGCTGTCACCAGAGCCCACAGTTGGTTAATTTCATTTAGCATGCACTCACTGTACAGGATGAATTGATTTCACTTTGTTTGCTTTTGACAAGCATGTTTATTGTGCAATGAAATGTGGAGTGGCGGAGGGCTGACAGTATCCATCAACACGGGGCAATCTGCTGACTGCCGGGGCCAGATGAAGGTATTCATTAGCTCAGGAGCGCAGCGCTCACTCAGACAAGACAGCCAGTGTCTGCACCCAGGGAGCGCTCGCCGTAATTTACGATGCCTCCCGGCCCATTACTCTATCACTGACACTGATTCAGCAATTTATATACTGGTGTGCATGCATATGGGCAGAGGTTGAGCCGCTTACGGGGAGGGACAAAACAACTGCCTTCCATCAGCTTGTGCCACATCCGAAGTTAACCGGCAAACCAGCCACGTGACTTGCTCCACTGGAGGGGAGCCAGATTAGACGTTTTTCGTCATTGTTTATCCTCACCCTTTGCACGGATACTCTCGACACCACTATGCAAATGCTGCGGGGTTTTACATTCAAATGAAGTCATACCCTTACAGCGATGAGTTGATCACGGCCTGGATTCTGATTTGTTACTGAAATTGGCTGAGTTGTCAATTGTCTGAATTGATTGAATTATGCTGTGTTCCAGGTTCCATGATAGTCACGAAATATACTTAGAATTAATGAGACTTATGCAATTTCAAAATGTGAGGTAAGATAATGAGGTTGCTCAAGTGTGCATTCCCGCTCATAATTGTCATGTTCAGAATCAAACAGACTTTCCTACTCTTGTTCAATGGAAGTCAGCACACCTACCATTAAATTGTCTCTGACTATCACCAATTAAAGTTCAGATGTTCGAGTCGGATCTTCCTGTCGGGTTTTGCTTCGTAGCAGAGTCCAGCTGATGGATCGATTCATCCATTTCCACATTGAAAAATTACAAATTACAAACTATATTCAAGACATGAAACATATTTAAACATTAAACTTTTTTACTGTGCCACTGATTAATCCAAGTAAAGTTCAGCTGTTTGAGTTGGCTTTTCCTGATTTGTGGCTTTCTCTCAGAAGCATGAAGGTTTTGTGCTCATAGTGATTGCTGTTTCGAACTATTCATAATTCCCTCGAACTTGTCTAAGGTCCAAGCTCCAGTTGAAGAAAACAACCCCAAAGTATGATGATACCACCGCCATGCTTTACATAGGAACGGTGTTCTTATAGGTGATGAACAGTGTTTTGTTTGCACCAAAAACTTCAACCTTGGCTTCATATGACCATACCAAAACCTTCCATACACATGTAGGGAAATGTGCAAATAACAGAGAGGATCGTACAACAGCAACACTTTGCTTCTAGCATGTACACAATCGTGATCCAATGTCTCCATAAATTCCTGTACAGTCTTCAGTAGTTAAATTCAACAAAAAGAAAGCCACCTTCACATAAGGCTCATCAATAGTATTACCGAATGTAGCCACAAATTGACATCACACGCCGGTGAGCAGATATACACACTCAACTTTGGGATTTACACACAGTAAAAAATGCGAGGGAACGTTCATGTTTATAAATGCAGCGACAAGATTACTTACAGCAGCAGATCGAGGAACGGCTATTCAAACATGAGAGCGTGCATTTCATTGTCAGGTAACATATGACTGTATCAGGCACAACCTGCACATTAGCGTCCCGTCTCATTAAATCTCTTCAATTCCCAACAAGCAATTGACTGCAATACTGTTTCAATCTTTCCACTTGGAGGTCGCGACACAGCTCTGACATTTTGCCCATTAGCGTTAAAGCACAGTTTGTCTTGGAGTGGCGGGACATTTGGGAATCAGTTATGTGGATGTGTTATTGTGTAAATAAACACAGATGTTTAGCAGTGACAGAGGCTGGGTAATACTTTAGTGCTGTTGTGTTGGGGATAACAAAGAGGGAGTGCTGCTTAATAGAATTTATTGTGATTCATGAGGCCCGTGGCTCACGTGCGACCGAGGAATATTACAGTCCCTTTTTAATTTGTCTCTCCTGTAAACCTTGCAGATGAACAGCATGAATTACAGTGAGGGAAAATGGCTTTATGTTTACAAGGGGGAGGAGGTGGGGAATAAAAATGTTGAGAGGAGAAAAGTGAAAGAAATATAGTTCGTGGACTGCAGGTTGAGACTTGACCACGCACCCAGCCAGAGGGTAGCATTGCTCCAGTCGTCCCCACCTCTTTGCATGTCTGCTCCTCGGGCTGCCTTCGGGCACGCACGCTCCATGTGTGGAAAAAGGCAGCCTTCGCCTTCATTTGCTGCGCACGGAGAAGTCAGAAGCCAGCTTCTTCTCAAATGCGCGTGACGTGGAAAGATGCGGCATTTGACCACACTTTAACATGTTACGCCAACGTTGGACATTGTAGCTGACATGTAACGCTGCCAAGATGATACACGGACGTAGGCCTCTCGAGTAGAATTGGCTCGGGAGAGTGAGCCCGCTATCGGGCAAACCTGTTGGGATCGTTGGTCACACCTCTGACTGCAGGCGTTAAGCGGCGACAATGAAGCCTCTCCCTTGGAGCGGGATCATGTTGGATTAATGTGTATGGGCAAACAGGACATGACATTCGGGGTGCAGGCTGCTGGAGCCAGAGCTCAAAGCATGCTAATTAAAGTGACACAAATTACGAGAGAGCTAAACCCCATTTAACATGTCAACCCCCCCCTTTTTCTTCTTCATTAAAAATGTGTGTGTGTGTGTGTGTGTGTGTGTGTGTGTGTGTGTGTGTGTGTGTGTGTGTGTGTGTGTGTGTGTGTGTGTGTGTGTGTGTGTGCCCTCACAAACACGCGCAAACGCACACAGACAACATGCATCAACATGTCGCTTGTGCTTTTGTCATGTCTATTGTATTCAAGTCTTACCTTTCATAACATCATACTTTGCACAAACATGCTGACAGACACGCTCACAATAATTCAGTCATCAACATTTGACGAAATGTCTTGATGGGCTACAGAAGTGCTTGAATTCCAAGTGCCCCAACTTATTTATTTCTATATTTGTTCGGTCAAATCATTTTGCATTGTGTCTGACACATTTGACTTAATTACAATTTATAAAGCCATTATTTTTTATGTCACTTTCTTTTATTACATTTTATCATGATTTCATATTTATATTTCACAATGCATTGCTTTTATTGCTTTATTAAAAAACATTAAACCAACGTGTGTGGTGTTTTGGGGAGCTTTTATGGAGTTATGGCTTTTCAATCATTGCAGTGGAAAAAAAATGTGTGTGTGT
>NW_017805824.1:3230297-3317747 GCF_001891065.2 Hippocampus comes
GGAGAGATAAATAGATCTATTTTTTTTTTTTGTAAAAGAGCCAAATGTTCCCACTGCAATTCACACTGTTAATCGGTCAATTAATCAGCTATCAAAATTTTACCCTGCAAAATATTGTGATTGGCATCGGCCTAAAAAAAAAAAAAAAATCAGTATCAGTCGGGCCCTAATTTTATTTATATCTTCTGCCTCAAATGCTTTCAGACACAATTCATCAACACTCAATTCCGCCTATTAGTTTCTATGGACCAGCTGGGCTGCTTCTGCTGTGATAAATTATTAGTATGACCATCCCGACGAAGCCTTCCTGTACAATCACAACGCAAGCCCCAATCCCACGGCCTCAGCGAGTAAAAGAACAACAACAATAGATCGCCTTCAAACAATCACATTTGGAATCGCTCCAAGCTCCACCGTACAGAAAGACAAGACCAATCATCTGCAACAAGAAGAGCTTTTGTCTTCATTTCTTCCGATTTCACAAGGACTTTTGCGAGGCGTGTTCATATCATTCCACCCGACCTTTACATTCATTCAGTTTTCACCTTTCAACACCATCTTGGTTCTCTTCTCTGGAGCTTCGGTGATGAGACGCACGGCCACAAATTCAGCAAGTCATCAATGACACAAAAGGTCTGAGGTCTCATATTTTTATCAGAGCTACGAAAAGTGTGTTGAGATCACGCGTGCGGCTCGTGGCTTTGTAAAATGGAGGCAATCCTATCCCTTTTCCATACCTTGGCCACAACTTTCCAGTCTGTGCTGTTGCCGCGCGCTTTGCAAATATTAGCTTAAGCAACTTAAAGCCTTCTGTGAGCCGTTGTGATGACAGAGCCGCGTTTGCACACAGAGCCCGCTCAGTGCGGCTGCTCGCTTCTGGAGGGAGACCTGCATCACACTAAGGGGCTTTCACACCCTATGTAACGACTGGGAGGTACGACGTGTAATTTTCCTCCTCGTGAAACTCCACTACTGAGGAACAAGTGTGCTCTCGATAAATCCCCTCTTCTGTCCACGTTCTGTTGAAACAACGGCTAAAAAACTGTCACCCTCCTTTCCCCTCACATCTGGATGACTTTTGACCAGAAAATAACTTAATCATAGCTTTGTCAATAATTAAAGAGCACATGCAACTGCATTTAGCTAGATGCCTGTATATATCAAGAATATCATGCCAGGGAACGACTGGTTCAAAATCTTTCCAAGAAGGGTTTTAGGAGTAAAAATGTTGTGAGTAGAGTTAACACTTTGTGGTTCACATCATAAAATCCTGATCCCCATCAATCAGCAATGTGTGTTTTGCTCTTCTACCGTATTCACAGTGTTGACGGTGTATTTTGAGTCGTGCCTACTCGCCTGACTCCCAGCCTTCTTCCTCTGGGAACAGGACCTCTCCTCTCCTTTGACCCCGGCCTGCTCCTATAATCCATAGCCCAGTGGGAACGCGTCTGGCGTAAGCCTTTTCCTTGGCCCCGTCAAGGAATTAAAAGGGCACAACTGGCTTGGTGTGTGCTCCTTTTCAGCCCTGCCTGACTCCAGCATCGCTCAAGAGGGAAGACTCCCTCTGGGATGAGGAGCACGAGAAGCGCATCCGTCCGCAGAGGAGCCGCACCTTTCTTTGGATGACTTCGAATTAATCGGCACCTCTAAAATTTAGGGCAAGAACCATTATTCACATGATGTGAATAATTCAATTGCCAAAAAACAGCCAAAGCAAATCCTTTTCCTCAAAGCTCGCAACTAATTATTTTTCCAGACTAATGTTACTGCTGACTCACTTATGAAATAACGCAAAGACGTAAATATGTAAAAGACATAATGTCCAATGTTTAGGATTATTTCACACATAAAATAGATGAAGTGCAACTTGTCTACAGTCAAGCAGAATTGGCTTACACAACATCACATCTACGATGGCCCACACAAAATAATGTAAACATGTTTAGATCATTTAATATAGCCTATCCTCGCTTCTTCGACCATATCTGAATGCACCATAGGTGGTCAATGAATGACACAACCGCTGGTGCACGTTCTGTTGCTTTACTGAACAAACCGTAACAGAATCAACACATTCATACACTCCAGTCGCTGCACAGCCATAATGTATGCACGGGCAGTCAACACACAGACCAGCTAATGTTTAGCCAGTTAACAGCCAGATTTCCACTCTTATTCGCTGACTCCCATGACGCTCACCAGGCCCGGCACAGTTTTATTTTTTTTTCAGTCAAACACATTCAAAGTCACAGATACTACTGTATCGAACATGAGAATGGCGCAAAATGATACCCACATCTCATACGCATTTTTTGTTAGAATGCTGTTTCAAACTACAACATATGTATTTTTAAATAAATCAAATTCATTCTAAAGACTTGGTATACTAGCCTCAGCCCTACTCAATTTCATTTTCATGAACCAGGACACTTGAATTTTAGCCACAGATGTAATTAGTCAATGCGGTGTCGAGGGCGTGTGATGCCGCTGCAAGATGTTGGGTTACATTGTCCTGAGAAATATCTATCCTCCTTCCCTAAGACACTCTGAAGTATCAAAGATGAGTCACAACCACTTTCTTCTTTGCTCTCGCTCTCAAGTGCCATGGAAACAGCCACAAATATTTATGCCGGACAAACACTGGTGCTGTGTTCGGACTGCTTGCTTCTGTGAAGAAGCCCGGGCCACAAAGAGAGGTGACGCTTTGTCACTATGGTGCAAGCAAAATTTACTCTCCTGTGCCCAAGACCTCAAACAAGCACAACGGCAGCGAGAGTCCAAGTTTGGAGAAAAGCCAGCTTTGTCCTAAGGTGCCCTTGTCCTCCAGCTCACCTACCTGTGAAAACCTGAATGCCTTTGGAGCAGCATTCATCCCAGCCCCCACATGTCTACCGTGCACTCATTTCTACACCAGTCCAGCGTCAGTCACGTGGAGGTGTACCAAACGTGTGTTCATACTTGACACGTTTGGTTGTGTTAAAAAAACGTTTTGTCAAATCTGAACTTGAGTAAATTTCATTTTTTGCCGATAATCGATTCTCTTGGTCTGTCCCCAAGTTGTCAGTTATTTTTACCGATGATGAACCAATCAAAGCGTTAAAAATTCCAGTCACTCTCTTAAACGCTCAACTGTCTGAGAATTGTCGTCAAACTATGCCTCTCCCCTAAATCGGTAGGAGCCATTCAGCATTATGCTGCCTTGAGACTCAAAGTCGGGAAAGTAAGGAATGACTGAAAATGATTAGGTTTCAAACATTTGAGTTAGCTTGTCTTGTTAAAAATGGATCGCTCTAATGCTTTGGTGAAGAAGGAACTGGTTAGCCACAATCGTGAGTGTGTTCAGATTAATTTCCACCTGTTAAACTGCTTAGTCTGTTCATCTTTATAGCTATTCCGTGACATTTGGCCCTTTAAAAAGGGTTTGGGAAAATCATGTAAGCACATCCGTTTGCTTTTATGAAGTATTAAAAGGCTCCTGTCAGGTTGGAGGGTCAGCTTTATAAAACAGTGAAGATTGGCACGCTCATCTGGTTGCAGCATATCCCCGTTTGTGTGTTCAACGGAGCGACTCTTCATTTTAGATGCTCTTGGCATTATCACAGATGGTATAACATGATAGCAGAAAACATTAAGGCTGGCAAAATTACGCAGCACATTTTTATGAGACAACTTTTGTTAAAGATATCCAAATCAAGGTAGAACTGTCTTTGGGTAGAAGCAGACAAGTAAAAGAAAAAAATAAATACATACATCAAATAAAAATAAATATGTCCTTACCATCAAGATCCTCAGGCCTTGTGAGGTCAATGACTCTGTGGCCAATCTTCCCGTCCTCACCCAGTTTGCCAAGGTGGTGCCCGATTCCTTCAAAATGTGCCCTTTCCTGCAAATAAAGAACACATATTCAGGAACCACACAATATATTACTGTGATCGATGGTGTTATCATATGCTGCAATATTTTGAAAAGTCAAGGGAAGGCTGTTTCACCACAGCTTGTGGTGTGTCATCGGTATGATGGAGGGCAGGGGGGGGGACAGTAAGAGCCAGGGGTTGTTGCCAATAGATTTATTTTGTGATCCCGAGCACACAACGGGCTCGTGTCTGGCTTTGCGGGGCTGAGATTTCGTCTTCTTACAAGCCGCCCTTCTGGCCGACAGCGCCCAGAGCTCTGCCACCATCATTTATTCAGCATTTTCCCGTTTGCCGTGTCGGCTCTTGAGCTTCGATTAAACTTGGCACGGTGTTGTACTTGACGCACAATGAAACCCTGTCATTCAGCGCCCCGTGACAATATTAAATGTCATGTCCATGTGCATTTACAGAATAAAATAACAGCCTTTGAATAGTTGATGCACATTACACTTAATGTATTATGCAAGGGGGAGAGTGCCGACTGCCGCCGGCTTCATTGTTGAATGACCTACTTCCTCAGTGAATAGACAGGGTTTTAGCAAGAGACTGTCTCTTGCTCTCCAAAGATCCAACTAGACGGACAATTTGACTCTGCACGATACAAAGAATCTCCCCTTCTTCCCGTCCATCCATCTTTCGCTTGGATCACACTGAAAGGCAGGCATGTCACCGCCAGTCCAGCCTTTGTTGTGCGCCCTCTGCCAACGACGTGTTGTCACGCTGACCTCTGCCACTTGTATCTACAGTAAACTGATACTCAGGTAGAGCCCCGACACAATGTTAAGAGCTCCCCTGCTGTGCACGCACAAAACACTCACATTAATCTTTAAGCCCCTTCTTTGTAATGCATCACACCGTTTTGTTTGCGCATACAGCACATAGTCCTGTGCCGCTGTGGTGACAGTGAACAACAAGCTACACGTTTGCAGAAAGAAATCTTCAAAAAAGAGGCCTGTTTAATGCTACTCCCTAGAAAAAGTTTACTGTCAATGTAAACATAAAAAATGAGAATTATGTGAATTCAAAACTGCCATCAGTTTTGCCTTCCTCTCGTTTAATGCTGACACACAATGCAAAAGGAAAGAATAGCAACAGTGTTGCGGTTTTATAACCCTTTAAGCAATTCTATTTGAACACAAAAGGTGAAGCAATGTCCCAATTGGGGCTAAACTGAGAGGGATTCTGATATTTGGCAGAATAAAATTCTGATAATCGATTAATCAGCTGTATGATTTAAAAATATCATGACTAAAATAATTTCTTTTTAGCCCCTAAATGCTTACAAAAATAAAGCTGTGAATTACAGGAAGAATATCACTTTACAATATTTTGTTCAGTAAGATTTGAGAGAGAAAAATCTGATTTTTTTCAAATGATTTTCTTAGGGGGGCTAAATATTTGAATGTTGTTATCTTTGTCTTATATTGTCATGCACTATGTTTAAGATAAATAAAGAAATTTAAAAAAATTGCCATTTTAAAAGCTAATATTATCCCATTAATTGGTCAGGCTGTAATAACAATACTCAAATATTCTTTATCCTCTCTGAAAACAAATCTCGATAATATTACTGCAGCTTACGGAGAAGCATCTCCATCTAATTATGTAAGTGTGTATGTACTATAGTGCCCTCAGGTGGCCAAGGTGCATGCACAAGTAGGAACAGCACAAAGTCCATTGTAATTCAGTAAATAATGTGGCAAATCCAAACATGTTTACATTGTTTTACACTGATGTATGTTTTTATTGTTACTTTACTATAATATATAGTGCAGGGTTTTTTTTTGGGGGGGGGTAGGATGAATTAAAGGCATTTACATTCATTTCAGTGGGGAAAGATGATTTGAGGTGAGTGTGCAATGTTACGAAATTTCAATTTATACGACATTTGTATCTCAAGTCACCACTGTGGTAGATTATAACATTTATTATTTGTTTTTTCATCTCTTTTTACCGGCATTTGTGGCAACCTGAGTAATTGTGCACTTGTGGCTCTGCTTACAAAAGTGTTTTTAAATGATGACATATGAACACTTTGTAATGAAAAGATTAAGTGTGCCGCCCGGTTTATAGCAGCACATACATGCAGAAGCGTATTCATCAGCCAGCTATATTATTACTCTTAATGAAAGAAGCTAGCAGCCTGCTGACAAAGTGACTGATGTTTGATTAGCGGGGCGGGCAATGGGCTGCTTCAAATGCGACTTGGACAGTTGGTGTTCATGGGTGCTGTCTCTCTGTAATAAAGTCGTCATGTCGTTCCTCCTGTGTGCTTGGTTGGTCTCTTGCTATCAATCAAGTCCTTTTATAAAGTCATGATCATTAAGCATCACGTTGAGCCGAGAAGCTCAGCGAGAACAGGGGCCGTCCATCAATAAGTTTCATGAAAGACCTCGTAAAGTGAATTCAGAGATTTCTTTCTAAATTCATGATACATGTTTGACGATAATTGCTGAGAATATAGCAGAGATAGAAAATTATGGACCGTAATCCTTAGTTGTGTGGAGATGTCGTGTTAAATTGTTTTTCACCATTTCAGTTTTCCAGATTTTATTTATTTTTTTTGGGGTGGAGGGCACGGCTAAAACGGTGCCGCATGACACACTTTGTAGTCTAGCATGAGTCGCACATCCCCTACTAAATAAAAACGTGAGTGTCTCCGCTCACATCAGCAATGATCCGATGCAACTGTTCAGTGCAGTTCCTTAGCTAGCTGGCTATGCCTACGTCCCACAAATGCCCTCAGACAGTCCGCTGTTCGTGCTTTAAAGTGCCTCATTGTTCAGTGTGCACGTCAGGGTGAGAAAGACGGATGTTTTAGGAGTGGAATGGGGCTTCGGGCTGGCAAGAAAGCCTCGTTGTTGCTGCATGGAAGAGCTCCGCAACAGCCCAGTCGGATATATTCCAGCCCCCAGAGTTTTTAAGCCGATATATTTTTGCAGCTCAAACTTAGTTACTGTATGTTCAGGCAGAAGAAAGATCCCAGAAGAAATAGTGGGTACTGATTGATAATTGACAGTTGAGCAGGGCATGCTTTCATAGCATCTGAGAGTTGAGAGAACAGATTTTCAACCCTCATTTTTAACCAATCAAATTTGGCAAGTTTGTGAACAACACTGTGGTTTTCACTTTACAGGGACTTTAATAACCACTTGGTCTGATGATGAGATTGTACATCGGTGCTGTTTTGTCCCGTACATCCGACAGAAACCATGCCAACGTTTTTATACTTGGCGTGAAGGTCCCTTGCTGTGCTTGATATGCTAATTGCCATCATGCTGCCAGTGCAATATGGAAGCACAAATTTCCATAAAATTTTATATACTGTGCGTAATATACTTATTGGTTATACGTGCGATAATTTATGTCTGCACAGCATCAGGGTTTTGTTTTAAACCTTGAAAATATTCACTGAACTAATGCTTCTTTATTGCCCACGCATCAAGTGCTGTGATAAATTAATGGCACTTTTATTATTTTATAGTGTCATTAAATTTTTACTGATCACTCTGATACAGAAGAGGAGCAAAGGACACGCAGTATCGAGGGAAGCAGTCAGGGAGAGGGTAGAAGAAGAGCCCAGCAGTACACTGTGGACATAAAAGACATTTTGGAAAGTGAGCGCCGCACGATTTTCGAGCTAAAAATAACAACAACAAAACGGCAGATAAACCAAACCAGAAGAATAAATGATGAGAGGAATTCAAGTTAAAAAGAGGGGAAACAAAAGCTAAAAGTGAAGGCTTTCATTGGTCTTTCACATTGACCACGACCGCTGGCAAGCCACCAGTTTCTCCCTGAAATGACTTCAGCGTGTCGCACTCCACCCCGGCGCAGCTCCATTTACAGCGACGCAACCCGTGCTGCACAATAACACATTATCATCTGCTTGTTTTTAAAATATTTGTTGGTTGCGGACCAGGCTGTCGAGAGAAGACGTGCGTCACAGAGGAAGAGGGATGTGGACGAATAGAACTTGTCGGGCACAAGGAAGCCAAAAGGAGCTCTTGTCAGTGCTGTAAAGAGAGCTTTAATCTGGTAGACCGCAGGACATGTGCTGCTCTGCCCACAGGGTGTATTCTGGGCAAAGGCGGGTGGCGTATGGCCCTGTGCATTGTGCGCACTCCTGCCCTGTATTTAAGCAACACGCTGCCAATACTGACACTCCTTCAGCCCCTTTGTAAATAGCTCCAGGCTATAGGCAAAGCCATATGACCAGAGATAGTTCAAATGCAGATGAAAGGCAAACACGGACGAGCGGGGTAGATTATGGTGCAGATCAGCGCGGCGCTAATATATATGGCTGGACTGGAGCGGTGGTTCTCAAACGTTTTACGTCAAGTACCAGCTCGAAATATTTGGCTCTCAAAGTATCATCGTAATGACCTACAATGAAATATAGTAGTTTAGTGGGCACAAGAATTCATCAAAAATTAGGCATTGATTCATAAAAGTGTATATTTAATAATTTACTGTCAACTATTGTAACACTACACCCAGTTTGAACGGTAACACTGTGCTAAAATATAGGGAAGGGGGATTGCACTTTGATGCATTATGTAGAGGTGGTAGTAACGCGTTACATTTCCTCTGTTACATTTATCCAAGTATTTTTTGGGGAAAACATCCCTCACATTAAGTCAATGTTGACATTTAAGTGTCCAAAAAAAAAAAAAAATTCTGTTTCATCATGAGTTGTCGCCTGTGCCCAAATGTGGAAATTTCAGCTGACTAAGGCTCGATGTTTAACTTGCCAAAAGCATGTCGCAGTAATTTTTCTATTGTTGTTTACATGCCGACAGTTTTATGGTCATATGTAGCCAAACTGTCAAATGTGCCTCTTTTTTTTGGAGTAGATGCTGTCGGCTCTCTCCTGGCGCGCACGTACACACACACACACACACACACACACACACACACACACACACACACAAAATCACATGCTGGCCTTGTATCATACTACTCAAGTAGTATAGCTATCCAACCGTCCTCTCCATCCAGTGGTATAAGTGTAACCCTCATCCTCATTTCCCTAAAAAAAAAAAAAAAAAAAATTAAATAAATAAAAAAGTGGGGCCTTAAACTGCATAAGAGAAGCGGAGCTAATCCATATGTACGTTTTTTTAAAAACATCAAAACACACCTATCTGGCGGTTTTGCCCAGAAGCAGTATGTTGCCAAATTTGGACTTTGCATCTAGTGGCCAACTCACTATAACATTGGTCACTTTAAATGTGTACTGTGAGTGATGGACAAAATAAAATTAAGTTAATTATAAATAGCAATTTGCTTGTGCAAAATGTTTTGAAAACATGTATTCTGTTTCTTTTACTTTTGGCCATAGATGAAGGTAGAGTTAATAAAGTGAATTTTGTGCTTAAAAATCTCTGTGACATCAGACAGTTGGATTATCAACAATTTGGAAACTATGCCTAATATTTTTGTAGTTTTATTTCATGGAAAAAATAACATAACATATTTGTGACTTTTAACAGCTGCAGAAGCCTAAACAGCCACTTAGGTTTGATAATGTGCTGAAGTGGCTCTAGTAATAGCGCGCACCTGGTGTGAGGCAAGTTGAAGGCTTGGTGACCACAATATGGAGTTAAGCAGATCACGTTTCAGTCATCAGTGTGGTCTGCGGCCCTCAAAAGACATCTCAAAGCAAACGTCTCAGCAGTCCAATGGAGACAAAGGCTGCTCAGCGCTCATCTGGTTTGTATTTTTATTGTAACCAGTTGCCATGTTATTTATAATCCTGCAGCCTTCCAGGAGTTTTTGTGACTTTTGAGCCATTTCAACATTAAGCATACGCAGCCATGCGGTAAACCCACAGTTCCTTTCATGCCGACTGTTGCTCTCTTTTTTAAGCCGCAGCCCTGCCTTTGTTAGGGCTAATGCAGGCAGCAGCAGAATCAACAGTAGCAGCCACAAAAGCTTGGCATCTTGTTTCCACGATAGTTGTCTTCAACATTGCATAGAGGAGAGACGGCAGAATATCCCCTTTACATTGACACTGCCGGGGCATCACCTCATTTGTTTAAAACCAGAAAGGGGGAAGGCTTTCCATTAAATTGAATTGACTCAACGGCCTAAGAGAACGGGACAGAAACATTTTCTGGGCTTGCTGCCAATTTGGCATTTATTGTTTGTTTTTAATAAAAGAATATAGTAGCATTATTCAGGATGACTTATTTTGCAATTTTTTTTGTTGTAGCCCACCCACTGCCCCAAGATGGTTGGGATAGGCTGTAGCACGCCCGCGACCCTGGTGAGAATAAGCGGCTCGGATAATAAACGGGTGGATTTTAGAAGGAAAAGCAAAACTTTGACTCTTAAGTAATCATTTTAAACTTGCATTTACCCTGACAAAGTCTAATGCCACTAAAAGGTCCTTAATGCAAATGTAATCATTTTTATGTTGTCTCTTTATCGTTACTATTGCATTCTGAAACTTACCACATGATATTTTTCAGGATCATAAAAATACAGAAAATCTTTTCACCATTTGGTCATGGTAATAAAGATCTTAGTTACTCATAGAGTGCAATTGTGATTTGCTCTGATACTACTTTTTCCACACACATTTGAGTACTCACCGATACCGAATACCGATACTTGCTAATTCCGTTATATTTTGCAACCGTGATGAACACGATTTTAAATACTATTAAAAACACATTCCTGCCACACGTTTCTCCTACATGTAGCCTCACACACAAAGCATTTCAGTTATGTTTTGTCTCACTCTGAACACTCGTTGGCTTTCTGTAAAAGAAGCACATACAGTAAAATAATGCAGACTAAGAACAAAAAAGAGACAAAAAAGAATGTACAACAAAATTAAGTCAACAAAATTAAATCAATACAAGAAAGTCAAGTCTGCTGTTTGTGAATACCACAAGTAGTTGGCTAACAAAGTTCTCTTGTCCGTGTTCACCTTAAAGTATCGTTGTCATGGTATTGGGGTATTTTGTTGACATCCTCAAAAACCCTTTCACAACTGGGCGAAACATTATCAGACAGTTAAGACATTGTGTTCAAACTGCAACAATACCATAAACTGTCAGCAATACTTTGTGGCCGCAGCTTTTGTCATTTGTCCTCTGTGGGGAGCACAACTTAGGCTGACATTCTTTTTCTTGGTCGAACAGCGGCCCAGAAATTCACCATGTAAAATAACCGTTGAAAAAAAATGGTGGTGCAGATGCCACCAAATTACCCAACCAAGGCGTGGCCGCAGTGATTTTTTTGGTACCAGAAGAGAAGATGCTAAATGTTCTCGGCCTGCTGGCGCAAAAATGGTGTTTGTATTCTTTTGGGAAACAATTGGACAAAGCGTTAATGTAAGCAATTGTCACAATGGCACTTGGCTGGCCATAGTCATAGTCTGGGAGCTCTGGGTAATCTAATTTGGACGGGCAAAGCCTTGTATGCCAAGGATTTACACTACAGCTAAAATGCTTTGCTTTGCAATTTCCAAGACAGCGGTCGAAAAGGAGCAGAAAATTGCTTCCAGGGCGGGCGACCAGACAAAATTATATTCAAAGTCTTTGTGAGGGCTTTGCCTCAATAGAGCCCTGGCATCACAAGCACACGTGCACGCACACACACGGGGGCAGACGGGACCCGTGTAACCATTACAAGCAATCGGTGAGAAGAAGTGTAAGCTCCATCTGAATATTTACAGGCTGAGATTTAGATAAGGGAAATGGACAATTGTAGTCATCAATACTGAGAAGAGGAGGTGCCCCAGGGCAAAAAGGCCACTTCAATAGGTTAATACTGCCCTTTCACCTTTTGATTCCGGCAAAGAACATGTCAGCAAAGGAATACATTTTATCTCAGAAGAACTCCTGGGTCATCACAAAGGCAAATGCTCACAAATGATAACATTTATACTGTTCTACTGAACACTTTTAATGTTGTCAAAATGACTTAGCATCAATTCTACTAGCCATGCAGCTGTTTAGAATTAACTTGCTTTAAAGTCACTGTAAAGTGAAAATAAATCTTCTAAATTTGACACACCACAGATAAAAAGAACTCAAAAGCCAAAATTTAACGATTAAAATAAAAAAAAAAACAGTAAGTTTATGAACTTGGGCTTCAGAAACATGAAAACGGTTGTCTTCACTCTCTATCGGTGGAGGCTTGTCTGCTTAATGTGTAAAACCACACACTGCTAAAAAATGGAGGCCAGATTGTCAAGCAACTTTCTTATGCACACACATCACTAAGTACTGTTTCAGCTAAGCCACCAAAATCAGTAAAAGAAGTTCAGCTGTTATCTTGACAATACAGTACAACCTAGTGCTCAGTCTTTTCATCCAAAATCCCTGAATTCACAAATCCCTGAATTCACTTGAACAGATATGAAACAAATAATGCAATCAATCATGTTTTGGAAAGCACAGACAAAAACCTGTATTCATGCTTTGATTT
This sequence comes from Hippocampus comes, assembly GCF_001891065.2. NCBI lineage: Eukaryota > Metazoa > Chordata > Actinopteri > Syngnathiformes > Syngnathidae > Hippocampus > Hippocampus comes. The sequence goes on from NW_017805824.1 coordinate 3,242,657, forward strand.
TGGTTGAATCGATTGTCTGTTGAACAAAGAAAAGTGGATTAAAGTGGCTTGTCCTGTTCTGTTTCCTCTATTGACATCATGATGGTAAAACTGAGCCTGTATGTCAATGGAAGAGTAAAACCATACGTGCTTGTTTTGTCGTTCACCCGTGACGCGCAAAAAAACAGCGTGTCTGTTTATAGCTGCAGTGCATAATAGAGAGAAACAATTCAAATGGTTACAAATGGCTTCACATCCAGCGTATTTGACTGTAGGCATAGTGGAGCGCGTTCTAGGTAAAAGCCTCCTCTGGGTGAGGAAGAGGGAGTAAATAATGGAACAAAGTAATTGCCCTCAGCAGACAATAATACCTTTGGATTAATATTTCAAAAAGATAAATTGTGGGAGGGTTGTAAAAGGTTTTATTGTACTGAGGGGATATAGTAAAAACAGACAAATAAAAAGACAAGCCTCCCGTCGAGTATGAATATTTTACACGGCTTCGGGTTCAGGACGTGCATACAGTCAGATCGACAGTGTTCTTCTAGGTCGGTGGCCAGCAACGATGGAGTTGCAGAGATAAAGGTTAGGGAGGAAAGCATTGTCCCGATCGGACACACTTTGTATGAAAAGACGAATTGATCCATCTGGAAGCAGCACTTAGCCTACCCCTCAGCTCGGTCATTACAGTGGCATAAATCAATATTTAATATCCCACTTTAACAGCTGCACTAGATGATCTGAACCTCTCCTTAATCCCATTTACGTTACTGTTCCGCAATCTTCTGCTAAACTCTCTGTCCCGATCTGTGTTTTTGTTGTTTAGACTATACAGTTGACCCCCACTATTCGCAGGGGGTGAGGGGGTAGCAACTGTGCTGGCTCAAGTATAGCAAAAATCCACCTATAATTGATGCCCGCTGGAATGCATTGGCTAATTATTTGTTATTATTATTATTATTATTATTATTATTATTAATACTACTACTACTAATAATAAAAGCGTGGCACGGCGGTCAACTGGTTTGCATGTCCCCCTCACAGTGCGGCAGTGCAGGGTTCGATTCCGGCTACGGCCTCCTTGTGTGGAGTTTGCATGTTCTTCCCGTGCCTGCGTGGGTTTTCTCCCACATTCCAAAAACATGCATAGCAGGCTAATGAAACATTCTAAATTGTCCCGAGTGTGAACGCGAAAGGTTGTTTGTCGATGTGTGCCCTGCGATTGGCTGGCAACCGGTTCAGGGTGTACCCCGCCTCCTGCCCGAAGACATCTGGGATAGGCTCCAGCACGCCCGCGACTCTTATGAGGATATACGGATTAGAAATGTTCCTTTGATCACATTATGATTTTTGTAATGTGAAGAGTTTTGTTTCCTGGTGATTTTCTGAATTTTGAGTATTTTGTGGCTTTGTTGATTTAGTATTCTGATTATGCCACATGCTTGACGCCACCTTTTTCCGCCATCATCAAAATCTGACAAAATGAACTAACTGACCTAGAATGACAGAAAACAAGGAACTAAGTACAAGTAAACTGATGAGACAACAAGGACGAGACACAAATGGCCGGAGGGACTGCGCTGACGAGAACAAAAGCCTCAGAAGTAAGACAGGACGTGAACCCAAGAAAACAAGACACGACATGAAACGAACTCAAATAAAATACAGATCATGACACTCTCACCATGACAAACACGCAAACAAAAGACTGGCACAGAGCACATCAGATTTACAGTCAGTCAGGTGAGTCGCTTCCCTGAAATACACAGATTGACCAACTTCCTAAAGTTACAGCCTTTCCAGTTTGTTGGCTCACGTCAGCAAAAAGCTGAATCACTGTTCTCTGTAGCAGCAAAAAGGTTGGCAGTGATGCAGTTTATCACGCCAACCTGTGAGCAGACTTGATAAGTGTCCCTGTAATGTCAAAGCCATCTAATTGGGCCGGTGTCACTAAAAATAAGAAGTGACATTATTTCCACCACGATTTGGCCCACCAACACAAAGCAGTTGAGTGTTAGGTGTCATTGAAGAGACACAAGAGTGATGTAATGAACAGAAATAAATGACTCACTTATGTAATGTGTTTTTGTTTTTCTTTGAAAGAGCAGTGGTGTTCTGTCTCAAGGAAAATACGCTTTAACCAAACTTTTAATACACCGTACAGTGTTGCCCTAACATATGAGTTTACTTTGTTCCCTGACCATGCTCATAGCATAAAACATCCATATCTAAAGGCAATCTTCATTGACCAACACAAAACATCATTTCAAAAATCCTAAATAACAAAACTACATTGTGTACTTTTTTTTTTTTTTTGGTTTGTTTTTAAGGGGTTGAATCTGTACCACTACACATGGATCTGTACTCCGACAGAGTTTGAATACTTTGTCTACTCTGCAGTCCCTTTTCAGTGGTGTCGCACACCTTTCGGTAAAATCATTCTTGACCGGCAACACACAGTGCCCCACTCCAAACTCCCAATGAGAGGAAAATCAAAATAATATTCATTGCCTTTTTTTTTTTTTAATAACATACATTGACCTAGTTGAGGCTGTTGGTTAAAAGTGTTAGTTGGTGAAATATTAATGAGCATCGCTCCCAGTTCCTGCCTGCTCCTCACAGCCAACTGGCACCATGGCATCAAGCTAAACAGAGCAGGAACCCCCCCCCCCGCCTGACCCCCCCCTCTCTCTCCTTGATTGACTCATCGATTGAAGATATTTTTAAAGGGAATCCCAGGGAGTGTACGCTCCCGCTACAAAGCAGCCTCTGCCTGCGTCGAGGGATGCAGAGGGCTGCGTGTATGCTTAAAGTGGGCAAAGACTTCAGAGTGGTGTTAGGCCACACCGGGCACTGGCATGGCCTGTCACGGCCTTCACACCAACATCGGCAAAGACTCTTAACGCATGCATGTGGACACCGCCAAACATCATCAAGTCCTTCACCCTGGACATGGTTGAAAGTCCCATTCATTCTGAAGATTACTCTTTTATTAAAGGCACTAGCTTAATTTATTTCCGTCACAACTTTCATGTATTTTAGAAAAAGAAGCATCAAGGTATGAGTGGCCTAAATAAAACACTACCGCGGTGCCTTGCGATACGAGTTTGATTTGTTCAGTGACCATGCTCGCAACTCGAAACTCTCTGATCTCAAATCTCAAATCCACTGTAATCCATTCCAGTCCCCGCCCTCAGAACCCTCCCCCCAGAAAATGTGGAAAAATAGCACTTGATAAACTGTACTTTATAAAAACAGAGACATAACATAAATACAATATAATTTGTAAACCATTTTAGCTCTCTGTGAATCAGAAGTTAATGCTGCAATGAGTTCATTTTGCTGCAATTCTAGTGTGCCCTTGTTGGCAGTTGTGCAGACACAAAGAAAAATAGTACTTCTACTTCTACTGAAAATGGATGTGTAAGATGGTGTTAATATTAGTAATTTTTCATAAGGGGTGAAGAATATGTGACTGTGTACTTTAGATTATCTGTCTCCGTGTGTTGCTTCACCTTTTGTGTTGAAATGTTCATTGATAAAAGGGTTTTTAAACCGTGATTATTCATGCTGAATTTTAGCAAGATCGTGGGATTTTCTTGAGGCAAATTTGTTTGGGATCTTGAAATAAACAATTTGTAATTCTCTTTGGTTCATTTTTTTAGTTTGACGGAAAACTTCAACTGGGAGTGGGATGCAACAGCTAGAGGACTTTTTTTGTGGAATTGTTCACTATTTGCTATTTCGCACTATGGCCGCTGCTTATTCAGAAGTGATTTGGATTGTTGTCACTGCCACCATGCAGCTCTCACATCTCAAAGTCGCGCTTGCCAATTCAAAGCAAAAAGATTACCCAAATGACGGCTTGTATTTAAAAAAAAAAAAACTCATCACTCGTATCTCAAAGCCACACTATCTCAAAGCCACACTATAAATAATTTGTCAATATGAAGCTGCTGAATTTAGTCTGGTGTCCCCAAGCCTGTAAACAGCTCGATAGCAGCGCTCAGACACAATAACCCGCAACAGGTGTGTTGTTCTCATGCACTCTGTACATATCATACCCTTGTCTGCCGTGCCTACAGCAACAGATTGTGTGGCAACAGGGCATAAATAAATAATTGCTTTATGACGTGTCAAATCTATGTTAAATGTCGGCTGGGTTTGTACTTGGCACAAACACATTGTGCTGAGGGCCACGTCAGAGTTTGCGCTATGTAAGTTGTGAGGGCGACAGACACAGCAGAAATAGTACATTAAGTGCAGACGGTGACAGAATTGTCGATTTAAAAAAGGACAGGTTGGCACACCAGTTGGGTCTTAATTGGAGATACAGTAGTACCTTGACTTATAAGTTTAATTCGTACCATGACCGAGTTTGTATCAAATCAGTGTGCCCCAATGAAATACAATGAAAATCTGTTCATCAATTTCAACAATCAAAAGAAACCTCATTTTTCGTCCCATGTTTTTTGCTAACGAAAAATAGCACTATTGTATTAAAAACATTTGGGCCCCTCTCTCTCCTTGATTGACTCATCGATTGAAGATATTTTTAAAGGGAATCCCAGGGAGTGTACGCTCCCGCTACAAAGCAGCCTCTGCCTGCGTCGAGGGATGCAGAGGGCTGCGTGTATGCTTAAAGTGGGCAAAGACTTCAGAGTGGTGTTAGGCCACACCGGGCACTGGCATGGCCTGTCACGGCCTTCACACCAACATCGGCAAAGACTCTTAACGCATGCATGTGGACACCGCCAAACATCATCAAGTCCTTCACCCTGGACATGGTTGAAAGTCCCATTCATTCTGAAGATTACTCTTTTATTAAAGGCACTAGCTTAATTTATTTCCGTCACAACTTTCATGTATTTTAGAAAAAGAAGCATCAAGGTATGAGTGGCCTAAATAAAACACTACGGCGGTGCCTTGCGATACGAGTTTGATTTGTTCAGTGACCATGCTCGCAACTCGAAACTCTCTGATCTCAAATCTCAAATCCACTGTAATCCATTCCAGTCCCCGCCCTCAGAACCCTCCCCCCAGAAAATGTGGAAAAATAGCACTTGATAAACTGTACTTTATAAAAACAGAGACATAACATAAATACAATATAATTTGTAAACCATTTTAGCTCTCTGTGAATCAGAAGTTAATGCTGCAATGAGTTCATTTTGCTGCAATTCTAGTGTGCCCTTGTTGGCAGTTGTGCAGACACAAAGAAAAATAGTACTTCTACTTCTACTGAAAATGGATGTGTAAGATGGTGTTAATATTAGTAATTTTTCATAAGGGGTGAAGAATATGTGACTGTGTACTTTAGATTATCTGTCTCCGTGTGTTGCTTCACCTTTTGTGTTGAAATGTTCATTGATAAAAGGGTTTTTAAACCGTGATTATTCATGCTGAATTTTAGCAAGATCGTGGGATTTTCTTGAGGCAAATTTGTTTGGGATCTTGAAATAAACAATTTGTAATTCTCTTTGGTTCATTTTTTTAGTTTGACGGAAAACTTCAACTGGGAGTGGGATGCAACAGCTAGAGGACTTTTTTTGTGGAATTGTTCACTATTTGCTATTTCGCACTATGGCCGCTGCTTATTCAGAAGTGATTTGGATTGTTGTCACTGCCACCATGCAGCTCTCACATCTCAAAGTCGCGCTTGCCAATTCAAAGCAAAAAGATTACCCAAATGACGGCTTGTATTTAAAAAAAAAAAAACTCATCACTCGTATCTCAAAGCCACACTATCTCAAAGCCACACTATAAATAATTTGTCAATATGAAGCTGCTGAATTTAGTCTGGTGTCCCCAAGCCTGTAAACAGCTCGATAGCAGCGCTCAGACACAATAACCCGCAACAGGTGTGTTGTTCTCATGCACTCTGTACATATCATACCCTTGTCTGCCGTGCCTACAGCAACAGATTGTGTGGCAACAGGGCATAAATAAATAATTGCTTTATGACGTGTCAAATCTATGTTAAATGTCGGCTGGGTTTGTACTTGGCACAAACACATTGTGCTGAGGGCCACGTCAGAGTTTGCGCTATGTAAGTTGTGAGGGCGACAGACACAGCAGAAATAGTACATTAAGTGCAGACGGTGACAGAATTGTCGATTTAAAAAAGGACAGGTTGGCACACCAGTTGGGTCTTAATTGGAGATACAGTAGTACCTTGACTTATAAGTTTAATTCGTACCATGACCGAGTTTGTATCAAATCAGTGTGCCCCAATGAAATACAATGAAAATCTGTTCATCAATTTCAACAATCAAAAGAAACCTCATTTTTCGTCCCATGTTTTTTGCTAACGAAAAATAGCACTATTGTATTAAAAACATTTGGGCCCGACTGATAAAGATTCTTTTGAGGCAGATTACAATTCAGATAAATTATTTATTTTAACAAATAAATAATGAATGAAATATCTTGAAATAATTTTTTTAGTCCCTTAACGTTTACGACTACTGAGACATGAATTACAGCTAGAATTTGTGTGAGAGAAAAATCTGTAAAAAAAAAAAAAATCCAATATTTGCCTTGTGTTGTAATGTGTTGATATGTAAGACAAATCTAAAATCTAAATAATAATAATAATAATGATTAAAATAAACAACAACAATGAGAACATTTTAAAATTGGATGATTTTCACAGATTTCTGAAGAGCAAATAGATATTGGCTGATTAATCAATCGATCAGGCCCTTTGAGTGTAATAAAATTAAATCCCAGAATGTAAAGAAATGAACAGGTTTATGAGGCATAAATACTCATAAATATGTCGGGACAAACCAGCATTGACATTTGACAACTCTATATGAGGGGTTGAAGTACTGCAGTTGACGTTCATTAATCGACGATGTCGTTGATCATTTTTTCAGATGTCAACTCGCACTTACCTTTTTCCCATATTTGTCAAGTGGCAGCGCATCACTTCATCACTAAAATGTGGGCTCGCGACACAAAGCTCAAATTCAGCCAAGCGACAGTCCGGAACGGCAAAAAAGTCAAAGGTTTGGGCACTTGTAAGTCATGGGACCACTTTACTAAAATAAAACCGGAAATCATGATTCATGATGATGCATTTTACAATTAGCTGTGTTAAATGGAAAGTCTTACCTTGTCAACCCTGCAGTTGTTGAGGCCGACTGCGGTGAGGGCAGACAGCTTTGCCTCCATGCCCTGCTGGTGGTGTTGCAACTGTTCCCTCTGGATCTGCTCCCTCATTTTACGAGCCTCCTGGATAGCCTTCATCACCGTGTCCTGGTCCCCGAACAGCGCCGTAGAGTTGAGGCTTGACAGGATGTCTGTGCATGCAAACAAACTGAGTAATGTCAGTGGTGTCCAAAGACCTGTTGTCCTTTTTTCTAGAGGCCCCTGGCATACAGTCTACTAAAATTCACAACTGACATGGCCTGTTTCCTGTGCCTGAATTTTGACAATCCCTTTCTACACCGAGTGGCAAGGCAGGAGATGAGAAGACGTTTGAAATCATCCCTCACTTCCCTGTTCCCCACCAATCACAAATGACGAAAATAGTATAACATTTCATTTCATAATCCCCTGATGACCAAAGATAATTCAGTTTCTGCTTTGTATCAAGGTCATCTTCGAGCAAATCTTTCCTCTTTTGGTTCTGAATGTGGACATGTACACGTCCTTTTTTTTCATTTCAGGTATCATTCAGACAGACACAAGCATATGCGTATTTGATATATTAGAATTTACTCATTTTGTAAGGATCTGTTGAATCCTGCTTTTTTTGATGTTGAGTTCCATTGTAAGCTTCCGCATCAAGTTTGCCTGGTTTTGCGCAAACGCCTGCTCTATGAGTTCAGTGTTTTTATCAGTAATGGTAGTACCAGACCCTCCACTGTGTATTTTGTCAAGAACATTTCCACTTTCGAGGAATTTGCCAAGGCATTAATTGAACTTTGCATTGGAGTAGTTCGACCAAGATAAAGCTTCTCAAAGTGGCGCTGAACTAGAGTGACATAATTTGTTTGTAGAACTGCTCCGATGTCAATTGACGAGCTCTGGGCAAGAGAATTCAAAGCATGTCAAATGCTGATGGCCTGACGTCTGCCCGAAAGACACCCGAACACCACACTCAGAGTAGTAGTTCAGAACCTCCCAAAAGAGAAGTTCCATTAAAAACTTTTTTTTTTTAGGTCTTACCTAATGAGGAGCCACGGCCCAGGCCTCCTCCAAGCGGGCTGGGGATACCGCCCTTGTTAGCGAAACTGTTTGGGTTGCTTTTGCAGCCTGGGAACAAGTTCTGCGTCGGGGAAGTTGGCGACTTGACCATGTCCGTTGTCTTGGGCCGCGCTGAAAGGTTGAGCGGCTGTGTTCCTTCCTCCTACAGTAGCAGAGATACGAATGAGCATGAGAGAGGACACGTGAATACCCCCCTCCCCCTCCGCCCCCGTCCTCTAATTTGGACGTTTTTCCTTGTTCTCAAGCGAGCACAGCATTGTACTGTAAAGCGATTCCTTCTTTTTCCTGTCTTCCTCATTCTCCCTTTTGCCGAGCGGTACCACTGTGATCTTCCTCACAGTTGCTCAGAGCCTTTGTTCACACTAATTAAAGCAGATTCTGTCTGTCTGTACATCTTCATCTGTTCTCCCTCCTCTCTGGCTGTGCACTGTGGTTGCAAGAATAAATAATGACCGGATCATGCCGCTGCCAGTGATCAAAAACAGCTGTTCCATTCATTACGTTGACTCGCATTAGCTACTTAATTCGCTTGTTTTCTCATTAGTGCTTCTCTACTTTGATATATTCAACCCTATAGAATTTGATTCCGCAAATGTCTGAAATCGTGTCTTCCTGAAGTCAGAGGAAGAGTTTTGGTGACGTACATGTTTGAACTGAGTGTGCCAGGAAATCATCAGCAACGCGTCCATCTTACACAAACTGGTATGTTCGCTGTCATTTTGCAGCTCACTGATGACAAAATCAAAAGAGTATTTTGTATAATACTGTGTTAGAGTGAAAAGTAGAGCCTTCAAAAGATACAAAAATAAGAAAAGGATTTCTAGAATGCACAGTGAAAAAATTAAAATAAAATAAATACAAATTACCCGTCGTCAAGTGCAGTCGAGTTGCAATAAATACCTTATGATGCTGAACATGTGCAGGTCACGATCTACATTAAAAGGCCGCGTGCATCACCAAGCAATATTTTAGCGTATCTGAAGATGTGCTGCTGTTGGCAGCCTTATTTAAAGCTCAAGTGCCTTTTTGCCCAAACATATGGCTCAAACATCGGCTGCCCCAAGGCCTTCTTATTGCAGTGCCAATAATAGTTTGTCATGCAGTGAAGCTTAATGCGCACAAACAAAACTAAAGGCAATCTTTTTCCACTGTGGCTTCAGATGGAGGGTTGCCACTATATATCCGATTTCCACTGATACTATTATCCTTAATTGTTTGGCCTGCAGTTCTTTTGTTTCATTCTACGATAAGATAAGATAAGATAAGATAAGAAAACCTTTATTAGTCTCGCAATGGAGAAATTCCCAATTCACAGCAGCATGTTTCAAGCGTCCATAAGTGGAGCGTGTATGATGTTACGTTTACGATGCGTCATACGTGAGCAAAAGTCAGTTGCTATGTGTACTTGAGCCAAACATCGAGCGCTGTCCTGCTTTTCCGAGACATGATTTATGGTCTTTCTCCATTGTGATATTCAGTTTAGCCACTCCAAGTGGCTGTGTGTTTCTGATTAGTGCGGTGAGTGGGGATGATGTACTGAATATGGCCTTTCCTATCCACGGAGGTCTCCACGGTGGAACCATGCCATACAGCAGCAGAAAATACGGCCGGACAGCCATTAGTTGTTCGCTCTTTTTTCCAGAAGGTTGTAAACGTAGTGTGGCATCTTACGTACTGCAAAGTGTTTAGTGGGTGGAGTTAAACAGAAACGAAGGGCTTATTAAAGCCCCGCAGATTGATGAGCTGTTGGAGGCCACTGCAACACTGCAGCATTGTAATAACAGCTCAGTTACTAATTTATTAGTACAACAAGTTGGGTCAAGTACTACTCAAGGCCTGGGCTGAAAGTGTTGGGGGTTGTACCTTGACTTGAGTGATTGGACTGGAGGAACTCTTGTCATTCTTCAGAGAGGAGGGAGAAATGGGCCCACTGGCATTGAGGGGCTGCGGGAGTGGAGGCATCTTGGCTCCAGGAGAGACCTGCATGCTGGCAAGTTGGGCGGCGTACAGTTGCTGCAGGGGAGGCGGAGAAAGCCACAAGATGTTAACATCCAGATACAGCCAACATTCAAAGTTTTATATTCTGTCTTTTCCTCTCCCGAGCTTCTGTATCTGCCTTCATCTCTCTCTCTCTCTCTCTCTCTCTCTCTCTCTCTCTCTCTCTCTTCAATGTCTTTCCTCTCTTTCCATGAGGTTGGCAGCGAACCTCCATCAAAGGTCTTAACTGTGTTTCAAAGGCGGAACCCAGAGAGAGACAGCAGTCTTGAAAACCACACAGAGATGGCTCGCGTTCAGAATACTTGGAGCCCCTATTTTCCACTTATTACACAGAAAAGTTTGCAGTGTGATGCAAGTGTGCTAGTAAAGAGGCTCTCCTTGCTCTAAATCAGTTTATATATATATATATATAAATAAACGCACGCACGCACGCGCACACACACACACACACACACACACACACACACACACACCCTCCAATTTATGTTCCTGGATGATATTTAACTCCTCGCAACCATGTGAGACAGTCCCATGAAACAATACTAGAAACCCAAAGGCTCCATGGAATTGCCATCGTAGATTAAGTTAAACACGAGCATTATGAAGGCTTAGAAACCTGCATGAAAAACACTGATGTTGTTTTCCTTGGCGTTCAGTCAGTTATACATCCTGGTTTAAGTGACATTACCACACAAGAGGGTGATTCAAGTGACCGGCCAAAGACTTAACAACTCTTCAGCCTATTTGGGAGTCTTAAGTATCATTTTATATTCCCATCACCGGTTTAGACTGTTGGGTGGTTAAATATTTTGAGGGATAATGAGTTTAATATCTTAACATTAGGTTGCGTCGTTATGTATTTTTTGATACAATATTTTGTTTGTACGTGTGTTTTGAGCCAGAGATAAATAGCTGAGAAGTCCGTCCAAGTTTGATCCATTAAGTGTTGAAGTTAGCCTTTATATGCTGCGATAAATTGTGAAAGGTCTGGAAAATCGAACTCTTGAGAAACAGTGTCTCTTGATGTAGCCTTCCACTTTACTCCTTCAGACATAATGCACCCTTTAACTCCTATCCAGTCCGCCATCCTGAGACAAGGTAAGTCTTATGTTTTGTTAGTCCAATGGCGCAATCTGGGGAGAATCCAATTTCTCTTCCTCTGCCCAATCAGCAACCTACGTGTCATTTCCTGATCCCCCTGGCCATGTACAGACTGCATTTGTGTGAATGCAAAAAACAACAAAAAAAAAAACCCCACAACGAACAAAGTAACCTGATCTCACAAGCCAAAGAGATAGAGACCAAAGCCGGACTAAGTGCTGTATGTCCATGTTCGTATTGTATCCACAGATACTGTATTAAAGCACATCTGCTCCTGTAAGAACTGTTATCTGTGGTACATGGCAGTCAGTATAAATGGTCAATTCTTCCAGAAGAAGTAGGGACAACAAAAACACTTGGCAGTCGGAAATGACAAAGTGAATATGTTCTCTAAATGATAGCAGTGACCCACTCTCTCCCTTTACAATCAGCGTTATGGCTTACTTTACTCTGTTTCTTCTCTGTGGGCTCGTCTTAGTTAAGGTCGGTGGTAACGGTGTTCCATTAATAGATGGCTGCTCTCAACGATGGGGTGACCGTTCAGTCTCTTGAGGGTAAATAAGACACAAGAGTGAAGTCTGTTGGACAGATGTTTGCGATCAGATCTGTGCACAGGCCTGCCCCTGACCTTGAGTGGGAAGCACGTTATTGTCCCGGAAAAAGAGCGTAATTAGACGTTGTCATAAATTAGATGCTGTAGGGATGAACGTCGTCAGTTCTGATTAGCAGGTCAGTGCCACGGGGTGATAAGCAGTTCTTACCCTCTTAACCAGGAACAGTCCACCACCCAAGAACTAGAGAACAATAAATAGAGCACGGTGTGTTGGCCTAGCATTCACTGCTAAAAGACATCAATGTTACATTGTGGAGGTTTTGCTCGTATTAGCGTTTGATGAATGACTGTTATTATTGAGGGCCAGTAAGAACGTAGCGGATTTTACCAATGTTAGGGCCAACGTGATACTGGCGGCTGAGAAGTGGTGCCTCCTTGCCAAGGCTATTCTCCCGAAGCAAAAGACATCTGCCGAATGTACACCCCCACCCCTTAGCCCTATTTGCAATTAATAGCTCTTTCTTCATATGGCCATGTCAGTTGTAGCTAAAAATAAATAAATAAATAAAATCATGTTTGTGAGGGTCATGCTGCATCAGATGAGCAGCTCACTCGGGCTATCTGAGGACAAGGTGAAAAATGGAGTGTGTCTCTGAACCTTGCAGTTGTATTTACTTTATTCCATTCGAAAATATATAATAAGCATTTGGTAAATTGCCATAATGTCTCATAACACGCTTTGTATTTTATGGAGGGCAAAGTTGAAGACTATGCAGCTCACCTATTAAAAGAGGGGCGATTGTGAGGGTTTGTTTACAGTCTTCTTCAGTGCTTAGTCTTGTCAGCTGTTTTAGAAATTTCCAGAGTTCCTCACAAGTAAAGTCAAGAATTAAATCCAAGGTCCTCCTTCCGATCGTCCTACTCCCTCTCCGCATCGAGCGGAACCAATGCCGAGCGAGTCTGGATTTAAAGTGAGTGTGGCATGCACAAGGTCAGCCTGTTAGCCTCTGCTAATTAAAAACAAGCCCTCGGGTTGCAGCAGAGGTTAAATAGGATGTGCACTTTTCTTTGCTGCCTCCGACATGAAACTAAAATTACACTCTTTGCTGATGATGTCGGACAAAAGTAATGCTCCATAGATGCGGGTAATTAAAATGTGAAATCTGATCTATTTAGTCAAATATCAAAATGATGAACAGCTCAATTCATACAAAGTTATATTTCCCCGTGGAGACATATGCCATGAAAAAGAGAAAGAACAACTTTCTGTGGAAAAACAGATGAGCCAGTTGTTTGCTTCAAGAAAGGCAGTGGCTCAGTATGGCAATAACGTGTGTTGGAAAACACAGTGGCAGATATTTGTCAGACTTGCCGCTGCCAACGATGATGCGACATTTCACATTGACTTTGTACGACTGCGTTCCGTTACACCGTGAAAGTAAAACACAAACACATTGCCTGGAAGCCATAACAGTTGCTCATACCGATTAACTTCCATGGCATTTGATAGGCCGTGAGCATTATCCAGCGCTCGTAATTATACACTACCTCCTTGTGTGTGTTTGTGTGTGTGTGAATGTCTCATTCACCTCTGCCTGGCCTGGACGTTGAGCACTGGGCTGGATATGAGGGCATTAACTGTGCTTCAGTGCACCTCACCATTTAAAAGGCAGAACAGCGCCAGCCCAGTTTGCCACAAGGCTTGTACAGGCTCATTGCCCAGGGCAAGCAGGCAGGCTGACCCAGGCTAGGCCCAGATGTCAAGAGAGGAAGAAGCGTCCTGGTGCACTGTGCCGATGCTTTCCAGTATGGCTCAACATCTGTCTCATCTGCTGGCGCCCAACCTGCTCGTCTCCAACCCCCTTATCTTGCTCGCGTTCGCCTTTTCTAGCTCTTCTTCCATCTACACCAGCGGTGCCCAACATTTTTTTGGCCCGCGGAACGGTTTAATGTCAAACAATATTTTCAGGGACCGGCCTTGAAGGTGTGGCAGATAAATACAACAAAATAATATCATATATTTTCGAACTTCCTATCTGGCCGCAACACTCTCTGGTCGCGATGGTAACATTTAAACCTGCCTTCAAAATAAGATACAAAGTTTATGAAAAATGCTGTCTAGTTTTACAGTAAACCTCAACTGGGAGTGGCAATAAACAGCAAGGTTGTGCTTGCAAGTCAAAGCACAGCATCAGCCGAACTACGGCTCGTATCTCAAGAAAGCCGTAAGTTGGGTCACTCATATCGCAAAGCACCACTGTCAGTCTTTCCCATTCCGTTTCTCTTCCAGTAGGAACGCAACCGCGACTCCTCTCTTGAAGTGGGGCGTATGCCGGGCTCTCTGGGGGTCGCGGCCCCAGAGCCACCCTTCCCATTCTGTGCCGTTCACAGCATTATCCGCTCTATCTGTCCATCTGTCCCTCTGTTCACCACAGCCTCCATCCAGCTGCTTACCTAGCCACCTTATTAGCCAGCCTTCCATACGCGGCTAGCATTGCTGCACTGCTCAGGGTTACCTTCAAAGACTGGCCTCCTCTGCTCATAAACAGGGAAACAGCTGCTTGCTACAGTATGTCGCTTCTCAGTGCCCTGCCCTCTTCTCTCCCCATTTCTCTTTCAAAGTCAAAAGTGCCTCACTTGGTAATGATGGAATCCGTTTCTTCACATCTGCACTACACAGGCATTTACATCCAAACAAAAGATAATGTGCATTTTTTTTTTCTTCACTCCCACTTTCTTCCTGTTTGTCCCCAGACCGTGGTACACTGTTGCTTATCACACGAGTCATCGAAAGCAATGAGACCTCCTTCAGATGTACTGTATCTGTCTGTCGGGGATCAGGTCTGCTTGTGGCCGAGCATGTGGGCTGCTTTTCATCTCTTACATTTGGAGTTCATGTGTAAGGCCGATGCTAGTTTACCAGCAGCCTGTTTGCAACACAAAAGCAACATTGCTGTGCGGAACAGAGACACAGTAAGGCAATTTGTGTCTGGAAGCAGCTGACTGATAAATAGATAAGTTTTTATTGTGTGACATATCAATTTTTTGATATCATGATCACATATTAATTGGTTTGAGCTAGGGCTGAATGATGTCATTGTGACATTTTTTTCTACAATGTTAGAATTGAGATTTAATAAGCAATGCGTTTCCCTTCCCATGTATTTTCAAACAAACATAATCAATAAATCACTCTCCATTAAAATGAATATCAGATTCATTCTACATAAATGATTATGTCTCAGGTTAGGCTTATGCTACAATAAAGGCTAATGAAGGCTAATGAACCATGAATTAATATTAAAAAAACATGTGGGTTTTTTTCTACTTGAATTAGAGTTGTTAACACTTTGACTTGCAATCTTTTACGCATTCAGTACGACAACTTCACAAAATTCAACCAAACGGGCGTAGCAAAAACATAATTCAGTCAGTCACAAACCAGGTTACAATAATGCAAACAATTCTGTGGCTTTATAGATTCAACTTTTCATGTTTCATGAAACAATGATAAGAAAACGGGACTTCACTTCTTAAAAAGGCAACCTATCTAGACACAATATCGATAAATAATATATGCATACAGAGTGAAAATAAGCCTACTATAACAGACCAAATTGAAGCTTATTTTCCCAAATTGGAATCTTTGAGATTTGAAAATTGCCTTCTACTACAGTGTGATGTTGATTCAAATTTGATTAATTACCACTGCTGCACTAGACTTAAAGCTAATTAAAAAAACAATGTTAGGATACTTTTATTCAAATGGAAAAACGGACAATTGTGTCAATTTGAATGCACTTTCTTTTTTTCCGCTTTATGCATTGTTGAGGTCTAGGATCGCTACTCGATGTGAGCAGATACTCAAACAAACTAAAAAAAAAAATGCAATTGTCCCTATTCCCTACTAATCATGGAGATTATTTCATAGTTCATTCAAAGTAGAAGAGATCTGCATTGAGCTATTATAGCCTTTGTATACCCATGCCCTGTGTAAGACACATCTTAATTAATGTCCCAAATAGATATGTCTTTTGTAGAATTAGGAAAATTTTCATCTTGTTTCTTTACTCAGCTGAATATAGTGGATGTCGGGACACATTGTAGCGCAATGGAAGCACAATTTCCTCTGTTAGGTGAAAGGTGTCACTTGCAATCAGGCAAGGACAGGCGGAGATGCAGCCATTGTTTGCTGCTGATCCCGGCCTCATCGCCGCACTGTGTGGGCACTAATGAAGAGGGGCACGTCGCGCTGGGATAGTTTACCCGCCCTCTCTCCTGTGAGTTGAGGACGCGAGCCAATCTGTCAGGAACACATCGAGTGAAATTGCCCTGTGGTACAGCCGTGTGTGCTGACAAGCCACTTGCAGACTGCCGGCCAGCCCAGTGACGCTACCTCCCTGTATTGACAAGCAAATTACAGTCCGCGGCAGTCAAACACATCCGGCGACATTCATTTACATCCATCAGCTCCGAGGCTTTGTTACCTCGTCGAGTTTTCTTCTTCGCGAGGGCTGGATTCCACAATGTTATGACAGAGGAGAATGGGAAGGACTTGCATGTGCAACATTATGAGTGACAGAGCACCCTGCCTCCCTAACTGGATCACATTTCCTCGGCAGCATTGTGGGAATTAATTCTTCCAATAAGATTGTTGCTGTTGTTGTTGTCTTTTTTTTTTTTTTTAAATGGTTCATATATTGAATAATCTAACCGGAGTAAATTGTTGGGATGACATGAATGTTTGATGAGGGGTGGTGTAATTTTGAGCCACAAATTGTAAATGCGGAAGATTTTTACTTTGGGATGTTTATAATTTACAGCCCAGTGCATTTTTTTTCCAATAAAAAGCACACACAATTAGACATTACACCTGTATTGCTGTAAGCAGAGACTTTCAAAACACAACCAAACTGAGTCACCTTCCTATCCACTTTCCTATCCAGTGGTGCCTTAAGATGTGACTTTAATTTGTGCCGCGACCATCTATAAAATTGTACTTTATAAAGACGTGTATGTGACAGTAAGCCGTAATGATAATCATTTTTCACAGAGGATAAAGAATATGTGCCGGTCATTATTGGAATATTGTTCATGTACATATGTTGCTGCACCAAATGTCTTCAAACATCTGATCGTTAGGAGGATCAGCACCCATTTCCGTAAGCTTGTCTCTGATTATATGTTAGTTTTAAGTTAGCAGGCCTGAAGGCTAAGTTATGGGGTTATTTGAAAATATGTGTAATTCTTTTTGTTTGGTGTTTATTTTGACCATAAACTTCGATTTGAAGAGGCAATAAACAGCGAGAAGCCCGTCACCAAACAGCACTCATATCTGAAACTTTAGCTCTTGAGTCAAAACAGAAATTGCCCGAACGATGGCTTGTGAGTCAGGTCACTTGCATCTCAAGGCACCTCTGTACTCATTACAATACTGTACTCTTTTTTTCTCCCACACAGAGCGTACTTCTGTGCTTTTCTTTTTGAAGAAATGATTGTGGCTGTTAAGGCAAGAGGCAAGTGCAAGTTTTAATCGTAGTTATCTTCGAAAAAGCCGCGACACTCACATGGTTTGTTGGTCTCAGCCACTTTGAAAAGGGCATGTTTAATTTGCCTTGCTGTTTTAAGGGGAGTCTCAGTGCAGGGTAAATAGCAGAAAGCATGTGGAATACATGACAGGCTGACAGACTTCAATTAATGGGTAATGCGCGTCTTTTTTGTTTACTATGTTCGGTAAAGGTCAGCCAAGTCATGGTCTTGGAGGCACTGCTTTAGTCCATTCCCAAGGTTAGATACATAGTCACAATTAATGACTTGAGACCTGCCTCCCCTCTTCACCCTAACCTTCAAATATATGACTGTCTCGTTTGACCTCATACGACACTTTAAATAGACGAGAGCATGTCTGTTTGAACCACCCATCCTTTCCAACGGGTCCATGATACGCATGTTTAAAACCGAACCATTGCCATACATCCAAGACGCATATCCAGTCGGTCCCTTCAAACATAAGCAAAGCCCAGTGAACACCTTTGATATTTCTGATAGCGCTTCTCCTGGGTACATAATGACACAGGGCTTTTCAGAGCCAGCTGCAAGCACTGTTAGAACTTGCCAAGGCTCGTTAACACTGACTGTGGTTGCCTCAGAAGGACAAATGACACATATATCACTGTGGAACGAGACCTCCCCCCCACTGTCTTCAACTCTCTTGTTTAATCCTTACATGCTTCTCTCACACTGTTGCGCATTATGCAGAGCAGATTTACACAATTTTTTACTGTTGAAGCTGGATGTGCCCGTGTCTATGCGCAAATGACTCAACACTAGTACTGTATCGGCAATAGACTGGATATTGTTTGCAATCTACCGGTATATATGTCCATCCATCCATTTTCTGATCCGCTTATCCTCACAGGGGTCGCGGGCGTCCTGGAGCCTATCCCAGCTGTTTTCGGGCAATAGGCGGGGTACTCCCTGAACCGATTGCGAGCCAATCGCAGGGCACACAGAGACAAACAACCATCCACACTCACAGTCACACCAAGGGACAATTTAGAGTGGTTCATTCGTCTGCCATGCATGTTTTTGGAATATGAGAGGAAACCGGAGTACCCGGAGAAAACCCGGCACGGGGAGAACATGCAAACTCCACACACACTCTCAAATCATCTTTGACGCGTGAATGGTGGAATTTTCCCTGAATCCATTGAAGCCCGCCCCAAAATTGTCGTGTCTTTCTAATGAGAAAAATGACACTCCAAAATATTATACTTTATGAAAACCGATAAATGACATTTGTAAACACAATTAAAAAGAATTACCAGTTTTTTTGTCACACGTTTTCCTTCAGTACAATGCACGTTGTTCTGCTCATTGTGGTGTATGTGCCTTTGCCTACTGAGGGCAGTTTAATACAGATATACGGATATTCACAGAGAAAGAGGAGTCGTCACAAATCTTCATATTAGTCATTCTTTGCAGATGATAAAGAATATATGACTGAGTTTTGTATTGTCTGTCTACATTTGTTGCTGAACTGTCACATTCTATTGCGCCTGTTGCATTTCCCATTAGCATTAAGCTATTGGACACAAGACAAAGGTATGCGGTTGTTATAAAAACACAAGATGTATTCTCTTTTTTGTATGTTTAGCTTGATAGTAACTTTCAATTGAGGGTAACAATAAAGCTCAAAGACTTTTTTTGCTCGCTCACTCGGCTGCTCAGATCTTGAAAACCCATAAGTCAGGTCGTACCTCAAGGTGCCCTTTTATGATTATGCGGTCTCTTCTGTTTGAAAATGTCAAAGTACATCGTCACAGGAATCCCAATCACTTGGGCACAAAGCTCATGCGGTGAGCAGTTCTGTTGATGGTTGTGTTTAGCATTGAATTTGAAGGAAAGAACCGAGATAATCATCTATATTAAACATTATGGCCTCAGGTTAGGCCCTGACCTGGGTTCAGTTTTTTTTCCCCCCTCTCTTTTCAATACTGTGTGAGAAACATCCTGGAGCAGTCTATAGGGTGTGGAGCCTTTCCCAACATTTTTTTTTTTTTGCACACACAACATGATATGACACCTCGCATTTTTGTTCATATCTTCTTTTGTTTCCCCCACACAGATAAGACAAGCTGATAAAATAACTATGTCAGTGGGTTTACAAGATAAAAAGCAATAAGAAGGATTCTTTGCTCACACTGTCACTTGCCCTCTGATACATTTACTGGTGGGCCATTAAAGCAACCAAAGTGATTCTCATTCCCTCTGATAACTATTATCTTCATACCTCTTCTGTGTGGGAAGGCCAAAGAGGATAAAGCCTCTATAAAACGCAATGAATTACATATGTAATATGATGAGCATGTGTGTGCTGGGGCGGGCTCCGGGATTATTTAGTGCGCAGCTCATTACTTAGCGTACAGCTGCTTAGCCATCCTTTCTGCCCAAGGCTTGGCGGGAGTCTCGAGCATTCTTTGTCATAGAAGTGTACATACCTGCAGCTGGAGGGGGCTGAGTCCTGATGCCGCCGCAGCTGCCATTGTGGAGGGAATGAACTGCACGGGGTAGTTATCACCTGTCAGGGAGAGACAACAATGTGTACAGGTTGAGACAATGAGCCGGCCCACAGCGTGCAGGCAAGTGCCAACACGGATCCCGGGTCCTGCAGTGAATTGACACGACAGTGTGGCACACTGGAGCAATCCCTCAGCTTCAAGCCCAAACATCTGCATTTACAAAAGGTTCAACTGGCTTGACTGGAGCAGGATTATTTAGGAACGTCACACAACATTCGTGCTCTTCTGAGGAACTGTTCGAGGCTTGTGTGTGCTTGCAAGATTCAGAAGAACAATTAAGGAGCTCTTAGATTTTCAATTAGCAGTTATGCAATAGGCCCAGTGTACCCTCTCAGGCGGTCCGTACAGCTTGGTATGCTATTGTTCAGCACAATATCGTTTCTGACAGGGAGCAGAGTGAAAACGTGTGCGTGTGTGTGTGTTTGTGTATACGTGTGTGTGTGTACATGTGTGCATTTGTGTGAACCGGTTAGAACAAGAGTGCTGGCAAAATATGATTAAAACAATGCTGCACATTTTTACTCCACACATCACTCTGACCAGAAAGTGGTCATTTGACATCTGCAATGCTTACAATTGCCAGCAGCCCGTTGGTCAATGTCAGTCTTGAGCAGGCTGCTGCTGCATGACTGATATTAACTGCAGTTTATGGACTAAACATTGAGAGGTTAAATTTGATGGCCCAGAATTTTATACTGCAGATTTCAACAAGCCTTTTTGACTAGTTCTAATTACAATTTGACTATCTGATATTTCCATTCAAGATATTTGTTAACTGTGGCTAGTCAAAATGACAGGGTTATCTTTAATCAGAATTGAGCTTACACCCTTAAAATTGCTGGTTTTAACCTATTTTGGGTTAATTTAACCCATACTGGGTTATTTTTAAACCAGCACTTTTAGTCAAAATTGAATTGGAAATATCTACAACGTCATTTGAGTTGACGCAAATCACGTTTGCTGTTAACGTGTATGGGGTTTCTCATTTACATCCATCTACAATTCAGTTACTGATCCATAATTCTGGTTATCTGCAACCGAATTGTAGCTGTCTGTAACTCCAGTTTCTACGTCTTTTTGACTTGTCCAAATTCCATCTCCAGATATCAAAGTAATTTTGCCTCATTGAAACTTCATTTATGGTTTCTGTCAGCAGGACATGTATAGCTCTTGAATTGAGGTGAATTAAAGACATCTTGAACAGGTCAAAGTGACATCATATCGCTCTTTCAATGACGATTTTGGCTGGGAAGAACGCACTATTGGAAATGGTGTTTATGACTAAGCCAAACTGAATTGGAGATAGTTGCAACACATATCCTAGCTATTAGATGTCGAAAGGGCCGCCACACAAGCCAGTACGTTGACTTGGCCAGAACAACCTTACGAGATGGAGCAGCACATTTGTGAAGCATGCATCTGTGCGAGCGGGGAGGGGGAATCGGGGGAGTTGGCCTTCGCTCAGACCCCACTTCTTCTTGTCACTTCCCCTCACAAACATATGGAGCCATTAGGCCACAGACAAGGTAAATGTATGTACCTTCTCTTTCACTTTGCCCTCGCCCGCTTGCCTCACTTTGCAATCTCGTACAGCACAGCACAATGTGATACGGGACACGGAAATTCAATCCCCATTTAGAAGCAAATAAAATCACACGGCAGTAGTGGTTGCAAATAGTGCCGGCTTGGATGTGCGGGCTTGCGCCGTGGTTATTTCTACACCTTCATTTGGATATCGCTTTCCCTCTTTTCTCTCTGTGCTGCCTGTGACGTAGATATTTGGGGAATAATAAATGGCTGGGTGTCTTTCGATGTCATGTGAAACCGAGCAAGAGTCGTGTCCTAAATGAGGGTTGGGGGGAGGGGTGATGTGAGTCTTGGCTGTATTCAGCATATAGGCACTTGGCTTCAGCAAAATGGGCATCGTGCCAGGTCAGTGTCATTGATGAAAGCAGTATTATGTTATAAACCAGTTTTAACCATGATTTGCCCCCTGTTGACCTGGTCACTGCAATGTATAATTCTTAGGAATGGAAATGTCACTGAGTGGCATGGCGGCCTATTGGTGAGCACGTGCCTGATGTTGGGTGTTTGAATCTTGGCTGTGGTCTGATGGCAATCGGATTCAACATTTAAAAGCTAAGTTTGCCTATTTAGAATAAGCATTGCTGAAATCAACAAGTCTTTCTCACAAATCGTAATTACATTTTTCAAGAGGTGACATTTTCATTTGCGGTGCCTTTCATCTAATTGTGACTATTCTATTCAAAATAACGGAATTAAATCTATCTGCAATTTTTGCCAAGGACAAATGACATCACTTTTGCAATTCATGTGTATGGGATTTATTCTTACATGTATCTACAAATCACTTGATATTAGTTCCACTAGTGAATTTAGGATTTCTGTAACTGAATTGTTGCTGTCTGTAACTCAAATCTCAGCTCTCAACAACAGCATTTCGTGATTCCAGTTATAGATATCGACAACATGCTTTCCCCTAATTAAAACGTATATAGGATATTCGAAAAGGGACGTAGATATCTCAAATGTCTACCGTGAATAGGAAGAGGGAACCAACTTAACTCACTTTTTAATCTTTATACGTAAACTAACGCTGTGACCTCTTTTCAGTGTTGTTTCAATGTTCCTTTTGTTTTATTTCTTCACCCATATATTGTGGGGGGGGAAAGGAAACTGTGGTGCCATCATCCAGTAACATGAGCGCTGTATGTAAGGCCTGAATGCTTTGATATCTTGGTAAGCAGTGTAGATGGGGTGGAAAGTCCGACAGTATTTGTTTCAAAGATGAGCTGCTGCTTGAAAGGCTGAGCTTGTCTACCGTACAATAGCAGGCCATTGAGCACAGCCGGCGGATGGGGGTGATGACTTCCCACCATGGTGCCTGAGTGACTTTGTTGCCATGTGAGCACAACAGGGTTGGGGTCATAATCAGTGGTCCCCGGGAGCCGTCCCGTAATGATAACATCAGATTAGTGTGCTTTAGTCTTGGACGTAAATGCTAGGCCACTTCCGTCGAAGAAAAAGAACGTGGCGGCATCCTGCGTGCACTGCAGGTGGGGGTGATAACATTGTCCTCCCTGGCTACATTGTGTATATTGTATTGTACCGAGAGCGTGAAGAAATCAGAGATGTTTTGAAATAGCTCTCCTAAAGCAGTCATTTGCAGACTCCCCCAGCTATTTCTTCATCGACTCATGCATTATGCAGCAAGCATATACACGGCGACCTCTGACCATGATTCCCTAATAGCTTCTGTTATTTGAACTAAAACATTTTCGAAGTCAAACCTATTGCAAAAAGCGCAGTGGTAAAAGACTCGCCCCCTCAGGCACTTTGTTTAGGCTGTCATGGCTCCATAGTTCCAAAATAGCTGACATTTCATCCTGTGGTTTTATAGTTAATTCATTAACTGCACTTCCACACCTTTTTAATGTGCTGCTGCTGCTGCTGCTGCAAACCTGCTGACTTCCTTGGGTTTCCCTTTGCTGATTTCGGTCATCTTTCATGTTCGGCTTCACTTTTACAATTCGCAAGGGCTAGCTTTGTTCTGGCTATCACGTTTTTTATCAAGAGGACTCCGACTTGTAATGGGAACAACATATTTACTGTTCACGTAACATTCAGTCTCATTTGTAATTAAAAGCATTGCGGGTGTAAGCAAAAAAAAAAAAAAAAAAAAAGGCATTTATAATGAGGAACATGCATATTTGATTTCCAAGTTATGAGATTTTAGTGGTTGATTTCCCCTTTTGAGTTCTGAAGGAAATTAACCTTTTCAATCATTATATTTCTCAAACCTTTCTCTTACATCATATTGGTTTATAAATGTCACACAACAGTAATGTGGTTATTATTTTGCTCTCATTGGAAAACCCATCAGGCACAACTGGCTGACTCTGTCTCAGTGACAATTCTGTTATTCTACGTAGACGACGTATCTAAATCGCAAGCAAATTTGTTTGTTACATATTCAAAGGTAGTGTTAAGATGTCAGAAGAAAGGATGTGAGACTGTACATGTGTGGAGAGATCACAGGAGGGGATGAATGACTTAAGTTGCAAAGCATACCTGGCTTATAAGACATTCCCGGAGGGAAGAGAAAACCTTGCTGGGCGGCGGCGGCTGCTGCCAGAGTGCGTTGGTCGTGTGGAAAAATGGGGATCATGAGCGGAGGCATGTGACCCTGGACCTGCTGAACAGATAGAGAGCGAAGATCAGAGAGAGGCCTAAGCGAAGGCATGGTACACAGAAACACAGATTACGCTCAGTGTGGGGAAGGGGTGGGGGTGGGGGGGATCCAGATCACAGGTCTCCCTAACGCGTGTTGACAGGGGGCTCTATGGCAATGGCGGACCCTCGTGTCCTCACGCAAAACCTGGCAGATCTACGCCCGCTCAATCTCCAGACCACTGTTTCACTTCAAGACATCAAAGACCGCACTTATTGTTCCAGCGCCAGCGAGCGGAAGTCACAGCAGGACTGAGAGAGTCTTTATGACTTCTGCAGAGAAGTACTGCGAATGTTGTGCAAAGCCTGCGCTAACTCCGTGACTGTTACAACAGAGATTCTTCAGTAGGAGGATTGTACACACCTCACACATGAAGTCATCCCTGTTGATGGAAAGAAAAAAGACAGACATTGAACAGTACAGCGGTGCTTTGAGACATAAAATTAATTTGTTCTGTGACCAAGCTCATAACTTAAAACACGCATCGCTTTTCCAACTGAAATGAATGGAAATGCCATGATGCTATTCCAGCCTTCACCACCTCCCCTCCCAAAAAAACCCCCAAACAAACTGAAAACTGAATATTAATCAGGAAAATTCACACTCAAAAAAAAAAAACAGAGCGATAATAGAATTCAATAGAACTTTGAAAGAAAATGAAACCGTTTTTGTCACACAACATCATTTGAATGGCCGTTGTGCTTCTCTGCCTGGGAGATTTACTGTTCATTGAGATACTCCTTTCAGCTCAACACTCCAGCACGAATGTTAGTAAGTCATTCTTCGTAGAGAATACAGAATGCAAACTGTTTGTTCTTGGGGTGTAACAACAAACAATATGAATCGGAAAATCGGTTTTGATTTTACATATGTTAGTGCATCGTATCGAGCCAAATCAATTCGTTCCACTTTATAATGTACTATCCTTAAATCGTACCACACTCCATGTATTATTTCTTTATATCCATCCATTCATACATATTTTGGCGTGTGTAAAGCATTGCAAACTATTTCTAATTGAATTATAATGTGTGCCGTAAAGAGTTCTTGACTGACGTGGCTAAAATAGTGGTGATGAAATGTAGTTTAGCAACGAAGGAAACGTGTTAAAAATAATTGAGACGCACTGACGGACTGATGCACTGTGCCAGCCTCAAATCATGATGGCTGACGATGACGGACTATGTGTTTGTGTTTAAATACATATCTTAAAGTGTTATAGCAACACAAAATAAGTGTTATTTTGCATTTGTATTAATAGAGTAGACTGAAAGTTTAAGCCACATATTCTTTTAGGTAGAAGGTGTAATTCTCTTCTTCAACTGAGAGTGGCAATAAACAGCCTGTCAATCTGCCGCTTGTTGCGAAGTGAGTTGGGTAAGTGCCACCGTACAGCACAAATATCCCGACTCTGCGCTCATAAGTCAAATGAATGTCTCGAAAAACCTGAATTTGACTCACTCATATCTCAAGGTATAGTCTTTTTTTTTTTTGCACCAACATGAGACTGTCACTTTTGCGTATTTTTTGCAGTCTCACACTAAACCTTCATCAGCCAGTCATTTGCTGACTTCCCTATCCTAAAGGGAATATCAACAAAAACTCTCCACTTGTGTCAAGGGTGGGTGAGCAGCTTATGTCTCCGAAGTGCTGCGTGTGTGGGGGGTTGCACACACGCAGCAAGGTCCAATCTTACTGTCACTCCCCGCTTCATGAGGATCTTTGACGGCGAGCAGGCCAGCTACCATGGGCCTGAGAGGGTTTATCTAACAGCGGGCCCGGGCACCTCAGGGGAACCTGCCTGGGAAATGGGTTAATAAAGGTCATCCCCTAAAATAAACACTTTACAGAATGGTTCACCATTCAACCCTCTTTAAAATCAAGCTGCAACAAAACGAGGACTGGGTGCAATTACTACGCCTGCACTGAGGCATGAAATCAGCCTGGTAAGAGCCCCGCTTTTTTAGCTTGTGGACACCTAACAGAGTAATGCGCCTACTTTCTGTCACACTCAGAGCACCCCCCCCAAAAAACTCTCATTGATAAAACCAGAGGTGTCGGGGTACAACGAAAACAACACAAAACAAAAAAAAAAACGGAAAAACAGAAAGTCTAGGCAGTCCATGAGTGAATTACTGTATAGAAATGTACTGTACCTAAAAGCAATTCTGTAAAACCGTGTTTCTACCGAGTAAAAACAAATGGTCAGGGAGACTGTGACAAATAATAACTTTTTAGGGATTTTCTGTTCTGTGTTTCCAAGCTGAAAATTTGAGCAATGGATCTTGGCTTCACTTGCATGGAACATATGGAAAAACACAATAATTAATGTCATAGCAGAACATGAGTCAGGCAAGGGTACACAGCTTTTCTGTGTCGGACTGTTTGGACAGTAAAACCAGATGGATTCTGCTCCTGAAAATGTGTATTCAGATGCGTGTGCCGATGTGGTACTGCATATGCTTATAGAAATTAATTTTGGTTTCAATTTACTGTCAGATATTTTACTCCCGATTAAATTCAGATGCTTGTATTTCTATCCATTTGTACCCAAGCTTCAAATGAAATAAAATATGATAGTGAAAAACTTACAGTTCAGACACTATCACACCTGTGATTTATCCTATTCCAAATATAATCACATGCACAAATGAAACTTACTCCGATTTTTAAATGTCTGTAATGCTTTGATTTAACCGATACAACTTAATTTCAAAAAAACTTTAATCGGGATAACCAGACATCAACCCCCACCCCACCCCCACCCTGACTCCCACACCCCAGGCGACATTAACTCTAACGGATATAATTTTTATCAGCTTTTATTACCTTTACCATTTAAAAATATGGCACAAAATATACTGGATTTATCCAGTCAAAACTGCGAGTATAAATATACAATGGCTGAGAAATAAATGTGTTGAGCTTGAATGGACGTGATTTGCAGTAATGAGCTACGAGCATTAAAGTTTAATAAGCAGCAGCTAATGTCAGAGCAAGGCGAATTGTGAGGCGCTTCAAGGTGGGAACAAATAGCGGAGCTTAGTTGGGCTGTCAATTAAGTCCTCGCAAGTTGGCGGGATGCATAATTCCGAGTGCATTTAAAGTAAGCAACAAGAAAGAAGAAGTGCATTTTGACAAACAAAAAGTCTAGAATGTGTCTATGGAGAGTAAGGCTAAATGATTTGGAAAAAGGATCCAACTGCATTTTTTCCCCCTCAGCATTGCAATTTCAGTTTTGATCTGTAATTATTTTTTCAAGATCCGCTTAGCATGTATTTTTTCACAAACGCTAGAAATAAATTAATCTGTATAACAATAAACAATGTCATATTTACAAAACATAAATGTTTTGTTCCGATAGTTTGGGCTTACACTAAATACAAATGAGCCATGAAGAATTGATATGAAAGACTGTTTATCGAATGCAATTACTTTTGGGCGTCACTACGACAACTTCAGAAACTGTTACCAAACAAGTGTGACATAAACATAAATCAGTGGGTCATAAATCAGATGATAACAAAAAAATGCAAATCTGCGTGTGGCTTTACTACTTTTCTTGTTTCATGAAACGGCTGCACTCAATTAAGCACTGAACCTACATTGACACTAAATAAAAAATTGAAAATATTAGAAATATATAAAATAAAACCCCTACTGAGTGAGTAAGATTGGGGGGGTCTCCAAATTTGAAAATTGTCATTTTGAATTCAATTCATTGTTCAGCCCTCATGTAGAGCGATACATGTGCCAAATGAGTGTTTCAAAGATCACTTGGATGGCACCGCTCACTTTTCCGTATATGTAGAGACAACACGTCATTGTGCTGCCATCGCTTCTTTGTCACATCACCGCTAACAACTGGATAATGTAATTTCACACCATCTGCCCTCAAGCTTCATTAAAGAACCATGAGTGGGCAATCTTATGAGGAACAGGTGCTATTGTTTGTCCCTCAAGACCCGGCACTAAGGATCTGACTCGGAATACTTGAAGAGGAGCATCTGTAGTGATCAGTCAGACAGATTTGGCTCAGGCCCTGCTCTCTGCCACGACACGCTCCAGCAGAGGCTTTAGCCTCCTTGCAACATAGATCGTCAATTCAGATGACCCGATGAAGTTTATATCGGACCAGTGCGCAACCTGGTTGGCTTTGAGAGGAGAGTGTTTGATAAATAGAGCCCCCTTGCAGTTGTAAGGCAAGGAAAACCATATTGAAACATTCTGCAGTTGTTAGTCAGGTTGTTAGCAATGCAAGATGATGGATCATCTTTTTGATCGCTCCATTCACAGTTTTTCACAGTTTTTTTGTTTCATGTTGTTATGCCAGCTGCTAATTAAATTGAAAGTCACACACACAGCACATGGCGGTATTTGTATGTTGACGTGTGCCATTAAGGGGGCATGGCCTCATGAGTGATGCCAGGAGCTCTGACTCCAGCTCAGTATGAGCATTGTCAACATGCTCCTTGCGAGTGTTTTCATTTTATGTTTGACTGTTTGTCCCATTCAATAAAGGGCTGAAAGAGCATCTCTAACTACATTTTCTTTTCACCTCACTCGAGTGGCAGTCAATGTGAAGCTCTCCCAAACACATAATACAAATGGAGATGTACTGGCCATTAGAAAACTGGCCTGGGCCTCCTGTCAGCAGTCATGTTCTGATGAGGAAAGCTTTTCAAAACAACTAGGGCCTAGGACTCCCCATACCTTCACCCTTGAACATACATTCACTGATGCATGTTCGGGTTCGATTCTATACGCATTGCCAAGTGATGAGAATACGGAGAAGCTGTTGCTTTTACCGTTACAACCATTGAGCGTTGACAAGAGAAAGAAGCGGAAAGAAAAACTCTTGCCTCTTTAACCACCATGTTTCATGGTTATTGGCTTGAAAGGACTTTCTGCGTCTAATATCCTGATTCACTGCTACTTGACACCCAGTGAAGCACACCTCTCACACAGATGCTCAGACTTAATCTGTCTCAAGACGACATTTAGAAAGTACCACGTTACAAGTATTTCGTAAAAATGCTGTCTTAAAAATAAAGACAAGAAGGTGAGTTATTGGAGGCTTGCAGTTGAAATATATATATATATATATATAATATATATATATGTGTGTGTGTATTTTTTTCAAGAAATCCTTCAGAGGAGTTTCTCTGACATCTTATGTTAATACATACATCCGCAATTTATTAGTTGTCATATTGCCAGCTCGCACTTTGATTTTTACATATTCTACAGGAAGGATTTTCGGTAATTTTACCCAGCTGCTGCTAATAGAACTGAGAGATCACACTCCTTCCCCCACTGCTTGCCAGTCAGCTGCACACGGAAAACTGTGAGTGAGAAGAAATCACCTTTGTGATCCACTTAAATGGAACGCAATCGCGGGGGTAGCTGTCTGGCTTTCACCCCAGCAACAGCAGATCGTGGACAGTTGCACGATCACCACAGGGTGTATATAGTCCTCTGGTGGACGCTATACAAAGAGTAAAACGAGTTGAAAATGTCAAGTTTTTATTTATTTATTTATTTTAAGGAAACTACCATTCTATAATTGTGTAATTCATTTAAATATACCATAACATCATTGTATTGAAATTACATAATTTAAGTGTGCATCATGATGAATTATTTCCGGCATGCAGGAAATGGCCACTGGTCGGTATAATACAGTCATGCATACAAACGAATAGTTTCACTCAACAACTGTAAGTGACTCAGTAAGCTACAGTAATATTTGTCACAGAGGATAAAGAACATATGCCTTCAGGTATTGTTATATTGTCTGTCTAGATGTGTCGATGCACCGTTTGTGTTCAATTATCCATTGCTTAAAGCACTCTTACAATGTCACACGGACATATGGGAAAACCTATAAATTGAGTGTTAGAGAAATCTATGAGCAAAATTGTATCATGTTTAAAGTTTCATTTAATTTGGGCACATCTAAACGTTTGGGTGCGTATCCAGCACCTCCAAATGCCCACCTGGCCGGAGGGCTGTTGAAGTCCACAATTAGCACGTCAATGCAGGTGGGCAATCACAGGGGAGGGGGCGAAACTCGGTCACAAAAGGGGAATGAATAATTTGGGAACAGCGGTTGAACAACAAAAGACGAGTTGAGAACACCCGTCGCGCCCAGGCGACATTTGTCGTCCGCAAAGTCTGCAACATGTTAATTCGATGTAGACCAGACAGAAAAGGCGCCAACGTACTGGTGGTTCAAGTTTAAAAAACAGGTAACCAATCACCACCGAGGGGCCGGACCGGGGGTGCGGTATGCAAATGTCGGGGGCAGTGTTTTCCTTGTATGTTACAATAAAAGTCGGAATTGGCGGGAAGGGAGCTCGAGAGTGTGATCATCGGAGCAACTACCGTCGTTCGCTCTCAGAGATCCCCTCCCGCCGATATTGAAGACAATTTTTCTGTGTGCCGAGTCATTTCTTTAACTTTGTCCGAGAAAATCTCTGACAGTGAGCCACTCACACCTCAGGCACCGCTGTAACTGTGGTCGAAAAGCCCTCTAATATTTTCACCGAACAGTTTTTGACCAGGTTTTAGAATGACATTGCACATCTGTAATTCCTGTGTTCATTATGTGTATGTGCTGCTCAGGGTAAGGAGCAGCGAATTGGAGTGTCATGCGGTGAGGCCATCAAGAGGGAACAACCAAGAGATGACTTCTTGTTCCACTAATTCCTTACACAGTAAAACAAGCCTTCTTGGAAAACAGCCATTTCAATAAGTCTGCATTACGTCAACAGGAGCTTGAAAGCAGGCTCGACCAACCCACTGACCCACCTTACATACCCCACCCTAAATCCATCCGCTCCTCCTCATCACACCACCACACTTCATCACAATTCTCACTTCTCATTATAACTGCCGGCATATCTGCACTCTCCAAAAATATTCCACCCGCCCCCCTAAAAAATTGCATTTTGTCTTAATTGATTTTTTTCATTTAGTGAAGGGAACACATTTCATCATCCAAACACAATCCCCATTTCCTCACTAACACACAAATTTCCATCAAATCATCCTTTAAATACTGCCTCTCAATATTAACAGTAGATGTGTTTGCAAAGGATATGCGATCTTCTGAATTAATACCTCTTCAAGGTCTCGCCACGAAATAAAGATTTGCACAGAACACGTAAATCCACAGGGACCCCCTCAAACGGCATTTCTAATGACGAGAAAGAGCGAGCAGACAAACAAACCCACGAGTGGGTCTGAGGCTTGCATCATTATACCACACATACATCATCCGCACCGTGTGGAAATGGGAATAAGTGAAATGGCGCGGACCATCATTGCTGGGCTGCAGGAAGGTCTTGAACACATTTGTCATGGATTATTCACTTGCTAGCTAAATTGTGTCAACGTGAGGACAATTGCTAACTCAACAAACGCTGTGGCCAGAACTTCAGATTTCCGAGACCCTTTCCAATAGCAAGGTGAAAATCGGGCTTTACTGAACCATTCCGAACCATACTGCCTGGTGGAAACAACGTGTACAAGCGTGTACAGTGAACCCTCACATATTCACTGTTATGAATTTGCATATTCATTTTTGTGTGTGAATAAAAATTTTCATGACCTGTACTCTATTCATAAAGTGGTAGTGCACGCGTGTGTTTGCCCATGTGCACTGTCAGAACAACTTGTGCAAGCATGTTAGTAAGGCTACTATGTTGGCTAATATTATTGTGAAGCCACGGGTGAAGGCGGTTTGTTTGTGTTGAATAATTTAACAAATTAAACACAGTTGTTTATGTAAACTGGATTCAGGACTGTATACATTCCCGAAGTATGGTGTTGATGCTTTATGATCATCTCCATTATTCACATATTTTCGCTATTCATGACAAGGCTTTGTCCCAATCCCACACGAACGGTGAGGGTTCACATCGATCCTTGTGATTGAGGATAAGGTCTGAAAGTAAACTGTAGTGTCAGAAAAAAAAAAAAATCATTTATTCATTTAGAACTGATTTATTGACAAAGACCAACAAACTTAAGCCATACCATTCTTTTCCTATGGAAGACTTTGCAAGGCAACATAGCCCATTCACTGTGCTCTGTTGGGGAATACTTGGATTCGCCTCCACCCCTAAAAACAAGAAGCTCCTTTCTTACATTGGCGATGGGCTGAATGCTTTGCTGTGCCACCCCCAGCCCTAAGAAAACACACGCCCCCTTCAAGCTGTCGGCACCCCCCCCCCCCACCCCAGCACATAGTGGATCCTATTAATGCAATGCTTTCTCCGTGTGAGCGTGGCCACCTCTAAAGACGATGGGCATGTAAAGCCAAGGCAAAGACAAAACAGTTTGCACAACATTAGTAGAAAAAACACTGCTTATGCATATCGGCAGGAGAAGCCAGATCAGCATCACACTGCGAGATGTGTTCTCCCTCAACGGAAGCCACTCCACTCCTGCCTCAATGTAGTCAAGGTCTAAGAAAACAGGTGCCTCATTGTAATACTTAGAGGGAACATGGGAACACACAACACTCTGAAAAGTAAAGATTTTGTCTGTAAATACGTGTTTGAAGATAACTGATGAAAACGTGGATGTAGTACTGAATTATGGAGATAGAGCATGAAACCGTTCTTCACCATTTCAGTTCTTCTGATTTTTTTTCCATCCATCGGCGGCCCCGACGGATGGATGGACTGGGCCAGCCTGAAATACTGACAGAATAATGACTGACGGAATAACATGACCACCACTGTCGGGATGTGTAGGTATGAGACAGTTCCAAGACAAAGCGGCGGGATGCGCTTTCACACCTTAATACAACGCAGCATTTGAGAATGGAGACGAGAAGTTGATTTTTCACAATTTTGTAGCCTCATTTGATATATTTGGTGGTTTGTTTAATCATTCAAGTTTGTCATTTAGAAGACGCATTAATTTTGACGAAACAAGGATTTTATTTTGGTATTCAAGACTGATACCTGAAAAAGATAGAGGAGACATGTCGCTTTGGCAAACGAGAATACAGAATGGGCTTTTGAACCTCCTCCCCGGGTGACTAACAGTGCTTTAAGTAGACTCTCAAGTGTGATCTCGCACATTACCCACATTCATGTGGCACTTTTTGGATGCAGTCTCTAATTGATCACTGCTAAAAGGGCTGAGGTTTCTGAACGCATAACAAAGCAGAGCTTTTATTGTCGAATTCCCAACAATAACGAGCGCTTGTTTGATTACCGTCACGGGCTAAGTCACTGAGACTTATGTTGAGAGTTCAATAGCTTGTGTTCATTGCCACACCTTATCATGCATATTTATTGACTTTTAAATCTGCTGCTGGCAATTGTGAAGCATAGCCTCTTTTTGTTTCCCAGAAGACGCAGAGCGTTCAAGCAGCACCATCTGTTTAAGTTTGCGCAACAGGAATTTGTGTTAAATATGCCGCATATTTGCCATCGCTCACTTGGCAATCACTGCTGGGATTGTATCCACTCCACCTTTTAGTTCATCTATTTATTTGTTTTTGGGCACATGATTAAGTTTTAACATTGCAAGGATGGCTTTATTGTTCAATTTGCACATGACTGTATAACATCAGCAATTCTTCTGCTTCC
Organism: Hippocampus comes; assembly: GCF_001891065.2. NCBI lineage: Eukaryota > Metazoa > Chordata > Actinopteri > Syngnathiformes > Syngnathidae > Hippocampus > Hippocampus comes. The sequence goes on from NW_017805824.1 coordinate 3,276,449, forward strand.
CAGACAAGAAGTCACATTTCATAACTAATTAAATGGAGCACCCCCCTGCCAGTAGAGTCCACTAAAGGGAATTGTTTGTATCCAAGTGTCAATATATTAAATCACAGGGGCTAATGAGTCAGGTCATGGTTTTCTTTTATCTTCACTCTTGCATGTACACATCTTCATCAGCTAACAGTCTCCTTAAATGGGGGCTGAACAAGCTGGATTGAGCCTCCATGGGTGCAGGCCAAGTGTGTCTGACTGGGCTGTTAATGCCCCCTCCCCCCGAATCCCTCTCCACACATAATCCTACTCGTAGGAGAACACACATCATCAGCACAAGCGCGTTATCATTTCCCTGTTCTGCTATTCTCTTATTATGATGCTTACAGTTCAAATCTAGCTTCACTAATTGGGGGACTTGCACTTTTATTTATTTATTCATTCATTTATTTATTTACAATTTCCATTTTTTAACCCCCACCCTAGTTTCACACTGAGACAATCATTGTGCTGCCGAGACAAAAAAAGCATATGAGAACACGTGCGCACACACACACACACACACACACACACACACACACACACACACACACACACACACACACACACACACACACACACACCCTACATTATTACGCAATTGCCATGTACAGTAGTCCTGTTATTATTTAAACTAATCTGACTGATTTAAAATATTTACCATCATTTAGTTTCTGAAGCCTTTGTTTTTTTAAATTGGCACCCAGAGAGAATCTGTGCATGGAATTACCCCCGAGCACTGGATAATAAGCATACTCTATTTGAATTTACGAGGATTAATAATTCTCCTGTATACATTTCATGAGTGGAAATAAACCGTTTTGGGTCATTTTTAGCCAAGGCCCTTTGTTATTATAGAGTAACACTGCAGTGTCTCTTGAACATGTGTATTTGAAATTGTCTATCCTCATTAAATGAATGGAAATGTTATTCATCTGTTCCGGCCTTTCTCAAAAAAAAAAAAAAAAATAATGATAAAAGAATACATGTAATGTGTGTAAAGTTTAATCTAAAATAGCACTCCAAAAAGTACTTTATGAAAACCTAAAATAAAAACAAAGTGAATGTAAATAATGAATTCTCCGTGCGTGAGTATGCGTGTGCCAGCGTGCGTGTGTGTATGTTTTGTCATCTCCACTACCTAACCTTTTTTCCGAACATGGAAATAAATGTCCCCTGCTGTTTACTTCCTCCATGACAATCCCTTATGAGAACATCTTTAAAAAGGTTTGTGTGCTCTGGACATCAATGCAAAATCCTTTTGTTTGCTTCACTAGTTGCTGCTTTTTTTTTGTGAGCATGGAAAATATACAGTGTGTGTCTTTGAGGGAAACAAAGCTCAAAATGTGATGCTGAAAGTTGGGATATAGCATTTTAGGTGGGGGGCAGTAACCGAACATATTGTAACATGAGCTGACTTTGCTTTTCTTCGGAAGTCGTTATCTGTCCAGTTGTGGAACTTCTCACAGTTGGCACAAGAATGCCTCACGTCATTTCAAACCTATGGTGTCATGTTATTATTTTCACTTGAAACCGAGCCGTTGTATTTTTATTTTATTTTTTTTGGTTGTTGTGATGAAAAGAGTTCCACTGTTTCATGTGCTTTCTCCCGCCTGTTTGTGAAGATAAAGTTCAGCTTGACCTTTGAGCTACTATTTATTCTCTTGATGTTTGTATCAGTGTGTGGTGTCCTGTGTTGTCATCTCTGTGAATGTTGTTGTGCGTATGCAACAGTGGGTTATTGTGAAATAAAAAGCCTGGCTGATGGAAACACAGTTAAATAGCGATGCGAGACGAAACTAAATAGGGTAAATACAGTTTGGTCATGATTGTTACATTTGCAGAACGACACAGTTAACTTGGCGGCAAATCCCTCTTCTGCTAATATGTATGTTTATTTGTCACATGCGTGGCATAAAATCCTGTGTACAACTTTAGACTAAATCACCTCAGAGCTAATCTCAATGTAGGATTGAGTTAATGCCAAAAACAAGGATCGACTGACCGAAGGGGGGGAAAAAAACCCACACAAAGCTGTGAGCTGACATTTTCAATCAGCCCTTAACATCGCAATCGAAACATCTGTTATCTTTAAAACAAGTGACATTGTAATCCCGAAGGACAAAGACTAAATCCCCCCCTCACTCTTGTGAGAACAGTAAGTAAGGATGAAGAGAGCAGCCACTTGATTAAACTGCACAGAGCCTTGTTCTCGACCTGTTTAACTAAACCTAAAAGCGACTCACTTCTGTCAGACTCCCTTCGATCCACATGTGAGGGGGGGCTGAAAACCTTGAAAGAGCAAATGTAGCTTGTCAACAACAGTCTCAGGTTGCAAGCGCCCGTGGTTGGACTGTCCGGACAGTTTACGATTCCCACTGATGTGATGGCTTCCCTCATCAATATGTTGCCTGCAGCATGAGAGCTTATTTTTAAGTTTCCTCCCTTAAGCCAAAACAGAAGGACTTTGATGGCCAGTGTCGTCTTCAATAAAGTTTAATGCTCTCCAAGCAGGCGGCAGAAGAACTTTATCACTCAACACCACTCATCACTTGGCAAAAGGTCTGTGCCATAAAGGCTGGAAGTGTGTGTACATGATTAATTAAATCAAAGATGTCATGGATTAACATTAGGGCCCGACCGGTATGGATTTTTAATATTTTTTTTATTTATAGGCTGATTCCAATATTTGGCAGAATAAAACCCGCAAATCTGTTTTATGTTGTTGTTTTTTTTTGTTTTTTGAGGGGAGGGCGGCATCATTGCTCACAATAAAGACATAAATTATAAGCAGAACATTTGACTGTTTTAAAATTCAGTGGACCCCCATTTTGGGGGATCGGGACCAAATTAGACTGTGGTGAGCAAATAATTAATGTCCATGATAAATGCGTTGAAAGAATGAAGAAATATGTTTGGAAATTCAAAATATATTCCATATCAAACCAAATAAAAAAAGTGTAGAAGGCATTATTTGAAACATTGGAAAAAAAGTTTGCTGGTCCACTGTCCTTTGTCCGTTCATATTTGTTTGACTTTACAACAGAGAGAAAAACTATGCCTTTTTAATTATTTTTATTTTATATTTTTTGGTGGTTGGGTGTGTTTGAATGTCATAACCTTTTTCTTATGTTGTAATACGTATGTCTAAAAGAGCTAATATTGGCCAATTAATCAGTTGGGCCGTAATTAAAATATATCTTTTTTTTTTCCTGTGCATTTTTAATGAAAGCGGAACAGCATGCTTCTGTTGTCTCTTCTTTTTGCTGCTCCATTACCACAATGGAGGCTGTGTAGACGAACTGTCTTAAAATAACCCACTCTTATTTAATCCAAAGAAGATATAATGAATGAATGAGAACGTAGTGTTTTGCTATCATGAAGTAAATGAGTAGTTTCAGAGATGGACAGTCTGGACAGCTGTGGCTCAAAACTGCTCTCTCTGTTGAAGTGCTTGCAAATGGATATTTGGGATGAAATCCTTGCTCTTCAACCAGCATCAAGTAGAATTTTCAGGTGTCATTTACCTTTAACCACATCACTAGACCACCAAGTAGAGGCCACTAAAAGTGCGATGAAATGAGGGCGTGCGCTCTCAAGTGGAGGGCCCTTCATGACAGCACTAGTACCAATACTCGGTAGTGTATATGGTACTTCAACTGAGAGTGTGTCCGTGATTGTTTAGTGTGTTTTGACTCTGCTCAGTGGGATGCAATGTACAAACATTTCAGCCTGTAAAAATATTTGGTTAGCAAGTCTGTCTCTCAGTTCAATCTGAGCTTGGGCCTTCCTGTGTGGACGTCGCTTGTTCACCCCCGCGCGTGCGTACGTTTCTCCCGCGTTTCAAATACATACATGAATTAAAGGCTCTCTACATCAGTGATTCCCAAAGTGTGGTACAAGTACAAGTAGTATGCGGCCTCCTTCTTGTGATACGTGAAAGGATTACTGCGCAAGTGCAGTTCAGTTGTATTTAACTTGAAAGTTCAATTCATTTGTATTTCATCTTAAAGTGTTTGTGTAGTGTGCAATGCATTTCAGTTTAATCGTGTAAGTACTCCCCACACCCCAGTAGTTCCAGTCGTGGTGCGTTGCTCCAAGAATGACAAAGGCGGTTTTGCTTTCTTAGCCTTTGGAAAAGTACGACACTGACATAACTGAAAATACTTTAATACGAAGGGCAGGTGAGTAGGATGCATGTTTACCAATTGCTTGTTGAAAATGAGTTTTTAGCATGTTTTCGACTGAGTTCATCCATTTCCACAGGAACGATAAAACATTTTTGTCGGACTTGGATTGTTTCCATCACAAAAATCGACGTACACTTTTTAGTTTTATTTGAAAACAGCCCCTTTGGGAGCATTTACTGTGAATCCAACATTTTTTTTGGGGGGGGGGGGCGTGCTTGAACGCTTCCATCATAACTGCCGTAAGGCTGATGGACATTCAAGATCCCACAAATATTATGAGTATTTAGACATCTCCCTTCTTCAGCAATGTCGAAGCAACTGAAGTGACGATTGAAAGGAGACACAAACGTGGAGAATTATGCGCACATATCTGGCATGCTCTGCATTAGACTCATTTAACCAGGGAGGCGTGCAACCTTGACCACATCAAGCGATCGTCCCTGAAGCGCCCAGTATGCTCTGCCTTCAACGGCAATGCCCTGCCTGGGTGGTCTTTCAGTGCAACACTTCATACTGTATCACATCAGGCACTCACAAAAGCAAACTGATAACTGTGAAGATGAAGGAAGAGAAAGAAAGAAACCATGTGGCAGAATGGCGATAAATCCTGGGTTCTGCCAAAGTCTACCACGTCGGCCTTGTGAGACTTACTGACTTTCAGAGGCATTTACCAGCCCCTTTCATGTCGCCCACCTCCAGGCTCTGCTCCATCTACTCATTAGATCTTTCTTTCTGTTAATTAAGATGTGCTAATTATTCTCCCCTGTATTTCATAGCGACCCCAAACCCACCAGCCCACCCATTGATTAATGTGAACAAGCGTTAGATTCGGATTATAATGAGGGTCCAACCAATATAAATTCTTGGAGGCTGATGCTAATTTCAATCTTTGGCAGGATTCAAATTCTGATAACAGACGTAAAGATAATCTTATCATTCCATTTTTTTTCGGTTCAAATGTTTTTTGTGTGGTGTCAAGGAAGTGGTGGAGGTGTTTTTTTTTTTTTTTTGACTGGCCCGCCAGCGCAGGTGAATAACCTGCCTGTGTAGATATTGTCTCTCGGTGGCCTAGAGAAACACATGTAACTGACCTGGATCTGCTGCTGTAGGAGGTTGATCTTGTGCTGCTGCTGCAGAAGCTGCTGCTGTTGTCTGGCAATCTGTTTGGACAGTGGAAAGCAGATGAGAAATGAACAATACTGCATAAAGAAGACATCCGCTAGTTTGCGATCAATATATATTAGTGGTGAGCTACAATAAGAGTAGAATAAAAATGCGGGAATAAAGAAAACAAATAATTTCTTCGATGACCAGATAGTTTATTTGAAGATAGATGCTGTTTTTATACAGCTATTAAATGAGAAATATGTACTGAATTGCCCGCGTTGTCAAAGCGGTTGCAAAGGCTCCTAAATGATTTAAAGGACAGACAAACCAAGGTCCCGCAATGTCTGAGTGACAATCAGCCACACGGTAATCCTTCTCATTCCAGCAGACTCCTTCCCGACATGCCCGCTTGATTGAGCATGACAACCTAGTTTTAAGTGTCATTTAATTTTCATTTTTAAATATAATTACAAAGTGTTCACTGTAAGCTATCGTCCGTCTGCAAATGTGTCAAGATTAATTTGTGCTTGCTCCCTCACGAGTGTCAACAGCTAATTACTGCGTTGTATGCTGATGGCTTGATGACATTCTCGCTCTCAGCGGGCTCCCTCGGCCTCTCTCTCTTTCTCTCTCTCTCTCTCCCTTCTCCCCCATACTATTAATATTCCTCCGATTTCAAATAAGACGAAATAATAAAACATCTTCTGCGACCGTTCCTTAATAGGACAATGTCCACAAAACCCGCAGAGTTGAATTCAGTTGCAAATGAACATCATGGATTGAAAAAGAAATCAATACAGTTAATGTATTATTAGTGTACTTTAAGCAAATGCATCACTTCAAGGTATATGGTCGATCCGTTCATTTAGCCCGGCAAGGTCTGAGAGTGTGCTGAGAAAACTCTGAGTGAACTCCTTGCTGATAATTGACTCATAGCCATTAGGCTGGCTGCTGATAATAAAAGTGTCGCCCGTGTGGATAGTTTGTGTCCTTATTTCTTCCCAGACATTAACACACTTCATGGCCTCTGCTAATTTGCTGATTTGTACAATATGGCTCATTGGCCTGATTTGTGCCGCAGATCTAATGCAAGCTTCGTTCTAATAGGAGTACATTTATAAGATCTGGAGGATGTCCATGTTTATATAACATTTAATTCTCACATCCCATTGCATTTCCTAGTACAAGTCATAATAATGTTTTTCCTGCTGTACGACATAAACGTGTGCGGGAGTGCATGACTGAAATATCCCAAGCTCTGTAGAGAGTAGCATCTACTGAATCTTATCTTATCCCAATTTGCTTGTATGGTGTGAGATTTGATTTATACACCACGCATGAACTTTAGTATGAAAGAGCATGTTAAATGGCCCTTAAGTTCTCCTGTATTTAGTGTGTGTTGTCACCAAAACGATATGAAAGAATGAACCTTCAAGAGTGAATGCAGAAATCCAAGTTGTGGACAGGTGGCGGGGCATCTTGAGCACTTACCTGCTCCTGCTGCTGACGAGCCAACTCCATTTGCTGCCTCTGTTTCTCCATTTGTGAAGCGGCCAGCTTCTTCTGTTCGTCGTGGGCAGCCAGGAGCTGCTCTCGAAGGCTGATCAACTGGCTGATCATTGTGGAGAGCTGGTGTTCCTTCTCTGCCAGGCTCTCAGGAGTACCTAGGAGAAGAGAGATCCAGTGAGGCACATGTCAGGGCTGAAATGGGTGGAGGAAGCTGCCAGGCGCGTTAAGCGACGGCAGAGTCTCGGCTAGGAAACAGGCAAATGTTTATAAGACAGCGGTGAGGCCAGGCATGATGTGTGGCTTAGAGGCAGTGGCACTCAGGCACAACAGGAGGAAGAAATGAAACCGATGGATATAGAGATGTTCGTGGTTCTCTTTAGAAGTGAACAGTTTGAACAGGATGAGAAAAGAGCTTATCAGATGGACAGCCACACTCAGATCTTTGGGAGACAAAGTTTGAGAGACCAGACTTAAAATGGTTCAGACACTCTGAGAAGAGATTGATGCCGCTGACAGGCAAGAGGGCTGGAGGAAGCCCTAAGAGAAGGTTGATAGATATAGCGAAGGAACTTGGTGTTGAAGTATGAAGGATGAGAGGAGGATGCAGAAGAATGGCTAAGATGGAAAAGCATAAGCCGAAAAAGATGATGAAAGCCACCGGTCGAAAGAAACATGATTCAGATCCGGAAGTGAAAGAAAAATGTGGACAAGAATGCTTGTCGCTGTGACAAAACAAGCCAGCAAGCCAGCTGAATGCTCTTTAAGAAAGTCTGCAAAGTGCCCTTGCTAAGTGTCTACTGCAGACCCACCGATCATTACGTTGGCCTATTGTATCATACACAATATATAGTACAAAGAAAACTGCACGCAGAGAACCTGATGGGTGGCAGTGTTAAGGTCACACACTCTGTAATGGTCCGGTAGTCATAGCTTTTAAAAGAATAAAGGGAAGCAATTGTTCCTTGCACAGACAAAAAGCTGCAGGGAGCTGTCTACCTCAGATGGCAGGTCCTGTCAGGAAAAGTCAGGTTGCGAAAAACATGAAGAGCCTGAATGACTAAAACCTGAAATAGCAAGCATTAAGTTCCTTGTTCACACGAACAGATTGTGTGCGGTGTTCATGTTGCACGTGATCTTCGAAGATTGTGATCTTTTTCTGAGATGCCAAATAGCTGCCATTAAATTGCGTGTTCATTCACTCGCGCGCCTGGCGGAAACAAGCGTGAAAGTGGTGGAGGCTGACATATTTAAAAGAGGGTTTTGCACTTTAGGTAGCTCTGATGATTTTCATCATGGAGCACACCGCTACCGCAAAATGAAGTTTGAACTATTGAAATTCAAGTGTTCGTGGGGCGACCTGGCACAATACGAGAGTGGATGTCTTTTTGTCAGTGATGATATGGCATGACTCCTTCTTGCAACTGGCTCCAAGTAAGCCCTTTGGTAATTCCAAAGCCCTAGTTGCTCAAACAGCCCACAAAGTGAACATTTGACGTGTTTGGAAATAACAATTCTTGGGCTTCCCGGTTATTTATTTATTTTTTTTTTAAAGTGGGAAAATGTGCAGCAAGCCACCAACAGGCAAAGGTTTGCATGCATACGTTCAGTTCTTGTCCACGCCGCTCGGCTGCACCGCTCTCCCCATCCGCCTAATCAATGCTAAGTGATCCCACCATTGACTTACACAGCCAACATAATTGCCAGTGAGAGGCTGGACAGTAACTCACTCTCCTCCGACTGCACTCCTGCGTGACAAGCTGTTTGTGGAGAACATAGGGAGGGAAAAGTGACAGAGGAGGGAGCGCGCTATGAAGCCATGGTGACATAACAAAACAGTGTCGAGAAAGCTGGCCCGCGGCCAGCAGAAGCTGATTCTTTCCTGGGTGTCTTCCTCTCGTCTCTGGCCACATCTGTCTTGTGTTTCTGCGAGAGCTCCCAGGGGCCCTCTCCACTCAAACTATTTTAATTTGACTAAACACCTGATTTATTTTATCTCTCCGATGAGGAAAGCCGTTTGTCTTAATAGGGCCTGTCAACCTCCAGAAGCCATTCGGGGCAATTTACTGGCTGGCTCGTATGAACTTCACTTCATCTCGCGCTTCCTTCGGTGCCTGCTGCAAAGGAAGAGCGCCGCAATTCTCCATTTATACTTATGAAAAAAAAAAAGCACCTAAAAGCGACTATTCATTCGGCCTGCGTGCAGCTTGAATTGACTTCTTATTCACCCGACTCGACTTGTTGTGAATGGCTTATCTGTAAAATTGATGCAATCGCCACCAATTTTGTTAACCTTTGCTAGTGTGTGCGCTATCACAGGTCACCAGCAACATGCATCAGTCACCATCACAATAAATAACAGCTGCAGGTGGAAGGGACTAGCAAACTATGACGTGCAATCCACAAAGGAAGGGAGAAAGAAAATCGTTATGGAGGCTCATAGATGACTTTAAGCAGGAAACCGTTTCCAAACAACACGTCAGTGATGAACAGTCGGTAGTTTAGGAATGTCCACAATGATGATCAAAAAGATGAAAGTGCCAAAAATAATGACAAATGTACAGTGTATCTTCTTTTGTGGCTGTGTTGATGTGGTGCTAATGAGCCACAAAAGGATCCGCTGGGCGCTTTCCACCCAATGTTCTGTCCAAACTCTTAAGAGAATACGAACAGAGGGCCCATTGTTAACATGGGTGAGCTGAATTGTGGGAAGCCCAGACGGTCCGCTATAGTGCTATTTACTCATTTTGCTCTTTTTTTTTTCCTTACACACACGTGATAGCGATGCAGCTTTAAAATAACATTTACAATGAAAACATAAGCGCTATACCTGAAGAGCTTAAAAGTAAATCGGGCGCATATTTTTTTGTTCACTGGTTAGTCCAAAAATCTCTTTCATCCTGCTTTAAATTATGGATAAGCTTTAAAATGCAGATAAAAGTTTTATCGGGTGGCGCAGAAGAGGAAAATTGTGGTCTGTGTCTGACGAGCCTGCCGACAAAAGAGGCCGTTTCCTGCATATTGTATGGCTTTTAACCATGCTCGGGCTGGGCTCTGCCCGTTAACATGTCTCCTCACATTGCGCCCAAGATTGCAGACAGACAGCACAAGAGATCGGCGCAACGTGAAGTGGTGTGGGCATGAGGCTCAACCTAACATGCTGTGACAACTTCCTCCTTGATGAGTGAACCCTAGCAGGACAATACAGAGGGCACGTCCCTGGATAGAGCGGCCAAGGTGTACGTAGACTTCTCCTGTCCGCGGTCCAGACTAGATTCCATTCGATCGAAAGTGACACACAAAGGAGAAGACGCCTGTGTATTCAACTTCAGTCCCAGTCCGCTCAACATCACCTTTTCGCACTCCCGCTACTTGTGAACGTCACAATGTAGGGCAGAAAACAGCAACGGGTGACTAAATAAATGATAAGAGGAAAACAAGCAGAGCCATGGTTGCTCGGGGAGGAATGGGGGTATTTGAGCCTTGGGGTCTTTGGATAAAAGGCACTTTGTAGGGGTGCGATTTGTTCTGTCCAATACTCACATCTCCCTCTCTCTTTGGCTCCCTCCTCTCCGCTCTAATCAAGCAGTCTCTAATTTGGGTTCCAAGTCCAGTACGGGGGAAAAGAAGGAGGCTTGTTACTTTGAAGAGTCCCGAGTGAATAACACAGATAAAAGATTCAGGCACAAAAAAAAAAAAAGAAGAAAAGCGCGGGAGGCCGAGGGTGAAAAGGGGGAAAATCACAAGGCGCTCTATTCTCTTCCTCTCCCTCGGTCAGGACAGCTGAGCCATTATGACCTGATCTGAACTGTTTCTTTTTTTTTTTTTTTTTTTTTTTTGTGCAGCAAGACTGGAATGTCTTTGTCTCTTAATCGGCTAGCTTTGTGGATATGTGCATATGCTCCAACCCTGTCCCAAGAAAATTAAAAGGTGTCCAAATGATAGGACAGTAAACTGCTCCAACGACACTCCGACCATCCCACAACAGCTGCAGATTCATCTCAACATTCCCCCCTAACAGTGGCCTGACATGTTCAATCAAAGTAAGGTAAGTCAGGTATGCGCCTATTTTGAGTAAATGCACACAAGTGGACTGAAAAATAAAAATCCTTTGGTTCCATCGGACTTACTTTATTCGGACATGTCCATCGGTAGCGAATGATTAAATTGTGTTAAATTAACATATAGAATTTGAGTACTTCAATCATGTGCCACTGAAAATAAGGACTTTTTTTTTTTCAACGATGTGAAGTCACTGGTCATCTGACCCTTGGTCTATTCTTTCTCAGGAAAAAAACTAAAACAAAAAAAATGATTGAGAAACTGCTAAAAGGACTTTGAATAGAATAACGATGTCAAATTTACCCACATTACTCAGCATCGACAGTCAGACTTTCCTGCTTTCCTGTATCAGCTGATCAACTGATCCGATCCCAGATTTTCAAGCTCGAAACTGTTGGAAAGGGACACATTCCTGCAGCATCTTTTTCCACACAAAAGCTCTTTTTTTATCACATGAACATAGTGAGATCCGGTTCAAGGGAGTCTGACCCTCTCTGTTTCTGACACTCGTCAAGTGTATGCACTTGATAGATATCATAGCTATATGCTTCAAACGTCAAGGGCGTATGACCACAAGTACATCATCATTTTGGGGTTATTTTATTGAATTAAAACAATTTAAGCCCCCCGCCCAGCAGACACTTTCAGATCTTCAGATTCGGACTTGAAGTGTTTATTAATAACAGCCCACTTCATTCTGCACGGCTCGGCTATGCGCTGATGGAGACTAATATTTTGATGATAGAGGAAGCCACACTCTTCATTTTAATTATGTTAATATGAAAGCTCCAGCACTTCAGTGTCTGTCTGTGACACTGGACAAGGTAGCGCACTCCATTCAGTCAAGATAGATACTCGACCTAAACATATCACTCCACATGAATGCCAATGGCCCTGAAATTCAAACACAGGAGGAACGTGTCTGCTGTTGTTATGCTATTTATTATTTAGGATGATCGGGGAATGTGCCAAAGACGAGACTGTGACTGGTTCAGAACTGAACAAAGAACTTTACATGACAACGATTACTTCCTGTTCATTTCATTATGATTATTTTGACCCCTCCATTCATCTGTCTGCCCATTCGTTTTCTGCACAGGTTATCCTGAGTAGATTTTGACACTTGTGCCCTTCAAAGTAGGAAAGACAAACGGTTTTCAAGGTCTGCCATGAGCGAAGCGCAAATCACAATGAGACACTGATCAAGGTAGGATTTGAATGTTACCTTATTCTTTTCACCGTTGACATTCATTCATTGGTTGCGGTCATTAGGACTGAATGCACACTGCTTGTTTCGTTGGACTGCACAAAAGAGACTTTTTCCATAGCTTTCAGATCTTTGCTCTCGAAGAGTGGCGACTGTGTCAGTGTTGTGTGGGAGTTTAAACCAATTGTGATGATACTGATGGTGTTGTGTTGATAATACGTTCAAGCATCATCGTGTCCATCGGTCAAGGATCAAGGATGTGATTGTGGCAACTATAGTGACGATAAATTATTTCTTATTTCAACAAGACAGTGTTTTAATATTGAAACTTTCAGTCTGATGGTAAAATCTTCATTCCGTGTGTGATACCGAGAATTGAATGCAGTGGTGCCTTGAGATACAAGTGTATTCATTTCACTGAAATGACTGGAAATGCCATTGATCCAATGCAGCCTTCTCCAAAAACACAACAAAAAAATTGTTGTCATGTTTATTTTCATGAGGAGCAATAGCACTCCATAATATTGTACTTTATGGAAACGTGCAGTAATAACATAACTAAATTAATTAAAAAAATAATTACCGGTAAACAGTTTTTTTTGTCACACAGCTGTACGGCCCTTGTGCCACTCTTTCTGGTGTGCCTGCCTTTGCGATCTGGGGCATAAGCCAGAAAGACGTCCACACTGTTAATAGAGACGTCACAACTATTCACAGCTCATCAGTTCAGCTCTAATTCAGCATGACTCAGACTTGATTTTTAGTTTTACTGTTTGTGTGCTTTCTACTGTCTTTGATATTCATTTATTGTTTTATTGTTGATTGTTGTAGATATGATATTTGCTGCATGTACAGCACTTTGTATATAGCGGTGGTTGTTTTAAAGTGCTCAATACAGTTGAGTTGAGTTAATAGTTGTCATTCTATGCAGAGGATAAAGAATTCATGACTTTTATTACTGTTTTATTGTCGGTTTACAGGTGTGGCTGCAGTATTCTTGTTCGATCCGTAGCTTAAAGGGCATTGCAACATAGATGCTTTTTACTATTAGCATTAAGCTAGTGGATTTAAGCTATGTGGTTGTTTTAAAAAAAATGGAAGGTGTAATTCTCTTTGTTTTATGTTTGGTTGGACAGTAAGCTTCATCTATTACAGTGTCCCCTCACTTTCCGTGGGTGATACGTTCCATCGAATGTCTGCAAAGTAGAGGTTGACTTTTTAGAAATTGTATTGTTAGTTTTCTGTTATCTTTATTTTGGGGGGGGGGGTTATGCCTCATCTAGTGACAGCGTGGTCACAAATGAAAATATGTGTGGATTTGCAATAACTGAACCACAAGTAGCGAAGAAACACTGTTAACAAAACCCATTTTTAAATGTTTTTTGGAACGCCAAAGCGTGTCAAAGAAACTCACGCTGTTTTCTAAAGGGCAAAATATGGCAGACAAAATGTCACTCGTAATCGTATAGTCAGTTGTTATAAGCACCCTAAGAAAGCCCCCAAAACGTAAATCTCAAAACGCACGCCAGTGAACATAAATACTTACTCTCTTACTTGCATTGCCGCAAGTTGAATTCCACAATTCATTAGAGGAGACGAACACACACTTCAACACTCCAGTACATTCATCTGGTGACTGTGGCCTGAGGAATAATGATTTACTGTGGCTCATATTTCACCTGAGTGCACAGGGCAAACACTTGACTGAGGTGTTTTGCACAAAATGCGAACGGAGGCATTTTCGAAACGAGAGAGTGGACAGATCCTGTTTTGTGCTGTTTGTTTGTTTGTTTGGGCAAATGTAATATGGGAGGTGTTAATTTATTGTAGTCGTTTTGAAGGCTTGCTTTGCTGTGGGCCCCACATCGCGCACGGGGTTCGACTAAGAGCTTTTCATCACATCTCCTTAATGGATTTGCAGACAAAATATGAGAAGATATTGTGTTTTCTGTTCAGATTTAAAGTATGTTATTTAGGTGATTCCAGGTGTGTGAACACATCTCTGTGTGTTAACGGTCAGTGCAGCACAGGTCCTGCCGGGCTCGCATCAAATCAGTCTCGACCGTCTCCTCGCCCTGCCCTGTGTTCTCCTCCTAAAGCGCTTGCACTTATCTGCTCGCCACAGGGCCGCCTGTGTGCGCCCGACTACTGTCATGTAGACACCATTCCCAAATTGATTGCGGCAGTGCGAAAGCCCCAATTTCTGTGCTTTAGATTTCGAGCTGCACATTTGAACGCCAGTGTACAATGGTAAGCTTTTTCCCCCCCCTCCCTCTTTTGCAAATTCCGATAGACTGAATACAGCTTGTGTTCCAATTTAGTAACTAGATATTTTCCTTCACTTTGAGTACATTCATGAGCATTTTGCTTTTTTCTCTTTCTGCTTCCCCAGCAACCCCCCTGGAAACTGGCACTCAGCAGGGAAACGTAAACAGCCCTGTTGAGTCGAAGGCTCAAAGCCCTTGCACATAGCAAAGCTTGCGGCACAGAGCAACCTTATCTGCTATAACACTATGTTTTACTGTATTTGTGTGCAAGGGTGTGGATGTTGTTTGTTGGGGCGTGTGTGGGTGTGTGTGTGTGTGTAGACTACTGCCCGCTGTGTTACATACAATATGACTTCCATGATAATGATATTAATAATAATAATAATAACAATTAAAAAAACATGTTTGGATTGATTCTAATAGTACACACGAAATTGTTATTGTGGGGAACCCCTCCCCCCCCCAAAAAAAATGTTCGATGGAGTCCGCAAGACCGACTCTGAGTGGTCATATTTAACAATGAGAGGTCTTAAATGAGTAACTGTGATGTCATTTTTCAGTTGACAGCAAGTGGCAATATGGCCGCTGTAAAAGCTCCTAAAAGATCTTAGATTTGGTTTCTGTAAACCTGCAGATCCCGTATTTTAATATTCTGGCTAGTTTAGTAATGGTACATGAATATTTGTAAGGAAGAGACTTTGCAGTTCAACTCTCAGAAGGATTTAGTAGTCTCTTTGCAAACCCTGCAGTGAAGCACCAAATAGAGCAGGGAAGAAAATTGATCTGGAGAAGTAATCCTGTCCACGAAATACACTGCTTTTAATTTTGTTCGACTTTTTGTGAGAACAGGTTGTTGAAGTAAATGCCACCCACAGTGATCTGATTGTCCTCAGTAAAGTGCATCACATTGTCCTCGTGCAGGTATGAAGGCTGCGCAATGTATTATGATAAGCAGATGAGCTACAGTAAACAAGTGCACGGAATATTCTAGCTTTCCTATTCTCCTTTCTTATCTTGTACTTTCTGCGGTTTGGAGTCCTTCCAGCCGACCTTCGCTTTTGCTCTGTGGTTTTGTTCAGGAGATTTTCATCTCCCTCTTCATCGTGCTTGGAGACTGACAGCTAAGCTCAGGTATGAAAACAAACAAGTGGGCGAGGAATTGACTGGTGAAAAGAAATCCTTCACTAATACACCTTACTCTGCTTTTTGCCTGTTGCCGCTGTCGATGCCGAGGGCCAACAACATTTGTGAGGAGACAGTGGAAGATCTCAACGCATGACCCCTTAAAAGACCGTTCGGCATGTTAGGCTCAAGTGTCCCGGCTTTTAAAATATACTGTGCTTGAATTAGCATTGCTCAATCTGCTTTCAGCTTTGCTGTCACTTTTTTCATGCTATTTGTTTGCTGGACGTGCACGATCACCCCAAGGGGAAAAGGTATTTGAGGCAGGTTCCAACATAAACAGAGAGGGAGGATGTTTTTTCATCGGTTAAAAAAAAAAAAAAAAAAAAAGGGAAAAAATGGGCCAAGGGTCAGCTGGGTTACACCGATTGTGAAATGGAATTATTTTCTCTCCGCTGTAGAACAATCACAAGACAGAGCAATGACAAAAGGTTGTCAGCTCATTATAATTGGAGGAGCAAATGGTGAGCGATGAATACGGAAGATACAAGGCCACACATCCAGTACGGACTTTCATTCTCTTTTATTCATCTCCGGCCTACAGGCATGTTTGCCTTTTGTGCCGATTTTTAACCAAACAATGAATGGTGCATCTGATTCATCATAACACTTAAGATCTTAATCTGAAGGTGTTTTCTACTTGGCACCTTTGTTTGTGCTTTAATTAGGCGGACCTTGTGAGTCTCCAACCCTGGGCTTCTTTTTAATTGCCCGCATTTACATCAGGCCAACTTCAAACGCGGCGAGGGAGAGAGAGCGAGACATTTGTAAGCGGGGGCACAAAGCAGCCCTTTGAAATGTCTACAGTCGTATAAAATGGTACGCTAATTAAAAATCTAAGTCTGCCACTGTGATAGCAGAAACATTTCTATGAGGTACCAAGGTGCACAGACTGTCTCTATAACTCATCAACAGACACAATGTTTACTTTCAGACTGTTTACAGACCATCAACTGATCTTCTCTAGACTCTAAATTCAATCAAACGGGTTTGTAAAAGCCTAAATCATATAAATTGTTTTACACTTTCTGGAATGACATACAAAGTGTGTCAGAAAGGCTCCTGGACTGCATGATGTCACAAAAGATAGATTCCAAACCCGTGACAAAGTGACACCTTGAGCATCTGACACTTCTCGGCCGAGAACAACATCGCTGTGCTGTAGCAACCCAACCTGGCTCCATGTGATTTTTTATTTTTTTTTCCTCCTCTTGTCGCAGCGGTCCCCAGCCCCGGGCCGCAGACCGGCACCGCTCCGTGGGTCATTTGGCCACACAGAAAGAATAACTTACTTTCATTTTATTTATTTCAAAATCTGAAAGATATTTTATTTTGAAAAATTACCAGATCCTCTGTTACATCCTTCTACAGTATGTCACTTTGACGCAGGTCAAGGCGTGCTTCTCGGTCACGTGATAGGTTACCGCTAATATGAAACCCAGGAGCTAGCAAAATGTGTAAAAAACAAACGTCTTTGGGAAGGGGAAAAGGCCCAGCCAGGAGAGAGAAGAGGAGCCTCCGACTTTCAAGAAAAAGAAGGCTACATTTAATAGACAGTGTCATGAGTCCTACTTAAAATAACGGGCGATTCCCATGCACCAAGCCCACGCTGCATAATATGTGGTGATGATGAGTCGTATTTTTCATGCACTTTGTATTTGCGGTGTATCTTATTTTGAAGGCACGTTTAACCATTGCCATAGCGACCAGCGAGTGTTGCAGCCTTAAAGGACGTTCCTCGTGTCATGATTCGGGTTTATTATTACGTTTAGAAAAGACCACCGTTTTCATGCAGGTCATATCGTATTATTTTGTTGTATTTATTCGTCACACCTTCAAGGACGGTCCCTGAACATATTGTCTGACATTAAACTGGTCCGTGGGGCAAAAACGTTTGGGGACTGCTAATCAAGAGGACCCGTTTTGAAGATGTGGAAGACATTATGATGGTGGAGCTGCGGACACTTCCCGAAGAATCCTTCCGGGAGTGCATGAAAGCATGGCAAAATAGGCTGAGATAGTGTGTTAAACTCCAGGAAGATGATTTCTAAGATGCAGGTCATAGTTTGGACCAAAGATATATCTGTTGTGATATGAGTCCTAGTACTTTTCTGGCACACCTCGTACAGCACAGTATGGACAAGCAGTCTACTGCCTACTTGTTTTGGTTGACGTTTTACAGAACACCTATTTGTCATTGTTTAATTCGGTATAGATTTTAGAAAAATCGATATTTCAAAAGTGATTTGAAAAAATATAAAATACTAGCAGCGTGATGATGATTTAGTTTTTGTTTTGCTGGAAGGAATCACGAAGGAGGAGATGAAGAGCCGGTGACAGCCCGGTGTTATCAGCCAGCTGCTATTGTGCTTTTGTGTGCTGTATAAACACTCCAAAGTACTCAGTAACAGTCGGTGCTAAGAACTAAGAAGCAGCCCTGCCCATGCGCGGCCCACCTTCACCATGTCATAAACAACCTTTTTCGGGGAGTACTGATTTGTGCTTTGCTGTACTGTGCGCAGGACGGGGCGTTTACTGTCAGAGTGGAGACATTCCACCCCGATGCCGACTCGGTGAGGAGACGATTGTGCTCCTCTCCCCTCTGAGCGGCATCTCTCCTGCTCTGTTTACATCAAACACACGCCAGATTCAACAATTACCGGGGTGGCAATAATGCTCCGCAAGTGCTACAGATGAAGAGCTCAGCTCAGGAAGGGGACGACTACACTATGTTGTTCAGAGACTGAGAATGGGTGTAAATTGTCCGGAATTAAAGAGGCAGCACTTTGGAGAGAGTTGGACATTCCAACAAAAGATAAATGGGGGTGGGGGGGGGGAATCTCAGTAAAGAGTGCAGCCAAAGGCCTTTGTCTTCTGTAAAAGTAAAAGCTTGTTTCTGAGATTACGCAGAAACTGACAGGAATGACGGACCCGTTGGGTTATTTGTGCTGCACGTTTGATGTTCTTGATGCAAGCCGCCATACTGTATGTTACCTTTGACATCAGCTAGGAGGTCGCTTGTGTTGAGCCTCTCCATCTTTTCTTTCCAGTCTTTAGAAAGTAGTTTCTCCATGCAGGATGAATCTGTAATATCAAAAGAAAAAGAAAAGAAAAATGACACACTTGCTTTGATGTAAGGAGCAAGTGAGAGAAGAGCTGAGGAAGAATGTGAGGCGGCAGTCGGACATTGCAGGGATAGTGTAAGGGCACCCATTAATTGGAAGGCAAGGACTGAGACTCGGCACGTCTCTGCAGGCACGTGGCTGCCAATGATGAAAACAATTAACATTTGTCCAGCAGACAATGAATCAGAGGAGGAATGGCAGCAATCTGCCACGCTGTCGCTGGGGCAACTGATAAAGAACACACTGGGCCAGCTGACCCAAAACCGGGCCATCCCGGCACTGCTTTTGAGGTCAACTTGTTCCCATCAAACACCGGCAGCGGACGCGATCCTCCACCTTGAGGCTCCGTGTCTTTAATTGCATCAACCCGCCTGAAGAATTGATTCGAATGATTCTTTGGAATTTCAGTCTGCTCCATTCCAGTCGTCCAGTCGGGAGCCAAACCAAAAGCATCACTCTGAGGCAAACCCCAGAGTGATGACCTCAAAAGAAATGGCAAGTCGAAGCACATCCTCAAAAGGCTTCTTCAAACATTGAAACCACTCAAAGACACTTTTTTGGTAGCAATTCGGCATACTTTTAGAATGGTTGTCTGTCTCTATAAGTGCTCTGAAATTGATTGATGACCAGTCCAGGGTGCAGTCTGCTTTTTTGCCCAAAGTAAGCCGGCATAGGCTCTCGCTTCCTGCGAGCCTGAGCAGGATAAGCGCGATAGAAAATGGACCTATTAGTCGTGCCTGTGAATATGCTCCTTCGTCCGGGTCATTTTATTCTCAGAGCATTGATTTGATTGTAACTGGACTGGTCTTGGTTGTCTTAGACGTTTCGCCTCTCATCCAAGCAGTCTTCAGCATATGTTTGAGTGAACCATAACAGTCCAGTTGCAGTCAATTCAATGCCCTGAGCATCCCAAATGACTCCTTGTCTATGAATTACAATTTGGTATAAAATTCTAGTTAGAACAGGCTTTTTCATTTGAAAGTAGGGTACGACTTTTCTTCTCACTTTCATCACATTCGAAAGCAGAGTTGGGCGCACTGCACCAAATGATTGTTCGCTTTGATCCCAAATGTTCTAAGTTTTATTTGTCAGTCTTCATCTCTTGGCTCCGCTCTGACCAAGTAAACAGTATTTGCTACCCCTGGCAACAAACTAACTTCAGAGGGACTGGGGAGTAACAGGGGGTCACTGGTTGTTGTTGCCTTGTTTAAGGAGGACTTTCTCAGAGATCAAGCAGAGGGGCCATTTTGTTTGATTGTCCACTTCCTCCAATCCGATGGGGTCGACGGGACGTCTTCAGATCAGGGTCATTATAACATTATTTCTGCTTTATTGACTTTCCAATTCCCAGCTCACAGGGTGTCCCCTTGACCCAATGCGGAAAGAGTGAAAAGGCTACATGTCTTTGTGCGTATTGCAACTTCCTGTGTGGCACAAAGATCACAGCATTTAAAAGGCCTGGGCCTCACCCCAAGTTCGGGAAGGAAAAACAAAAGCCTCTCAAATGATTGTCCTCTGAGAAACATCAATGCCTGACATTGCACCCCGAAGCACGGCGAAGGGCTTCTCTTAAAGGTGGATGAAACGAACACCGTCAGCGTATGTCAGGAGGCACGCATATGCTCCTGTTTTTCCCCTTTGCATACATCCACTCTCATGACAGATGCCGCTCCAGCGCTTGATCATTAAGGAATGCGCCAACTGGTGAAGATAATGTGGTGCCAGCTTCCATTCTACTCCAGCCCTCGCCCTCCCTTCCACCTCCCTCCCAGGAGAACAGCCACTCCCTCACTTCTCCAGACCCGACCTGCCAAGTGTTCCGACAGGAGAGGCTGCAGCTGGAATGCACCGCTGTCCTCCCTGCCTTCCACCTGGAAGAACTGAATAATGGGCCTGGATTAGTCAATAAAATAACTCCCAGACACTTTTCAGTGTTTAGACGCTGTCAACAAAACACCGAGCCGAGTGAATGCAGGCACACAATTTTAAACCAGGTGTGCGTAAAGCAAACAGACAAAAATTTCAATTAATGAAAAGAATGCGATTTCACTTTGTGAAATGCCTGTCTGCTTTCTCTGGAGCAATTATAAATGCCGGCGGTTGGTATTGACAAAATAATTATTACCTTGACACTGAATCCTAACATAGTCATGATGAATTATTCCCGACAGTCCAAACACTATTTGATTGCCACAAGCGACTCACTCACAAAATGTTAGTGTGCATTTTTGGAGTGGAAAGGTTTGCTTCTTTTTCCCTTCCAATACAAGGACATCATATTGTGGCAAATTAATTCCGACAAGAGAAGAGTCTTACTGTATGTGTTTATTTTTATTTTCTTATGGGGGCTCTCTCACACCCCCCACCCCTCCCGTTGCTTTTCCTCCCCTCTACCGATAAAATGCTCTGTAGCTCGGGAGCAGGCCATTCAGCTGGGATGAGAATGGAATGAAAACAATAGCCCTTATCAGGCGTTTATTTACATTTTCCCAGCATCGCTGCACTAGACAGCTTGGCTTGTCACCAAGCCCACATCACCCCACTGGACCCGGACCAACTTTCTCCAGCCCCAGCGATTCCAGCGCTCCCTGCGGACCCTCGCCTGGCACGGACCTCCTCCGCTCTGCAGCGAGCACAGATAGCAACATACAAAACTACAGGAGTGTGTGTCCAAGACGTGCTCCCATTGAGAGGGGGAATGCTTTTTGGACTACTAAGCCTGTCTGGGCCGCATTGTCCCCTCCGGGGCTGGTGCTGTGCTGCTGGAAATATGCCCTTAACCTTTTTTTTTTTTTTTTTTTTTTTAGTCTCTGAGACTTTTTCAGTTTCCAAGTGGCACTCTGAAAGTGAAGAGTCATCTGCCAAATGTAATGTTCATCTTCCGTCACAACTATCGTTTTCCTGTAGACATACATGATCTTATTGATGCGGGTGACACTTAACACCGAAAAGATGAGACGATAGAAAGTAGAGTTCCTCCCCCATCTCCGGTCATAATAACAAAGTGACGTGCAGCAAAAAAAAAACTGTTTCTGGGTTGTACGCGCGACAAAAAAACAGCTCGGCAGTTGCCAATCTGCAGCACATGTGTCAGCAATGTTCCTCCGATATTTTGTCAATAAACAATAATTGCTTGTCTGCACTGTTTTGCTCATTTATCTGCACCGTCATCACTTTAAAGTGCCTTTGGTCAATCTTCATGAAAACTGGAGGTCTTGTTATAAGGTTCCACAATTTTACACAAAAAAAGTGCAATATGTTTCTAAAAATGTGTTTCCTTTATTATTTTTGATTTTGGCATGTCTGACACATCAGAAAAGCTAACTAAATGTTGAAAAAAAAAATCAAATCAGTTGGCTGAAAAAAAATATATATATAAATGATTTTGCACATATATTGAAGTCCAGTCTATATTCAAGAAATCATTGAAAGTCTTGACACTCCATTTTTTTGACGCCAACACAACACCATGTTTGAAAACGGCCCGACCAAAATGGTTTGTTACAACACGCTGCCAACGGGTGTTTGATTACAGTGTGTTGTCAGCGATGAAATTGTTTCAACTGTCTGCCGCCACATTCCCAGCTTCTCCGTGCGCACCGTCCCCCTGGGAGAAAGATGATACTCGCCTTTGAGTGTTTGCTGAGCTAAAAAGCCACTGGCAGAGAGGAGAGGACTATCTAGAAAGAAATTAGCCACAAGTCAAGTATAACAGTCTGTGGGGGATATTCCGAAGGATTTGCAGCCTCGCGTTCCATGCTAAGCGGCATCTCTTCTTATTCACTATAGTCGGCGGTCAGCTTCAGCTAAATGAAAGAAAAGCCAAAGCACGGACTCTGTGTCTTTGGGCTGCGGCACCACGTATGTATTCTGTGGTGCCAAATTTGGGAGGAGATGGAAATTCATACAAATAGCCACTGCACCAAATTTGTCACCGTAGACTGACCATGAGCAACAGAAGTTGAAAGTCTGGGGAGGAAAATTAGTGTTCCCATATTGAGAATAAGCACAGACGGAAAAAAAAAAAAAAAGACGTTTTTTTTTCATCTCTGGACCCTCCGCTCAACATAATATTACTTTTGCTAGTGAAGAAAAAGGAAGATGAAAGTCAGTTCCACCAACATGTTGTCATTATTTGCACAAAGCATTGCAGTTCCAAAAGTTCCAAAAAGAAGTCTCGCTTTCTCGGAACAACAATAACGTTTGATCATCTTTTGTACTTTAATGATCTTACTATTGTATTGTACTGTCATATTGTCAAATATATATATATATACTTGAAAAAAAACCTTGCATTTGAACAGGGGTGTGTCGTCTTTTTATATCCGCTTTCGATTGCAACAATACGAAAATGATTGACGTGATTGTTGATTGCTGACTTCTGCTCCTCGCCGCCCTGCTGCATAGTTTTACAAAAGCACACAGATGAAATTGGTTTGCTTCTCTCTATCAGAATGCATTTTTCTTTTATCTTTTCTGACATAAAACACTATGAAAAGCTTGTTCAGTCAGAATGTGAAGAGAGAGAAAAGGATTTAGGAAGACAGAGCAGGATGAATGGCAGAGATTACGTCTCGCACATGTTCACAGTAAATCAGCTGTTAAAAGGCGAGAAAGGATTAATGGGGATGTTCGGGAGGAAGTACTGTATTAAGGAGTATCTATCGAAACTATTTTACGAATCTTCTTTAACATACACAGTCCGTGTATTTTATTGACATTTGCATGTATAAGTAAATTCTCTGAATTCCATAATGTGTCCATGCAAAAGAAGATGTGGTGCTGTTGGTATCCTTAAAAGCGCTTCCCTTTGTGTGTGCATTTAACATTACTGACAGACTGAATCCTGGCTCACATGTCTGTGAATGGCAGTCAGACAATGACAGACTGACATTTACAGTAATTTGCCATCCTCTCTCCACTGCATGGGAAACAAATCAAAAGTCGAGATTGATGGGAGGGGGGGAAAAAAAAGAGAAAGAAAATGACTGACATGCTCTGAGGAGTCCTTTGAATATCTTAATCACAGACACCCTAAAAACAAGACCCCCATCATCACCGCAAATAAAACATAATAATCACAAGAGGCAGGCAGGAAAGTGAAATGCCGAGCGAAAACATGTTTTTGTCATTCAGGCGGTAGTCCCCGAGACAACAGCTGTTAGCGCCACAAATACTCCTGAACTCTCCATAATCATGGCGTTATTGAAGCGAAGACAAAAAGGGCGCTAATTGCAAGGGAGCAATCGGAACGCGATAGGTTACACACCCGGGTGATGCCGCACAATACAAATGCTAAAGAGGGAAGGGGGAAAAAAAAAAACATTCGGAGCACAACAGTGTGTTGTCGCTCATTTTCAGGCAATCACCTTTACTCGTTTTCAACAGTTTTAATAACCTCTACCATTTCAAGAAGACTTTTTTTGGTGCAGTTAAATAATTTGAGCTTCCAAATGTGTAATTACTTGTTCTGGCATGCATAAGTAAAAAGGTCCACCTCCTTGAGACATGGCAGACTATTGTGGAGCACCTGCACCTTAACTGAGACCTAATCATTATTCCGCTCATTGAACATCGCATGTTCGCCCCCTTCCGAATATCTCGCTGGCTCACGTAATCATCGAACGGGATGTACCTCATCTCAGGTTCTCATACGTCCCGGCGCGTTGCGCTTTCTTCCTGGCTTTATTTGATCTGTGGCTGTTTATCAACAAGTAGCTCATTTTTTTTTTTGATTGCATTTTCTAAATTGTAAATCATAGCTCTTCCCTTGGTAACGTGTTTGCTTCACTTTTACCGTTCTTGCACTTAAAGACATTGGCACACATGGGTGCATTTTCGTCATTTTTGCTCAAGGCAAACCCGGTCATGGGCTACATTTGTGTATTATAATGGTTTTGAATATTAATATTGAGCGGCAACTAAAACTGAGCTCAGGTCCTTAAAATCCTTTAAAAATTAAAATGATATAACAAGTGGATCTTCGCAACACTTTTTCTGGAATTGATAACGAGTATTAATCAACAGTTACAGTCACCATTTCAAATGCTTTCATATTGCTTTGTGAAAAAACACTCGTGTCACTCTATACTGCAGCCTCATTGGCTGACACAGACAACAGTGCTACTACGAGCAAGATCATGTGGCTATTGTTGGCGGTTACGTGCATTCTATGTCACAGCGAAAAAAAAGCAAAACCATTGGTCGTGTTCGTTTTTCCCACAATGCGCTAGCAAGATTGTTTTGAAGCCCTCTTCGCGAATCAAGTCGAAACATGAGTAGTAAGAGATGATGGAATGGTCCATTGCATGAGAAGGTACAGGGAGCACTCCAAATTATTGTGGTAGATTGAGCATTTTGATGTGGTTTTTAAGCATGTGAACTGTGACTTAAACAAGAACAAAACACATATGAATCCGTTTTGATGAGGCGTTTGGAAATCTCAGCGGCCCTGGCAATTGACTGTGTATCCCAACTCCTCAATTTGCAGGCCTTGAGTCTGCTAATTGCCACACCATAGTAAGAATGGACTTCCCTCAGCAAAGGTGCATATATGTGCCATCCAACAAACATTTTTTGCTCGCTTAGCTTATTTTTTTTCCAACGACGGTATGTACACTGCTCAATGTAACCTCCCTCTTCTCCCGTGCCTTCATGCGCGCAAGGTTTTAATCCTGTCGTGGTGACCTGGCCATTTGGAGAGGCCATATACACAGACGCAGCACCCCGACCCCTCTAAATACACGTGTCTATCAAGCACATATGAATTAAGCATCCCCAGGAGGCTTCACCTCCTGAGCCGAGCTGCATGTGACTTCTCCCGATCCATTTTACTGCAGCACTCGCTGGCAATCAGGCTTGAATTATTAAAGTGAGCAGTGAGCAATGATCAATTCATCGCGGCCCTTTCTCACAGCCCGCCCACTCGTACCTCAGCAGAAATGACATTGAGAACACTTGAGTATGCTTCCAGACAATGCACATAAATGTGACTTACGTCCGACCCAATATGTCAATAATCAGAAGTGTACAGGCTGAGCCCATGGCCAGAAATGCATTCTGAGCAGTGCTGAGCACTTGCACTTTGTCTTATTTTTTTCTCAAAGTCCCTGTTAAGTAAAAATGAAGATGCCTTCGAAATTTGGCAGAGACGTGTGTTGTTAACAGCCCTGCCAAATTTAGAAGATTAAATTAAGCTTCAAAATTATGAAAAATCTATTTGTTTTCTCCACTCTCAAATGCTATTGCCGTATCAGTTCAATGCACTGACACCACACCCCGCTCAAATGTCAATCAAATACGACGACTATGAACTGAATGCTACTTTGTCTGGCATCGCCAAGCCGCTGTCCAGACACCGTCTACCATTTTGCGCTTAAACATAAATAAATAATGATCTCGTTCTTCCGCCTTCTCTCTGAGAAGTGCATCTACTCACAGTGACAACAAGGCACTCTAAAGCAGCAACACCAGCCTCAAGGCTCGGTCCACATGCCGGCAGTTGAGTTGGGCGATGTTTACATTAATAATAATTGCTTTTCTACCTTTTTTCTTTGTGGCATGCATGTGTGACTCAAGATTGGCAATATGAAGCAGCGAGCTAAATGCACATCGCAATTTCGTTGGATAAATGCTGATGTGAGCAATGGCACTGAAGTGTTTATATAGTAGTAGTCTTTGGAAATGTTTTCAGCAATTATCTTCAAACATGTATAATATATTTTGAAACAAGTCTACGAATCCACTTTACGGTGTCTTGAAGTAATGTAAAAATATTATAAGAACATATGAAATTAATCGGGCAAGGCGTGAGCACTGATTTAAAGGTACATCAGCATTAAGGCTTCTGAACATGGAAACAAATCCATTAAAAAAAAAAAAAAAGATGGAAGGGAAGTTTTCAACGCGAGGAACAGAAAAGTTGCGAGAGGGCACGGAAAAGAAAAAAGATGCAATCAAAACTTTGCGAGGAGGCTACGAGGAGCCAAGATAAACCAGTACTCATAGCCCCCAAAACTGCAATCTTCCCTTAAGCCGGAGAGTGGCAGCTGGCAGAACAGCTGGTGAATAGGATTAATGTCAGAAGAATGAAATAAAACTCAACATATGTCCGAGCCTGAGGTGTTGGGACTGTGCGTGATTGTGCCCCCGATGGATGCCATGTGTGCAGCTGGAAGGAGCTGCTGTGCTGCTCCGCACTCCACCCCACAAGGTCACTTTTAAGAACTAGGCCCATTAAATGCTGCGAGAGCCAAATCAACTTTTCTTCCACTCGCTTCTCTATTCCGATGCGGTGAGCATGAGCAGTCAACACTACGGCCCGACTAATTAATTGGCCTGATTCATCGGCTGGCCGATTTAATCGGCCAATATTAGCTCACTGAAAAAGGCAAATATCTGCAGATTTCTACATATTTTTTTTTTTAACTCACTCACACATGACAATACAGGACAAAGATAATGATACTCAATCATTTTCCCCGTTCCCCCAAATATCTGCAAAACAAACAAAAAAAAAATGGGTGATGTTTCTCTCTGTAAAATTAAAAAAATACTAAAATGACAGAGTATTCTGAAATAGCCAAATGCTCTGCTCATAATTTATACATTATTGTTGTAAGTGTTAAGTGAACAAAAAAAAGTTATTTTTTTATTTCTTACGATTATTATTATTATTATTATTATTATTATTATTATTTTAATTAATCTTCCAATTAATCAGTGATCAGAATTTTATTTTGTCAATTGTTCGGACCATCGTCGATGCACTAATCAGGGAAATAAAATAAAACATTTGTGTTCTATGTCCAATGACAAAAGTCAAGTCAAATCAAACAATCAAATAAAGCATAATGCTAAAAAAAAAAAAAAAAAAATAGCAATAATAATCTCTTAAGTGAATTAATTGGATTTTGTGTGTGTGTGTGTGTGTGTGTGTGTGTGTGTGTGTGTGTGTGTGTGTGTGTGTGTGTGTGTGAATGGTTACTCAATGGTGTTCGACATTACTTACAGTGCTGATCATCATCATCACTTTCCAAGATGAACATAACATGTACTTGATTAAAATTTATAATTTCCATTTGATGTCGGTAATCATTTGGGTCCACACACTGTAATAAATGAATGTAATTTGGGACAAAAATTTCATTACCGGGAGAGATTTCTTTTTTTGGGGTGGGGGGGGGCTGCCCTGCAATTTAACTGTCAAATATACACTCGCCAACTAATCAATGCTGGAAAAACATTCCCATTTATTCATCTATGTTAATAGATGTGTGAGGGAAAGCGTCAGGCGCTGTGATCATGGCCGTTCAGTGTGATTTAGCAAATTAATGGCTGCCTAACGCTACAAGGACAAAAAGAAACTAATAGGATCCACACGAATGCATTATAATTTGCAATGACGCCAAGTGTCTTGTATGGACACCAAAAATGTATTTGATCATCAACGCTGGATGCTGGCGAAACTCAACCATCACATCAGGTATGAAAGAAACTCACAAATTACATTACAACATGGAGCCACGTGCGGTACTAGAAAAGTCAGCGTGGGTGGGAACATATTCCCAGTACATTAAATTTCACTTTAGCAAATGAACTAAAGTCAAGGCGAGAGCGTATTTCATTTCTCCCGCAGTTCATTCCCACTTTTAAAAAGTAGTTAAAAGATAATTATTAAATCTCAAACTCGGTTTGTTTACTGAGATGCCAGAATTCAGGACACACAGTTTCTGTTTACTTTAACTTAAGACCAAAGGTCAACATCTTTTTTAATAATGAATGTTCAATAAGAGGTGCATGCACCAAATTCTCTATGTGTATTATCAGACCGCAAGCAACTATTTAAACACAATGTGTGAGAGTTAAAGCCTTCTGCAGAGTAAAAAGTATATGTTTTCCACACAGGCATGGCTTTCCATTTAGGTGGGAGATACTACAGTATGAAGTCACATTCACGATTAAACATCCCCCCCGCTGTTGCTGTCTCAATGTGCTGTTGTTCAAGTGGCTTCATCCACAGTAGAAGCTGCATGTATTTTACTCTTGAATTGGCCCGTTTCCTTTCTGCAGGAGACTGAGCCACGTCTACCGTCTTCGACAGACAGAACACTTTGTTTCTTGCGGTTGACTGAGCTCACTCAGGAAAACTGACCACACAAATATTGACAATGTCTATAAATAAAGCATAACAAATGTCTCTATTTTAAGCAAGAGGCCCGGCCATTCCACCGTATCGATGCCGTTGGCATCCCCAGGAAATAAGATGTATAAACGCACAATAAAATGAATTGTATCGTACTTTTTTTTTTTTAAACTAGGCAAAGTGTCCTGCACATTGATCTGAATACATATTCAATAAAAAAATTTCAAAGGTTTGCCCACTGCCCAAAGACAGCTGGGATCGGCTCCAGCACGCCCGCGACCCTCGTGAGGTTAAGCGGATTAGAAAATGGATGAATGGATAATTTAAAGTAGACTTTGAACACTGGAAAAATAGCATTTGATGCCTTTCGCTGCCTAAAATGAGACTTTACAATGAAGGAGGATAATTAGAATCGCTTAGAAATGTTGTATTTTTCACATATTTGTGTTACCCTGCATCCTAAATTATACTTTAAATGTATTTTCTTTTAAGGAAAAAAAAAACCTTATATGTTACCCTTATATGTTAAGCCCTCTGGAAAAAAGTCAATATTCCACAACTCATATGGGCCACAAGAAGCTGCACTACTGATATTTCAACTGTGGCTGGGAGGTGTTAAAATCTCAGTTCAGTCCACTTTCTTAAATTATTATTATGATTCTTTTTTTTAAACGTACAATTGTTTGAATCGCTGTCAAGTGCTTCGTGTCAACATGCTACGACCATAAATGCCATGTGGCTATTTTTCATGTGAATCCTAATTCAATGCTAAAAACTCCCTCCTGTGACTTTGAGTTCTGCACTCAACTAGTTTCGGTGCAAGAAAAAAAACAAAAAAAAACGTAATCACACGGAAAAAGAAATTTGCATGACATAAGCAAATATGCATTTTGAGTCATTTGGTATATGTATGATCACATCCGGGTTAAAACAAATTGAGAGTGTTACATCATGCAAAAGGCACTGAAAACATTTTCTTCCACACAAAACAAAAAGAAATAAAATAATTTCCCATACTTTTCATTGTGCCATTTAGAGTGTTTTTTTTTTTTAAAGTGTTCTGTCAGCAAAGTTTTGTTGGCTTTTCCCATGGTTTCAAATCTACTGCTTATCATTTGAACTTGATAATATGTACTTGATAATGTGACACGAAAGCCGCCTAAGCTGTGGACTGGAGCAGACAAAAATGATCGTGTACATTCAAAGGGAGATGACATTTGTCAGATAATTATACTCATTGCCACTCAGGCTTTGCAGTGCAATAAAACACATTTGTATTCATTTGGACTGACACGCTCATCCCATCTCCTGGCACTTGTAATGTTATCGAACATGGGGAGAGTGAAAAGAAAAGCAGCGAGTGGGAGGAAACACTTGTTTCTTCCCGAGGGATTAAGGAGTCTCTTTGTTTGTCGTGTTTGACACGCGTGATTGCGGAGAGGAGGAAAACAATGCAAATATGTTAATAGGCCGCAAATACACTCGTTGTCATGTTTGCTCGCGTCAAGGCGGATCTGTGCGCCACATGGCTGACGTACCTGAGATTTACAGAACAAGCCGGCGATGTGCTCTGAAATCATTAGCGAGTCACAGAGGCCGTGTGTGCGCAGGGTGTGGGTTACGTGTCAACTATTTTGATCCCTGGTCAGATGACACCGGCTCCTTTGTGGCGCTGGGTGTATGTGCACAATGTCGGGGAACCGAATGCCACAGCTAGGGCGGCGATACTGAGCTGACACTGCGTACACATCGGCGCTGTACTCCCTCATTTTCCTCCTCGCTCCAACTATTTGAAGTTTGATTGTTTCTCATGCCCCGTTTCACTGGTTAAAGCGGCTATTCTTTACTCAATGGAGACGGCGGTTTCACGCCCCCTGATAAATATAGCAGCATTAATGGCCTCTGCCTTCTTATGTGTCAGCATTTCATCATCATTGCACCTCTCCAAATGCTGCTGTATCAAATAAAACAGTCAAATTGATACTGCGGCTATTTTTCTTTGCGAAACAAAACACAAGGCCCCACCCACCCGGCAGAGGTATAATTAACTAGACTTGATAAACAGTTGACGAGGTATACCGAGGACTCATACGTGCATTCGCCTGTGTGTGTGTGTGTGTGTGTGTGTGTGTGTGTGTGTGTGTGTGTGTGTGTGTGTGTGTGTTGTGTGAGCGAGGACAAACAGGCCTCTGTGTAACTCTGGCTGTGATTTGTCTCGAAGAAACACCCGTTTCCTCCTATCAAGGGGTTCCTGTGCAGCCAGAATGGCCAGGATCACAATGGGAGTTTTGTGCTGTGGCGCGGGTGCAAGGGGGATACCATGAACAGCTGAAACCCAGGAAGATGGCCCCTGGAATGCTCCCCAGCAGTTGCTACTGTTGACTAATCGGAATATGAGAACTGGGGAAGGTGATCTTGAATGCAAAGAATGGCACATTGAAGAAGCAGCTGCTTGTTTTGTCATGTGAATGACGAAGACAGCGGCAGAAAGGGGCAACAAAATCTATATCTTCGCTTGTGTAAAGCGAAACCTGCAGGGACTGCGTCTGTGTGTGTTGTGTGAGGGATCTGCTTTGGAACAGATAGTAAATACATAATTCAAAAGGGGACCAGGCACTCTGTTTAGCCCAAACACCCTCCATTTAGCCCTGGGCTCTGATCTCTGCCTGGCACAGGAGCAACTTTGTCACCAGAGAGTGAGGCTGGGAGACAGATGAAAAACTGGACAAAGGTTCGATGAAGTGAGGTTGACATAAACATAATTAACAAAACAACTGTGGTGGAGCTATGAGATACGATTGACCTGACCGTATGTTATTAAATTTTTATTTTAAAATTTTTATAAAATCTAATAATATGGAGTGGTTTATTTTTTCATTACACAAAACACAAACAAAAAATTTTTCAAGTTCCAAGGCACCCCTTTAGAGGGGTAAAACTTTGGAAGAAGGTTGATTAGATGGGACAAGTGGAGAGTAAGGGGCTGGCTACTGGGCATTTTTTTTTTTCCAAGTTCAAATGTCAGATTGGCAGACTGCCCACGCCGTACAGCCGAAAAATCTATTTAACGTCTGCTTCCCAGGGTGACAAGAGGGTTGATTGGCAGAGAGCAGAGAGCGGCTTTTGATCATATGTCCTAACAAGCGATTCCAGCTCATGTCTCTTCAGCCTGAACAGATCTGCATTACCTATTCAAACAAAAGTGACAGACCAGAGCCTTGCTCCGCTGGGCTGGTGCACCGTGCTGCAGGCCAAGACAGAACACACACACACACACACACACACACACACACACACACACACACACACACACACACACACACACACACACATGCACTCACACACAAAAAAAAAAAAAAAAACGCCCGAAGGCCCCCCTTCTGTAGCTGACATAAACCTGCAGCAAATATTTAATCACACATATTCCTTGCATCAAGATCCATGGCTGAAAGATCTGGATGAAAAAAAAAATGAGCAGCGTATTATAAAAGGGATGGGAAAATGCTTGACTGGTATTTGGCCAGCGTGCGCACGAGGCCTGCCAGGAAGGTCCCGGCCTAAGCAGTAGGATGCTGCACCCGGAGGAAACACAAACAGCTACGTGGCTGAAGAAGGCCTCAAAATCGGCAACCAAGGCAACTGGATTCTCGAAGCCTCATTGCATATGCATGGAGTCAGAGGCTCATGCTCAGATCATTATAACAAAGATTCCTATTAATTAGGTGGGATAAAGCAGAAGCAGATGACACGGCAGCTGGGATGAGATGAGAGGGGAGAAGGGAGGAGAGGAGGGGAGAATATGCATCAGTCTGTCTGGGGCAAGAAAATGAGCATTTTATCATATCAAATATAACACTGTATTTTGTGGAACATCATATTTATTTTTGTTATATCAAGCCTTCTTTTAAAAATAAAAATTAATTCATGATCATTCCAAACGGATGAAATTACCCAGAAATAAACCTGCTGGTGTTATGTCGCACCTGCAGTCAATTTCCTCCGAGGCTGCGTGTGGACTCAGCAGGGGTTCGGGACACTGATGGAGAAAGTGTTACAACAGAGTCGAGAGTTGATCAGTGCTAATCAGGGCCCAAACTATTCTCTTCCCAAGCTTTCCCACAGCCCAGAACCTCATTGAACGCCTGTTGTAATAGAGCATAATGATCGCACAATGATGATCACTCAGCCTAGTGCACAATCATTATACAGTGATAATACACAACCTCACCGGGGGATTACAATTACATAGCAGAGTTAGCGATAAAGGCGATGGTGGGTCCAACGTGGACGCTTTCAGTACACATATTTCTGCATCTTATGGAGCTGTAAATCAATCAGTGTTTGGCCAGTAGTGGTGTTACTGGTCTGGAGCGTCTTTTTTTCAAACATCAAATAGCTTTACAGTCATGGAGCTACGTTTGTGATCACATAGCACTGCAGTGTCCATAGAAGCTCCATTTCCCCAGGCAACCTTAAATGTATCTCTGGAGGCGCAGGCAGAGGTGTGTCAATCACCAGAGACACTCATTGAGAAATGTGTGCTATTTACTGTATCCTGACTTCATAGAAATGTTTATGTTTCTCAGTTTACTGTGTGAACCAAATAGGAAGCTCCTGTCAAAATCCAAGATGTCTAACACAAATTTAAGGACAAACCATTCAGGTATATCCCAGATAAAAAATAATAATCACTTAGCTAAGTTGGTAATAACACTCTCCCAGAGGTGAGAGGGTGCTTGACCGATATGTGGAGGGGCTGAGAAAAAAATCAATTTTCATGACCTCACTTGAGAGGTTCTCTCGTTTTTTTTTTTTAAATAAAAGCATAATACGCACGAGATGTGAATTCAATCTAAGATATGAGTTTTCCCGGAAGTAGAAATTTGGACCCAACTGTCCAATCGCGGTAATTAAGACTTCATGTCAGTAAATTGTTATTTAGTACACTGGATTCGGTGGTCGACAGGTTAGCACATCTGCCTCACAGTGCAGAGGTCCAGGGTGTGTTCAATATAAGATTGGAATTGTTCGTCTCTGTGTACCCTGCGATTGGCTTGGGACCAGTTCAGAGTGTACCCTACCTACTGCCCGAAGAACCGATGATCGTTTTGGATAATGGGTGGATGGATAGATGTCTTGGTGATGACCAAGATTCCCCCACACAAAATATTTCTGTGTTGACTTGCAAAGTAATGATTCAGACTTACATTAGTGCATGATATAAAAGTGCTCTACTTGCATGTGAATCAAACTATGGTCACCTTGACTTTTTTTGATAATGTTAGCTCTTTTTCTTCACCCCGACTTCTCCAAGCACCAATAGTTCCTGACATTTTTAACTCTTGACAACTGCTGTCTGGAGACTTATTCATAAATAATGCATTTACAATAGCTAGTAAGTAAACATGGGGCACAATCGTTAGCCCCGCTGTCAACTGTGCCTATTATGGCTTTTACAGCAAAGGTGACTATTCAGCTAAATGCAGTGCAAGCTGCTTGGAGGACATTTTCATTCATTAGCACAGTCACGAGCACTTAAAGCACTTTAAGGACCCACAATAGAAGAGAAGGGTAGAAGGGTACCGGGAGTAAAAGGCTAGAGATAGAAGATAGAGATCGAAGAATGTCCAAGCCATAGTATGTCCAATCCTGAGCACCGTGTCTATTGTTTTTCATTTATCCAGCTCGGTGATTAAAACTCATTGTGGGACTCAGAAGAATGAAAGATTTTAAAAAAAAAAATGATCCTGAAAAGACATTGAGAGTGTTCTGTTTCTTGAGGTCATCACTTAATCCCAAATCCATTAGGACAATGAACTGTTCAGACCAGGCAAGGGAACCCCAAGAAGAATGGTAGCAGATGGCGAACAGTCTCCGAGGACCTCGGTGATCCCGATCACACAGACACCAAAGCGGCCGAATTGGCCACAACAGTTGTCATGCTTAGATGAGCGGTATATTTAGCTCATCTGTTGCTTGCAGCACATTAGCGGTGTCATTAAGACAACAAATGGCTTCTCTAACCTTCTTGTGTTCTCTCCATCCTGCCCTTTTCAGTCCTCAGCCATATCTCTTTCCATAAACAAAGAAGTACCAATTTGATTTCACTAGTTATCGGCAAGGTTCTCTTTTCGTTTGCCTCGAGAGTCCTTCTCCTTCCTTTTTACAGTAATCACTGATCATCACCACTGAAGCTACCTCAAGTGCTCTCCAAAACTGAGTGTCTCTCAGTTCCGGCAGCATGGGAACAGTATTCTGAACTTTGTGGCCTCTCTTATCGTCTGCCATTTCTCCTTCTTAGAAACTAATTTCCTCTGACAGGGGACTTTATTTTGGTGGCAGTGATACGCAGTGCATGAGGCAGACCATGTCTCTATTATTAACAGGAGATTAAAACAGCTGTATGGCACTCCAGCAAACCCTCTCTCCCTGCAATGACATACGGCCCCGGATTACAAGATGCACTTGACCATTTAAATTTACTGCACTAACCAGGCTTCACCAGCTGGGGTTCATTACCATAACGCCTGGCATTGCTCAGAGTGAAAATCAGCTTGATGAGACACGTACGGTATGAAACTTAATCTGAAGTGCAAGCGTTCTGGAAAGTTGTTTTGTTTCTTTCTCAGCGAAATGGGACGTCTCAAAGATTTTATCCGTAGG
Source organism: Hippocampus comes (assembly GCF_001891065.2). NCBI lineage: Eukaryota > Metazoa > Chordata > Actinopteri > Syngnathiformes > Syngnathidae > Hippocampus > Hippocampus comes. The sequence continues at coordinate 3,311,926 of NW_017805824.1, forward strand.
CAGTCATATACAGAAAATATCTCTACACCGATTCCTCCTTCAACAATAAGTTCCATACGCCCCATCCGGTGTAATCAAAAGACCACCAACCGAAATCTTAAAAGACTAAGAGAAATTTATTTTTAGGCTAACAGAGGTCTAATTTATTCATCTGATGAAGTGCTTAAGCTAAGAGCTCCCCAGACACTAAATGAGACATGCATTCCCCAAGGGGTTCAACATTTGATTGGATGTAGTTACATTACTACAGCCCTAATTAAGAAGGGGGATGTGTTCCTGCAGCTTGTTCAAATATTTGTTTCTTTCACCACTGTACTCTTTATAGACTGCAGGCTGTGGGAGGGAGACGCCAACATGAGATGTCTTTCAGAAAGGACATGCGGTAGACCTCATCGGGTGATCTCACGGTTTTTGCATTGGCAATGAGACCAAGGTTTGTTTCGAGCAAATTTGACAGGTAAAAAGCAATACCGCGGCAAAGGAGCCGAAGTATGCCTTTGACACAGGAAGAGTTTGAGAGGAAAAGTCACGTATCGCAGAAAGACACATTGGAAGCCGCATCCCCTCGCGGGACGCATTTTTCTTCCTCCAACAGTACACACGGAGAGCGGAGCCCTACCATCTTGCTCTGTCTTTGTCATCTCCTCCAGCTTCTTCTGCTTGAGTGTGTCCACCACGTCTGCCAGGCTTCCTTTGCGGCGCTCCGGAGTTCCAAACGCTGATGCGCTCAGCAGGTCGCCTCGCTCCCGGGCCCCCTCCTCTGGCTTGTGCGGGGAAGTGGAATTGTTGCGGAAGGAGTACTGGGAACATACTTTATTGCTGTCAGATTCCTGTATGAGAAACAAAGGGGTCACAGTGACAAGATATGAGTGGATTCTGGCCTCTTCCTTTGAGCTTTCTGACACAACTTGAGTGTTGTACATATTCATCTGGATGTATGAAATGGCTGCGGTTGCGATTATATATAGCTGCGTTTTTGTGTTCAATAGAACTGGCTGCGCTGCTAAATAGGATTTGATGCGGAAAAATTAGATGAAATGATTAGGTACGCTTGCATAGGGTAAACGCATAATACGTTTTGACTTCAGCTGCCGACACTTGACGGAGAAACCTCCCAACAGTAATTCTTCAAATTGCTCTTGAGTGTGCATTTGTGTTCAGGTGACTGCTATGTAATTTGTTCATTTTCTAGTGCAGACTTATTCTCAGCTGAGTGCCTGGAGACATCGTAAATCTGTGTCCTGTCTCAAGCTGTTGTTGTTTTTTCAGTCCCACCTGTGCATGGTTTAGTAGTTAACTTGGGGTCTTGTCTCTAGCTGGCTTGCTGAGTGCTCCCTGTGCACGAGCACACATGAAGGGAAATGGGAAGATGTCGCTTGAACGGGTGGAGAGGAAGCGAGAGAGAGAGAGAGAGAGAGAGAGAGAGAGCGAGAGAGAGAGAGAGAGAGAAACAGAGAGATGCAGTCCGCAGATGTAAGGTTATCGCCGGCGCACGGGCCACGGCTGAGCGCTACATCTGACAGAAGGTGGTGTTAATTATGGTTTGTGGAGCAGAAGGTCGCTAAGCAGCAAGGAGCCTCTGCCTTTAACAGGGGAACACTTAGGTGTGATTTAAACATTTGCCCTCATAGTAAGGAGAGGAAACATTCTGAAATCCAACAATCAATGTGAGATTTAATCAACAGCGGTGTGGTGTCAATTTCCGGACTTGATGAATAAAACGCGGCCAAGTGGACGGTGCCAATTTCTCATCCCTGCGCGGCATGTCAAGCCCTCGGCAGAGTTGCAGCGGTGCGGCCGGGTGGTCTGGTACCAAGCGCCAGGGTGGCACGACTGACCAAACCGCTGTGCACCTCCCAACCTTGTGTTGAATGATTATGCAGCGTGGCAGAGACAGTGGAGAGTGCTTGAGGCTAGTGGAGGAGTGTTGGCTTAATCAGCTGGCACGGGTTCAGGGCACAGCCTACACAGACGCATGGCACAGCAGTGGAGTCAGGTAATCAGCACACTCTCATTCCTCTCGCCTTATGCCTTTCTATTTTCTCCTCTGTATCATGCCACGCCGTCGTTTGATACTTTTCTCTTGCATAACCTTGTTTTGAGTCACTCTTCTCACCCTTGGCTTTCAGCAATTCATCTTCAGTTGTTTTCATGAAGCGGTCAACTTTTGATAACATTACGGAACTATTTTTCAGAGCTTTTAAACCATGTCATATTTTTTTCTCATTGCTTTCGGAAGAAACGGTTTAACACCATGTTGTCTCACACCTCATAAAGCTTATTCAGCTTCAGTTACCGAAGTACCACTGAGGATGTTTAGGAGGTCGTTCTTCAATGCCTTACACTCGCGTCACTCTGAGATTTTCATATTGAACCTTTTCACGTGATGCCTACTGAGTGTTGTGCTGCAATCCTGTGGTGTTGACTGCTGAGGGTCTTCGCGGCCAACTGCGGAGCTGCTTCAGAAGCCCTCTGGGTGTCTTTACTGTTCTGCCATCTGTCAAAGACAACCACCTGCCTCTTGTGTGCATCTCGCTCACAAGTGCTCACGCTGCCCTTCACTCCGCTAACATCAAAGTAGCTATGCACTTAGAACATACAGCATCTGGAGAGCGACTGCCAATTTAGCTTTGACACAACAAGCCAGCTAACAACACGCGGCTACCAAGGACAAGACATGCTTCTTTTATAGAAACAAGAATGCAAGCTCAAGGGAAGGAGAAAAGGCCAAGTCTTTTGACCATGATGCAGTTGGGATTTGTGTCATTGCTAACGTTTAGGGAAACGTTCCTCTGTTTACTCTGAGAATAGATGACGCTTTCGTATTTGGCAGAGCCGCTTATACGAAGACCTCAGAGGTTTCGTTACTCCGAGGGGCTCGAGCTAAGGATAGAATATCGGCTTCTTTGTACAAGCCGGGGACAATGAGTGCCTACTGAGACCGGATCTGCAACACCACGGGGAGCATAGTAATACCGAGAGTACACTTGAGTCTAAAACTGAAATCCCAAGAATTGAAAGTTATGTGTTTGACAGAGTTTTGCAAACATCACTCTTCTCTTGGTCCCACCATGAGGTAAAAACATTGAAGTAGACTGTGTATAAAATGAAATAAACCTTACTTTTAGAGCCCTACAGATTCATCTGTGGTCTGAACGTGCATAATACGATAGTGAATGTGCAGAAAATAGAGAAAGTCTGTGCACACTAAGGAACGTGCATCAGGGACTTTACCACTCAGCAGATATCTACAATTAAACCAATCAGATGAAGCCGGGGCAAATGATGATTAAAGACAGGAGCTCTGGTGCTAAATGGTCATGTTGCATGGAAAACAAATGTTCTATTTTTTTCCATGAATTATTTGCCCTGGAAAAAGACATCAACTTTTTTTCCCTTTCAAGTCTTGTTTTCTTTCTTCGTTAACCTCAGTGCAGGTGCAATTGTATGTTTTGTATTGTGTCTCACCATGCGCTGTTGGGCAGACACCAAGCTGTCCCAGTCACTCTCTGGAGGTACACTACTTAGCGGCTGAATTTCATCAGGATGGGTTTTTCCATGGAGCAGATTGTGCAGCGGCAGCTGCGGTGTGCAGTGGGCGTCAGTCATCTCCTCTTTTTCCCAAGACAAGTGATCCTGGCTCATGGCCTCATCTCCATCAACCACAGAGGCAAAAGGAGACGTGGCTTGCTTGGAAGACATGACTCTGCTGTAAAGCGACAAAAGGACACTTTATTAATATTAAGTGAATAACCATGAGCGATGCACAAAAACAGGGGTGTTTCCTCAAGGCTTTAAGGGAGTAGCAGAAGTGGCTTTTGGGCGTTAAAAAGCACAGTACAAAACGTGCACCTGTGCTACAACGTTCAACCTGACTGCCTGAGGGGTCTGGGGCAGGCTGTGGGGTCCCTAATCTTTTGTTTAATGCAGATGGATGGCTTGATCTCGGCCTGGAACAGTGCCTGCTTGGGGCCTGGGCCAAACCCCAAGATACTCATGCAGCGGGTCAGTCAGACAGCGGGGCTATCAGCCAGGAAAGAAAAAAAAAATCACAAATAATTTAACCATATTTGCATTTAAAAAATATATATTTTTTTTACAATTCTTTTTCTTCTACCCTATTAATGTTGCGCTTGAAAAATAAACTTTATTGCCGATTTGTTAACATAATTGGGTCAGTTTGATCCCTCCGCTAAGCTTCATGCTATAATTACATATATGATTTTAATTGACTGAACAGTGACATGGGTGTGTTTTGAACTACTTCAAATGGCCAGTCTAGGTGGCTGACTTGTCTATTCAAGTGTTGCACATTCACATGCACACATTGCTGCACTGTGACAGATCAGCCTGAGCAGGGAGTGGGCCCAAACAAAGGTGGCCTAAGTTCATGTCATGTGTCTCACCAGCTGAACAAACAAGTCCACGAAGTCAGGTAGCTGGCTGAAACCTGTCTGTCTGTCAATGCTTCGGTCCATTAGTGTGCCCGCATGTGTTGCCTCCTTTGTGTAGTGAGACTCGACCTTCAATTGTAATCAGCCAATAAATAGCTTCCTGGCTTGTGTATTATTGAAAATCCCCAAATCTGAGAAAAAAACACTCAGAATGCACGTTACAATCGTAATCGAGGGCTGAGAAATGGGAGTTCGATGGGGAAGGCGTGCGCACGTGTGCGCACTGGGGGACATTCAAGCGCTCGTCTTCTGACGTATTTTTTATTCATGCGGCCAAAAAGCCCGAGCCTGGAGTGCAACAAACGCCTTGTCCTCAATGGAGTGTGAGAGCGAAACAAAGCACTGCTTTTGTATTACACAGTAAATCAAGTGGCATTATTTTACCGCTAAAATATTCAGTCTCCCAGGCACTTTTACTTGAGTCTCCAGCCATCAGTCAAACCGCTGAGGCGTGAGCAAGACAAGGGGATGGAGGGAGAGCGATGGAGACTCCATCCTCCTGTAACATGTGTCTACAGCAATCTTGTTAAAGAATGCAACAGATCTGCGGCAGGCTCCATAACAGTATTTGTCAGCAGGAGTTAATAATTTATTAGAAGAGCAAGGAGGTTCGGTGCTCAGGCAGCTAAAGAGTGGGGAGAACTGCCTCGGCCCCGCCCCCTCCGCTGACAAGCCCCATACAATACCACCTCATATCATTGAAAGGGGAAATATTTCTTTGAAGATATCTAATGGCAAGTACTGTATGGCATTTTATTTCTCATACTGGAGCGGGGATCACAAGGCAACGTGATCTAAAGGCTTTTCACAGCAGCGGATCGACGTTGACACAATAAAAGCAATTTACGAGGAGAAAATAAGAAGTTATATTCATTTCAGTGTGGGTGTACATATTAATGAATCATCTTCTCCAAAAGAAATCACACTTTTTACAAGCTTGGCCTCCAATGCAAACAAAACAGCCGTGTCTACATTCTGGAACTTTTGGCATGACTTAACCTCAGTCAGTTTCTTCCCAAAAAACAAGCTCCAACTCTGCCTTTATATGGTAAACAGAAAAAAAAAACGTGGTGAGCTTCAAGTTCATAAATCCTTGACAGGCTTACCATAATTCATGCTTGATTATGCCATAACAATGGACAGCTAACAAACCAAACTAATCAATAAGTGCATGAAGTGCTGTCTTTCGTGCCCACTTTGCCCAAGACAAAGTCCCAGTGATTTTGAAGACGGCAAGCCGCCACAAGAGGAAGGGTCAGCTCTCTGTTTGTGTGTGTGTGTGTGTGTGTGTGTGTGTGTGTGTGTGTGTGTGTGTGTGTGTGTGTGTATGTGTGTGTGTGTGTGTGTATATATATATATATATATATA
>NW_017805824.1:3318520-3376821 GCF_001891065.2 Hippocampus comes
TATATATATCGCCTGGAATGCTTTGACTCATAAATTGCTCCTTGTGATAATGTTTCAGCATAACAACCTCTGCTTAATTGCAAAGTATTACAGAGGGTGTCGCACAGCACTCATCTATGCGCTCTTTTGACTTGCGGGGCAAAACTGTCCTTAGCTAGCCGCTCTTTCATGGTGAAAGAGGCCGACTGAATTTCACCAGCTGTGATTGCCTGGTCATGCCATTAACCTTTTGTTGACACTGGTGACAAGTAACTCATCAACAGATTCCAAGAACCACGTCCATCCCATAAGCATTGTGAGTGTCCTGAACAGCTTGGTTTTGATCACAAGACCCCACAAGGGAAAGAATGCAAGGGTTAAAACGGATCAAATTAGACTGAATTATAGATGTCTGAAAAAGAAATAACCTTCAGATGGATATAGCGGTCAATTTTGGCCTTCCTGTGTAGGTGCATGCATGAGAATGTGGATGGGTTAAATGCAGTGAACACATTTTACTTAAGGGTTGAACCGACGAGTCAACAAATGGACTTTATTACTCCACCTCGATGTTTGAAGCTTTAAGTTGACCAATTGCTAATCGCGTTTGGCATCTCGTTGGACCATCAGCAAATTTATAGGGGACTTTCAATTGGCCTGTTGTTGGCGGCAAAATGTCGAGCCAACCTGATTCGAGAGAAGGAAAATAAGATGGTTCTGGTTGGAATTAACGGTTTAGCCAAGCTAGCTTCAGCTTTTCCGGCGAGTCTTAAAATATTTATTCAAAACAGCAGCACGAATTGCGAAGGCAAAATGTTATGTCCACTAATGCTCAGACAATAACTGTGTGCTCCCAAAAACTTTACAAAAGTTTTAAGCCGTAACACACACCAACATCATAAAATGTGTGTTTCTTGCTTTACGACACTGTGTAGAATTACTGTGCAGTGTGGACGTATGTTCCCAAAACAATGTCAAACTTGCAAAAAAAAAAAAAAAAAAAAAAAATGCAGATTAAAAAAAAATACAAAACCTGAAATAGAAACAGTGAAAAAGAAAAAAAAGTGGATCTTTTATGGAGGTCTTTCAACATGCAGTTTTGAAAGACAAGATGCGATTGGGCGGCTCTTGAAGGGATAACACATGCAGGGCTCACCGTAATTACAACAACTAGATTCAGCGAGTTGGTGAGTAATTTTGAATCATTTGTTTTTATTTGTTCCAATGCCCGTCCATGAAAATAGATCTTTGTGAGAAACTGGTCCATGTTCCAAAAAAGAATGAAGACTACTACACCAGGCTGAAAAGAAACACATCAATGACATCATCAATTGATCACCTATGACTCCACTTTCATCACATTACAGTCGACTATAGGAACAAATTGCACGTTGTTGAAGCCCTAGTCCCTAATAACTGACTAACAAGATGTGCCGTGTAAAGATGCATCGCAAAGTCACAAGTTACACGCCAACTTGTAAACACATATTATCACACAGTAAATAAATCAACTGAACTTTCTGGCTTCATGCAGGCTTCTAATTAACCAAGGTGATCTATAAATCAGTCAGTTTTAGTGTACAATGTAGTTGTCAAGCCATTAATCACCCACAAGGGCTGCGATTTTAATGTTTAATTACTTGAAGTACCATGTAAAGAAAATACAATGCCTAATTGTATAAACATTTGGAATACAGTTTATGAGCTGATGAATTTGGGAATTCACAGAGGCGGGCGCGTGCGTATGTGTTGGTGTGCATGAGTTGAGCAAAATCATCTGCTCGTTTGCCTCCAGGGGTTCCTCCTGTTCTAACAGGTGTCGTGGTAGGGTTCCTCGGGGTTCTTCACCTGCCATAATGAGATATTACTACCTGACAGCTCCCAGCTGGAGGAGCATTGACACGGAAGCCACCGTTTAGCACAATTAAATTATCACCCTCCATTGTGATTGTGCCATGCTGTGCAGCCGCCAGCTTTCTGGGTACATAATCAACTCGTAATAAAAGGCTGTAAACCGCACACGCTCATTCGCCGATTGGCAGATGTACACACGGTGAGGAATTCCAACAGGGGAGCTTTGAGAAAAAAAACAAAAACATTTTGTCCTTTTCTCCGCAGTGTGTTAGAATGTGTTATACCTCAGCTGACAATGTAATTAAAGATAATGGTATTCAAATAAAGTAAATGGTCGGGAAGATCCGGATTTTTCCAACTACAGTACTGCGGTGGAGTGGCTGGAGAGTTGTCCAAATTAATTTGGTAAAATTGTTCCTCCATTATTCTTGACCTTCGCCTGCAAAAAGTCAACTCAATTACATGTGTACTTCATCCCCACTTCACACGCTCTCCTGATAGCCTCTCTATTAGACATGGCCACCGTTACCACATTGCTGGAACCCAAACGACAGCCGGCTTGAGCAAATTATGCAAGCCACCTGAAGTGCCCACTTTACATATCGAGCCGTGTATTGATAATGATTTTGCAGGATAAATTATTTGCAATAATATGCCGCAAGAGGAAGCGCCTCGTCGCTCACTTTAAACACTTGTGCAGCTGCCATGACTGCGTGGTTGGTGTCCTTGCGCCGTGCGAGGCAAAGCCACACGCAGGTGTGAGAGTGCTTAAGTGTTCCTGTCTGACTCCTCAGGAAGGGTCGATGAGCACTCACACACTAAATCCCTCCACGCCCTCCCCTCCACTACCTCCTCCCGTGTGCCCGTGGCCCCTTTTCTGATCCCAGGAAACTCTCTCCGAGTTGGATGGCACAACTCTCAGTTCCTCGGGATACATACAAGTTCACCTTGTGCACTGACTGTACAATGTTTAGCTATAAAAACTAAACTGTTTGGCGGAAAACTAAAGACAGAGACAAGAAATGCCCTCTTTCTTCTTCTCTGTCTTTCTTCCTTCATTTTTTTTCACAAAACCTGCTGGGCGCTGACGTTCCCAAAGGGTCTTGTGTTGCTGCCGCACTTAAGCAAAGCTCACAGCAAGTCAGGCCATCCACCAACACAAGCCCATTTGCCGAGCAACAGTGGAGCTTTGTGGCTTTCCACGGTTGACAGTAAGTTATGAGCCCTTTGTGAACAGGAGAAGGAAAACAGAGATCGGAATTTGGCAGCAGCATAATAATACAGAAATCTCCTGTTTGCGAAATGTGAAATTTTCATGGCAACAATCGGGCATTGTTGGGGGAAAGAAAGGCAACGGTGACAGATGAAATATAGAGCGGGGCCCCCTTTTTGTACAACCGTAAACAAAGCGCCATTCAAGCCATGTCCACTCTGTCATTTATAAAGATAACTTCTTCTGTGCTCTGCAAAGTTTGCTTCAAATGGCTGCCCTTCAACAAATCCAGCGTAACATCTCATACAGTTGCCAGAGAAGTGAGTTGAGGAGTGAAGCGGGGGTGGCCAAGGATTGGCAGAACCATCCAAAGAGAAGCCCAATTGTTGTAAAGGCGGCATCAAAACACCAATAGGATTGGTGTTTTGGGAAACATAAAAAATGGGCCCTTTGGGTGAATAACACAGTCAAATGCTCAATGACAATAAGTTATTTTGAATGAAGAAGAGTATGTGAGGGGAACTGTGGGACCCGGTTTTTAGTCTTACCACCATGAGGTCATCATTGGCACAGTGAGTGAGGTTAGTAGAAATGCCAATGGCGCGGACATCTGCAGTGTGAACAAACGCACAGTGCCCCAGTCCCTACCAGTCTTGGTTAAGTAACAGGAACATTTGCATGGGCTAGTGAAGGGAAAAGCAAGTGTGCTTGCTGTCATTGTCATCCCATAATCACAGGAAAGGCGGGATATGACGAGGGATTGAAGCACTGGATTTTAAATCTATAGGTCAAAGTTCCTTTGAGCAAAGCAACAAACCCAGTCTCTCCTGACATAAAAATATTTTATTTTGGTTCAGAGTGACTCATAAAAGTGCAGTGCTGCCTTGAGATACAAATTTGTTCCACGACCACGCTCACAACTCAAAACACTCGTGTCTCAAATTGTCATTTCCCATTGAAGTGAATGGAAATGCAACTAATCCGTTCCAGCCTTCACCCTAAAAATCAAAGTAATGACATAATTAAAGAGAATGCCAAAAAATTAAACAGCTTTTGTCACACTACATCAGTCAAATAGCCAATGAGCTGCTTTTTCTGATGTGCCCTCCTTGGCCACCCTGAGACAGTGTAAAATACTGTTCATTGAGATGCCTCAGCTCCTCTTAGCTCAACGGTAGTGCTATAAAAACATCCTTAGGGAGTATCGCGAATTTCATTTCTTGCGGGGGTGGTCTGGAACGTAACCCCTTGCAATGGAAGGGGGATAACTATATTTGTATCAATGGGTCAGGAGGAAAACTTGTCTCTAAGAGTAGGACAACTCATTGTAATTCTTAGAAAAATTACTTGAGCGCAAAGTGTCTGTTCTCTATTTTTTCCATTTTGGAGCCTGTGTCTGAGATGGAATAGTGGTTGGGGGTGGAGTAGCCAAGTTTTATGTGACACGTCAATTGGAAAATCAAAACGAGGTAATTCATTTGCTCCACCAGAAAGCCATGACAAAGAAAGATCAGGCGAGCCACTCCTCAAAGATTTATGATTAAGCCTTATTATTTTTGGGAAACTGACACTGATTGCTGATTTAAGCCACAGAAACCAATTCATTTGCCCACATTGAATAGAAAGCATGGTCAACAGTGTGTGGCGTTTTGACAGGTTGGACAGGAAAGAAATGGAGCAAATGTTAAGGACTAGATGAAGCTCTGTTTGGAGGTGGTTAAAAGTTACCTCAAGTGATTGACAACTGATAAAAAAAAAAAAAAAAAAAAAAAAATTAAAAAAAACCTAGGTCGACCCACTGATCCTAGTAATTGCCCCAAAATTTGGTTGACAGAAGACATGAATGAAGTGCTTTTTAACCAGTGCTGGGATTCACGGGTCAGCACAGAGAAAAGTTGAGTAAATGAATGTGAAACATACTGGTCGTAAAAATCAACGGGCTGACAGTCATGGTTGAATAGAAAAATGTTCTCAGCACTCCAGGGAAGTGGGCGCTGTAGCGGCTCAGACGCTGACCGAAACACAAAATGTCTCATCAGTCTGCCACGAACTTTGTGTCTGACTACTTTTGTTTCCCAACCTTTCTTGAGCGAAGGCACTCATTTTACTTTTGAAAAACCTCACGGCACGCCAACAAACGAGAATGTGATATAAAGTATGAATAACATATGAATTACGCAGTGTGAAACGGGAGCCTATTTAATTGAACACAAGCTGAAATACTCGCAGGAGGCAATGAATTATTCGGTTGGATGCCTAATTATCAAGTGGTGGATACAAAGATTTATTGCACCTTCTGCCACCTAATGGAAGAGCATTCATTTGTTCTGCTTGTCAGTATTCGTCACTGTAACAGATAGATGAACATAGATTTAGTAGAAGTGGATAATTTTCACACCACAGCACCTTAGGTTGGGAGCCAATGACTTAGACTATTTTTGATCTGCCCACTGCATGTTTCCAGCAATATAGAACACATCCCTGTACAGTAAGGGCCTTATTCTTCGAAATGGGACCCAGAGAGACAACTGACATTGGCCATTATCGATGACAAAACACTGGCACTGCTTCAGAAACTGCAATGGCAATCCCTCACATAGGCTTCGCTGACAAACTGTTCCCGGCCGGTGACTAGTAGGAGGCCCCCCGAGAGATGGCTGATTTGGTCCATATCAATGACACAACTGTAGACACTACAATGACGTCGGGATTTCAGAATCTCCCAAATGGGGCTTCCCACTGGCGCGTCAGACACCAACTCCAAAATTAAACAAACCCAACACTTATGGCATGCAAAAAGAATATAAACAAGAAGAAAGAAGATGCAAATAAAATATTTGAAGTAGGAATCTCTTACATGAGAAAAATTGTGATGCCGGTTTGTCAGCAGTTCTTAAATGCTTGCTTTTTGTTCATCGTTTTGTGTGTTCATTATTTAATAAAGAAACAGTATCTTTGCTCATCCATCATCCTGATGTTAATATTTGGGGGGGGGGGGGACATCTGGGGGAGAACCTTTGGACATGTGGACAAGAGACGCCCAATACCTGTCAAAGACTTGCTTTTCAGTAAACACTGTAAATCACAGGGGGGGCAGACATAGAACAGAAATAATTAAGTCAATTACTTTCTTAAAAAGCCACAAGTGTGCTGCAGCACCATTTGTGTGTGGTTGGGCAGGATGCATGGAGCCTGTGATTCCTGGGCAGCCTCTCGCCCCGGCCACTTCTGTTGTGGTTCCATGCCACCGCAATCATTATGCTCAGCCTCAGCACAGCACTGCACGAGTGCAGAGCTGTAACTCCCTTCGCTCCACTCGCCGGGCCCGCGAGCGAGGAAATAATCTGGTCATGTCAAAGTGAATTCCTTAATTTCAGCAGGGGGGCCTTTCATTTAGACAAAGAAGTAGCAGATCAAAATACGGCTTGTATTGTGTTTCAGTCACTGGAAAATAATTCTTTTAAAAGTGATTTCAACAATGACTGTCTAATATCCAAAGTTAGTCCAAAATAACCAATGCCGTGGTCAAAATACCATAGTGGCCATAATCAATCTTTTTGAAGAAACACACACCAAACAGAAGGCAAATAGAGAGTGAAGGCCAGACAAATATTTGATAAGGGGATAGGGATTCAACTTGTTTGACAGTGTTTTTTGCTCTGCACCATCACACACAAGCCTGAACCATGCGTCTGTCTATTTGCTTTCTACTCAAGTGGGGTGTAACAGCTGCATCTTTCACACATTCTTGAGCATGTAACAAATCCACAAACAATGGTTTGGTCTTTAAAAAAAAAATTAAGAGGTTGCAAAATGTTATCTACCTTAATAAAAGGGGAACACTTTTTGTCATATTTGTTAAAATTGTCATGATGACAGGAAGTTATCATGAGATTCAGAATTTCCCATCCCCCCTCCCGTGGGTGTGCCTGCCTGCAAAGTGCTGCTCTAGCCGCTCCTGAGAATTGCATCGCAGTAAAGGCTGTAAGACCATGGCAGCAACATACTGTAACATGGAAGGAATACCTCATGTTGGACAGATTCATAAACACCTTGGACACGGGCTGGCCGGCCACTCCGACTGCTTGTAATGGCACACCTGGTTGCATGGTGCCAAGTATCTGCTTCGACCTGACTCTTGTCCAACAGCACACAAAAAACCGCAGTCACACCAATGAGTTTAAACATTCTAATGATCTCATATTTGAGCTGACAGAGGGTCCTTCTCATTATTAGTGTAACTTTTCAACCCCCCTCCCCAAAAAAAAGCCTTGTTTGATATAGTTAGAGTTGATGCAATATGAACCACACAAGAAGAGTCAGCAGTGATCTGCATATTCAATAACCTCCGTAATTATATGCGCAATTCATCAAGGGGATGTGATTGCAGGGGAAGTGGAATAGAGTGGAGCTGAGAGGTCTGATTCCTGGAGGACTAAAGTCTAATCACTAAACTAACATGATAATTGAAATCTAAATTGAATGCTAAGGCTCTCACAAAGAAAATCTGATATTTCACCAAGTATGAAAAGTAAGCTTGTAACTACATGTTTATTATGAGCCATTAGCAATTCCTGATTTAAAAAAAAAATAGAGAGAGGCACTAATCCACCAAAAAAGAGATGCCATGTGGAATATAACATCCTCATTAAATTCTAGGGAACCAAAAAAATTGGTCCTTGTGATGAAGTGAGTGTCAGCCAAAATGTGAAATGAATTTGTGCAGGCATCTTATAGATTTGAAAACGTTCTATATGTTGTTGATGTACAGACTTGTTTTTTTTTTTTTTTTTACAGTTTAGGGAATATATTTGAAATTCAGTCATAATTTTTTCCTCAATACACTGAGTGGAGAGCTTGTGTCGGAATTCAATAATCGCTCAATATTCCACACTGTTGCCCTCAAAATTCTTGTTTTCAGTCAAAGAATACGTCTTGCCTATACGTGCAGTACTTCAAATCCTGTATTGCCATGTCCATACAAAGAAAATAAAAACGATCGTTATGGCATTTAATAAGGAGAGCATGTGAGGGCACTGCGTCTGTCCTCCACTTCACCTCCACTTCTAGGCTGCCTTCCCATTCGCATCTCAGGTTTTGCTCATTGTCTGACAGGAGCAAAGTGAAAGTGCAAAAAAAAAAAAAAAAAGTCCTCCGTCCCATTCTGCTCATCACCACCTTCCCCTGCTATTGCCGCCCGACCACAGGACTCATATTCATCCTTCAGTAACATTTAATTAGTAATATCAAATTCATTAACCTATACTGCTGTTGCGCTGGCCTCAGCCATAAATTAGCTTAATGCGAGCAGACGTATTGCAGCTGTAATAAGGGACATAAAACTCAAAGAGAAACAGATTCTGTTCCTCGGGAGCTCATTATAGCTGGGGAGCGTTCACGTTCGGAGAAGCAACTCCCCGTCATTTTTAGTATGGCTTGAGAAAGCTGTTCCAAAGCAAAGGCCATTTAAAAATGATATCATGAGCAGGCATTGCAACACTGCTGCAGCAACAGATTTTTTTAAGTTAAAACGGTGGTGGTTGAAAAATGTCACTATGGCACTGTTGGCGAGTTAAAGTACTTGAGTCAATAACTCAACAACAACAAATAGCGATTTATCGGCGGTCCTTTTCCAATACCGTTGAAGTCTGATTTATAGTGGCTCAAACATAGAGCCTCCGATGTCGCCTGAGCCCAACACAAACTGCATTGACACACATGCTATCTGTGTTGCGGTTTTGTGCTCAGCTTCTCTTAGCACTCCTGAAAATGGTGACTAAAAGTCAGAGGACCATTTTGGCGTTGGAACCAACAATGCTGCTCAACACTTACATGTACTGAGATTACTGTGAGCCAGTCAAAGGAAAGGGGGTGGGAATGAGTGTGCGGAAATGAAAAGGAACCAGAGCAGTTGCCAGTTGTTGTGCCTTGCATTAAAAGAAGGTGGAGTTACATTTTAAGACTATGGGGGCAACAGTGGAAGAGGTTAGTTAGCTAGAAGGTATCGTTATTCCTGTATTTTTTGTATATTTGTATAAATGGGCTGAATTTGCGGGTTTTATTCTTCAAGTGAACGAGCACCCCATGAGAGATTGTCAGGCTTGCCAAGGGAAATTGTGAAATCTGACTTCGGTCTGACAATTATTCATTTATTGTTCAGCTAGCTATGCCAGCAACATATAGTGACAGGCATAACAATCAAATGCTCTTCCACTACGTGGCGATTAACCTTTAATGTAAAATATCTGCCAGAAAAAAAATTGAAACAGCCAAATCATTTTTAATTTGGTTCAATCTCTATCATCCTATGGGGACCATAATGACCTGTGCGCTCTTCTGTCCAGCAGTGATCTTGATTAACACCTTGCACTGAAGAGCCTAATTGGCCTAAATCCCACGTTGTTGTTAAAAATGTGATACCTTTTAAGTCACAAACAAGAACACTTGCTCGCATTTAATCAGCCATGATTCTTTTGGCTTGAAATCTTTGTGACGAGCTGATCGACCTTTCAGTAAACCGTGATGCGCCGTTTGTTTCTCCTGAGGCCGGCCACAAGAATAACAATAATGAGGCCCATTATCAACTATTGCACTTTGAAGCGACGGTCTGCCAGCAAAACAGAAGATATAGTTGTCCTGATGCTTTCCATACAATCAACAAGCCATTGTTAAGGACTTGAGAACAACGGGACTGAGGAATGGGAGTGATAATGATTGGCCTGTGCTGTCATGAAGATCCTGCACAATGAGTCCGCTCAGAAAGAAAGGCCCCCGATAGACTCTGCAGATAATCTCATGCATGTCAACGGTCTGGCTTCATAGAGAAAAACCTTTTATTTTGGCGCTCAAATGTGTGGAGGGCCGCATTTTCTGACAGAATGCTCATTTACCTCACCAATTTGGGGGGTAAATGCATACTGCTGTAAAGCGGTTGTCTATATGAGTGGATGTGCCTGACAAAATCACATATTGTTACATTTGACAAGCGGTTCTGCACATACACTGAAGAAGTCAAATGACTAATTCACTAATCGGGCATGTCAGTTGAGTTTTATTGAACATGTCAACATCAGTGCATTAGATAATTGCTAATCTATGCCCCATTGCAAATCTGGCCAAACCCCTTTTGGGAATGAAGACAAAGATAAATGGCTATGTATTTATACACACACACAAGTCTACACACCCCTGTTTAAACGCCAGGTTCACGATATAGAAAAACTGAGACCGAGATAAATCATTACAAAATGGCCCAATCTAAGTGCCCCTGATTAACCCCAAATAAAGTTCAGCTGTTCAAGTGGCCTTTGCTGACATTTTTGTTGTCATGTTTTACAACACAAACCATGGTCTGCAGAGAGCTTCCACAGCATTAGATGGATCTTATTGTTTAAAGGAATCAGTCAGTCAAAGGAATTTTCAAGGCATTAAATACACCGCGGAACACCGTGACAGTCATCATCAAGTGGAGAAAATATAGTGAGATCACCAAGAACTATACGTTCCTCCAAAATTGACGAAAAGACGAGAAGAATACTGCGTTGGGGAGGCTGCCAAGAGGGTGACAGCAAAATTGAGCAATAGAAACGTCTGGCAAGGTCTGCCTGTTTAGAACACATGACAACAATCTGCCATCTTTTTCATATGTTTGGGCCATGGGGTAAGGTGGCAAGCCTTCTCTACAAATAAATACAGAAATAAGATCTCCCAAATTTACATGGGAAAATGTGCTTTTGGCCAGATGCAAGTTAACTTGGACTTAAAGGTCATAATTTCAAAAGATAAGAAGATTTAGCAATAACGCAAAACTGCTCATGACCAAATAAATGCCAGCACCAAAAGTGAAAAGCCTACTAGATCATCTGAACTTTATTTACAGTTAACATGAGAGCATTTAAATGGTGGCCAGTGCTGAATCTCATCCAACATGAGTTCAAATGTGATTAGTCCATTTTGAATGCAGCCACATCCCAAGTTATTAGAGATTGTGCACATTTGTATCACAAGATTGTCTTTTTATATATCTTTTTAATGAACTATACACATTATTGGTCACTCTTATGGTGGAAATTATCTTAAATTGGTTTCATTTTTTTCACGGAACAAAACCTGGCATTTGAACAGGGGTGTGTAGACTTTCTAGATCCACTGCCTGTGGGGTGAGAGTAGTAACAAGCACAGCGCTTCACTATTAGCGCTGCACAATTGTGAGCCACTGAGAGAGACAGTGCTGGAGAGCAGGAGGAATGCTAAGTGGGCCCCTTAGCCTAGTCAACCTTCAGTGGGTTTCATTTATCTTCATCTTGTTAGACTAAATTAATTAACAATCTCAGTGTTACACACTTTCTCCTTTCATTACATCAAATAATGGCAGAAATGCGGAGGGGGGTGGGGGGTGGATTTGGGGGTCCAGCCCACAGGGAGTAGACAGACACTGAAGACATCTCTTTCCTTGCTCGCTCTCTTTGCTTACCTTCCCTTCTCTCTCTCTCTCTCTCTCTCTCTCTCTCTCTCTCTCTCTCTCTCTCTCTGTCTGTTCATATCTCTGTTAGTCTTCCGTCAGTCTTTCTTTCACAGTTTCGTTTTCACAAAATGACTGCACTCACAACTTACAGTACAGAAAATGGTTGTAAAAAGAAAACCATAACAGTGAATCATAGTCTTGTGAGTTGTGTCACTTTGTTTTAGAGAACAGGAAAATAGAATCTGACCGACATTGGTTTCATCAGACTTTACCTTAACAGGAAGTTTGGATTCCTCCACGGGATCTCTTGACTTCGATATGTTTTTTCACAATGGGCTCAGATTCAGTTTGTCACAAAATGATTCACTTGGAGTCAAAATGATGACTTTCTACGTGTAAGAAACAAACTTTACCCAATCATCAAATGAAGTACGCTGCAGAGATGAGCACCCACAAAGCTTCCTTTGACCTAATTCGTTTGCTTCAGAAAAGATGCTGGGATTTTTCACTTGAGGAATGTCTTAAATGCCACATCCCTCCACCTCTATCCTTTTTTTTCCCCTGATCGCACCCACGCCAAAGCACGGTGCTCAGTCCAGGACACACTGTAGTGCACTGAAGTGCAATCCAAGCAAATAGGTTCACCCTGTAGCAAAACCTGCCCTTAATCGTGATCTGATTGTTGGCTAATCCCCCGCCAGAGTGCGTGCAATATCCTTCGACTGACGCCTCTCCTTCAACAGAGAAGGATGTAGATCAGGACAGGAATAATGTGTTTACTTTGAATAATCGCTGTGTCTTCTCGTAGTTATGAGATAAAAGGAAAAAAGTCAGAGGTCCTTTCTCCCCCTATTACATTTCACAATTGTCTCTTCAAGAGCACCACACCCCCCACCCCCACCCCCACTGTACAATTACTTACAGAAGTTATAAACACTGTTATCCACTTTGCAGCATTACTCAAAAGAAATAGAAGTGGGTGTAGTCATGCCGGCTCTCAAAAACATGGCCTCATGTCTGCCTGAATAACTCCTGTCAAGTCAGAACAGATTCACCTCACAGATTAAATTGGTGCAGTGCCTGGAAAATAAAAGATGCTCTGTACTCTAAAGAGGAGCCATAATACATTTACAAAACAACAAATGAGTCCTAAAAGTGTACAGACAGTGTTTGGTCCCAATTTGGGTTCTGTTTTAGGTACATTTCATTTGGTGTCATCAAAATGATTGTATTGGTTTGATGAAAAATATACATTTCTGGGCATGAAAGTCATTCGGGCTGTATGCCTTGATGATGTTTTAGCCAGCGAGGGCAATAGTATCAAATTGTTCTTTCTTTTTAAATGGCCCCAACTGTTCAGAGCGGGGGGGAAAATGCTGTTAATTTAATCAAATAAGTGACCTTTTGAAAAAGAAATCAAAGAGGATTCATTAGCTTCAGTAAAGTTTGGCTGACAGAGGCTTTGAAAAGCAGATGCTGCTGCTGTGGCTTCTAATGAGCCAACCCTAATTAGGGAGCAACACTGGAGCCTGGAGAAGGTGGTTGACTCGGAAAAGAAGCCAATGGTAAATACTCTTATTTACTTCCACTGTGTCTAATGACAGCACACTCTTTTAATTAGAATCACAGGCCAAACAAAAAAAAAATGTAAAGCTTTATGGTGGTTCGAATACAAACAGAGAACACCGCAGGAAAGTACAGCGCATGGCAAAGATGAGAGACCTCAGCGCAGCGGCCTTGATGAGGTGGGTTAGAGAAGGGAGGGCAGACGGGGAGAACGGTCGGCCCAAAGCATGCGGTGTAAAGACCTGAAAGCCTGATCTGCTGATCCCTTAAGACGTGAAGGGGAAAGAAAGGGGACACCCCATCAACATTGAACTCTTATGCTGGTGTGTGCTTTCAGTCTGACTCAGGGCTAACAGGGTGAGCATGCCTGTCTGCAACCACACGGACACACTCATCACACACGGCTTGGATAAATATGTTACAATCCACGTTTAACATAGTTCAAATATACACACAAACACGGGCGCGCGCAAGCAAGCACACACACTCACACACACAAACACACACACCGGACAAAGTCTGAAGCTAGCAATGTGTGGAGAAATTTAACCCCTGGTAGCCCACATCCACCCTCGCCCAACCTGTGATCCTCAACGGCAACAACGGAAATGAAACTAACCTCAGTAAAAAGCTGCTACGAAGAAAGCCTTCCATGTCAGCGTGTGGGGTTCTGGCAGGAGAAATCACAGAGAACCATTTTCACTCAGAAACTACGGTCATCACCAAGGAACAGAAAATCGACAAAATAAAATGGAAGAAGGAAAACACAGTGCATTCATGTTCCTCTTTATAACACGGCATGTCTTTAATTAAATCAGAACTACGGCTATGCGTCCATGCGCTCGTTTTTACGTACTGACATCATTAATTATACCTTGTTGCATCGGGGGACTAGATTTGCATACAACGTCGGTTTGTGCCCAGCGCCTGATGATATGTTTGCATCACATAACGTACTGATCACCATACAGCCCTTTCCCACAACTGTGTACGGATATATACATGAACATCCAGCAACCGAACCGCAAATCCCAGCGCGACTCGAGTTTGTTCAGAGTAGCGAACGGTGGTCCAGCTGCAGCCCATGTGTGGCGAGGGTGCTGCGGCTTCTGGGAGCCCGCCACAAGGGACCCGAGATGAGGCGTGCAGCGTCAATGAGGCAGGAGGATGCGGTCATGATGTCACCGCTTGCAGGGGTCGTTCAGAAGCCTTCTCCACAAAATACGTGAGATGCGTCGCTAAAAATGACTTTCAACAGAGTTTGGTATCGGTGCACGCAATCTACACTTTTATTGTGCTACGCTTGGTTACAAAAGGATTACGACTTCCAAGTGCTTCAAGTGGAGAGGCGGAACACAATCCCAGTTAGAAGATTTTGGATCTCACAGCTAATTTATCGCACCGCTCAACCAGTAGAATGCAGAATAAGACTTGGGAAATGCATCCCAATGCATTTCTTCAAGTCCCTGTAAAGTGAAAATAATTCTAGCTTCTAATTTTTACACACTACAAAGAGAGTACTGCTAACAACCACTTTGTTTTTATTTGTGTGTGTGTGTGTGTGTGTGTGTGTGTGTGTGTGTGTGTGTGTGTGTGTGTGTAATTTTCTTTTATTTGAAATGTCTTAAATTATTTTGTTCGTAAATGCATTTCAATGTTGCAAGACTCGGAATAAGTTTCTATGAGGAGTAATTTTGCTAATCAATGACTTCTTTTGAGGAGCGATTTTGTAATTTTATGGAACAATTCCAGACCAGAATCATTCTGTGCGCGGTGTGTTGTATCGAGATGATCGAAGCACACCGCACACAAGGATTTTTTTTTTTACCTTCTTTTCTGGGGTCGCTAACAGATGAACAGTCTCTTAAATCTTAAAAAAATCGTGTGTACCGGTCCTTAGTAATTCACAATTGCGCTGGATAACCACATCTGAGAGCAAAGTTCTTACATGGTGAGAAAAGGGGAACTCATGCCCATTGGCCAAAATATTAGGAAAACTGAAATGGTTAAAAAAAAAAACAGTTCAACACTCTGTCTCCAAAATTGAGCGTTACATAGTTCTCAATCGTTTTTAGCAATTACCTTCAAACATGTATATTATATTTACAAGCAAATCTCCACATTCACTTTGCAGGGTCTTTAAACTCAAGAGCCACAAATTCAAATTCCATCTAGTATGTTGAAAGTAAGTCATTTTAGTCCCAATAACTCAGTCAGTCGCCTCATCGCAAATACGACAAGACATCATGGCACTGGACGCAAGAGTTGTAGCGATATGTGTGTAAATTGGCATTTTTGGCTCGCTGTCTTGGCTCATGAGACAATGGAAAGAATGAAGCGGGCCCAAGGACATCGTGCCTTTCAGACTGGCCAGCACTTAGTGAGCCAGTGGCTCTGCAAGGCCCAGAGGGCTCAGCCGAGACTTTTCTCACAAGAAGGTGTCTAGGGAGGCGGGAGAGCAATAGCCAGGGGCACTGCTGCTCTGCTCTTTTTTTCCACTCAGCTGGGCCCAGTGCACATAATACCATCACCACACCAAGCCAGTGACAACGTGAGAAAACACCCGTCAAACAGTGCAGAACAGATCGAGCGTGTCTCCTCACTTCTCCGAGTGCAAAAAGCAAAAGCGACAACCGGCGACAAAAACAATGGCCGATGTGAACTGAACGCAAACTATATTCTAAAAATGACATTTTATACCGGATTGTTTGAGAACAACGAGTGTGTGTGGCCTGGATCCTTCAACGAAACGAAACGGATTAGCCATGCTGGGGTCCAATCTATATATTGGGTTTCATTCCATTACCCCTTGTTCTTTCACTCTCACTCACGCCGCCTGTGTTGCCTCAGCTGTGTCGGCCGTCTGCAGTGGCGTTGTGGTCAGGAACAACTGAACTTAGCGTATGGAAGCAAAGGTGCGGTTTGGAAGTGAAACGAGCAAATTCAGGAAAATGTGAGTGAGTTCCAATAGATCTGCTCCTCTTCGGGAGACAGAGAAAGAAAAGAATGGCTTTAAATTAAGGCACAACCACAATTCAAGGGCAGGGAGGATCGACATCACTAAGTTGGCCTGCACGGGTTTGAGCAGCCCGGCAGCCCTTTCGAAGAATGAGCCCCTGCCAAAAGCTCCCTCTGCCTCTCCAAGTCTCCCACCATCTGCAACAAATGTGCTCTATTAAAGCAGTACCATATGGACAACAAGCTCGCTATTAACACGGCCTCAGCACATCCCCTTAACCTAGGCCAGATTTCAAACTTCCAGTCAAATTGACTGCTGATTTAATGCATCACCAGCAGCCATGTGGGTCTTGGCATGAGGCGGCGCTCGCAGTCATTAACAGGCACACGCCGCGCGCAGTGCACGATGAGCTGCAGAAATGAGCTGCGCAGATCCTGCCGCGGTGTCGCTCCTCAGCGAGATATCGCCATCCAGACCGAAGGATGCCGAGAAGAAGAAGTCTCGGAAAAAGTTCTCCAAACTAGGCAACTAGGACTCCACTCAATGGCGCGGAGAGGAAACGACTCACAGGGTGGCAGGAGGCGCTCTCGAACTGCTGCCCTGCGTCTCGCTCCTTCCACGCTGATGGAGACACCGTTTGCGCCCTCTGCGTGGATCCAAAGCGACAGTGATTAACCCTACAGGATGTAAGTGGAGTGAGGGGCTGAGGCGGGGGGACTGAAGTCCCACTGGGCCGTGGCGGCCATGTTGACGCCTCTCCCGTCTCTGACTAATGGGGACCCACCCACCGCTCACAAAGCCGCGCTCTCTTCTCCTCGACCATGACGCCATGACCATGAGTCCTCTGTTCTGCGGCCCAGAGACAACACACACACACACACACACACACACACACACGCAGGCACATGCACACCAAATCAATTACAGCTCTGTGGTTTCAAGGCGACTCCAAATGCTCACTAAGTTTTGTTTGTTTATTTTTTTCTCCTCCTGTCTCAGCTGCTTAGATACTATAAAACGTTAGAGTGGAAACACATTTTTTCATACCGAGTCGTGCATGTATACAATGCTCTGGACTACTTCTTCAAAGCATCCATTTTTGTTACCGTTTGACCGTATTAGTTTCAAGGGTGAACGGCAGTCGATCCCACCTGACTTTGGTTGCGCCAATGCAGGGCACTCGCAGACAAAAACGAAATTGACATTCATACCTAAGGACTATTTAAAGTATTCAGCTAACCTTAGAAGCATGTTTTTGGAATCTTGGAGGAGGACGAAGTATCGATACAGGAGGAATGGAGCCCAGATTCAAACCCCCAACCTCTGAACTGTGAGGCAGATATGTTAACCACCCGCTTACTTCTTCAAGGCCATTTTTATTTGAACCTCAAATTGACCAAAATCGATGATGCCTTTCGGTCAAAAGTGAAAAAATAAAAAACAAACTAAAATCACGTCCAAATTCAATATTGCCAATTATACAGTATACTGAATACAGTATATCATCGAAACCTCCAAAGCCCAAGTCATATGATGACATTTTTGTGCAGTCAAATAAGCACAAGACTTTGGGTGACGCGTCTAACATCCCAATCAATGAGAGCAGAATAGATTCGCATTTTCTTAACTCATGAAATGAATCAAGCTAATAAATCCCAATTGAATATGAATACGGAAAAGTGTTTTGCAGATGGTGGTGCTCAACCGTATACGATCACAATAACTTTAACAATGTGTTGTTTGGTAACTCGAGCAAAAAGGTGCCAGAAAAATTGTCATTTTGAGAAATGCAAAGCTTCCACTCGGCAGCGACAACACACGTGCTACTTTATTCCTTTCCTAATTGGGAGCATCAATGTTTAGTGTGCAAAAGACATCAATTTGTCGTTATTTGACAGTATTTCTGCCACAACTGTCCCTATATTGAAATGAAATGACTGCTTGATGACAGTTTAATTAAATAAAGGCTCTGCGCGCTCTCAACGGAGCGGCGGCATGTGTGAAAAAGTACTGTGAGTTTGGAAGAAGGTGTCCAAACACAGTCTTCATCACAACATCACATGAGACGAGTGATACTTGGTCAAGCACATACTCACAAGCACTGGATGCACATATACATACAAACACCAAACGTATGCACACCTCGCACTGTGTCACTCGACTTCAAATGACTTTGCTTACTGGCCTCCACACGCCTGCGCGCATACACACGCGCACACACACAAACACACACGCCCACAAATTCTTGATATAGACACACACACACACACACACACACACACACACACCTCAGTCAGCGCTGCCAGATGAGTAGTGAATTAATTTGTGTGAGCCACTCCAACATTAGCAAGGTGTGTTGAAAGGTGTCTGCCCATGTTTCAAATTAAACGCGCTGCTGGTCAGCATTAGCACCTCGCCACCCGTCAGCAACTGACACTTAGGAGGGTCTGTGGGGGGAGGGAAGGAAAAGGGGAGCCCATCCGCCATTCACACTGGAATAATTAGAACATGTCAGGAGGAATTAATTTCCTCATTTTTCAAAAGGATACACAGAAATTACCATGTTATTATATGACAGGGTCCCTGGGAGGATTGGATTAAATTTGATTTCTTGCGCAGCCCACACAACAAATTAAAGTCATAAATAAGATGGAAAGAAGCGGGGCACAGAGCATATGTTTATGGCGATGAGTGAAGCCCAGAGACCGGAAACAACTATCTTCATTTCATTTTATTTAAATCAGGCCGACATCGTGTGTCTGAATGACAGCACTTGCTAATGGCTCCAGATTAGAGGCGTATTGATATTAGCGCAGATTTCTTCACAGCGGCATTTGAATGAACCATTGAAGCCATTGCATTAACCTGTTCAACAATGATCTAATTACTCAATCAAATCTTGTGACAACGACGCTATGCAATTCACGATAGTGTCGTGAAGATGTACGGGATGGCACCTCGATGTACGCATGAAGTGCTGAAAATATTCGATTTTGATTTGAAATCCCTCTAAACTGACAATAGATATCTTGTAAATCTCATACGTCACAGAGAACAGTGTTGTTAATAATCCTGCCATATTTGAATGATCAAAAAAAAGAAAACGTTTTGAAATTTTCTCCACTCTCAGAAGCTGCGGTCGTGTCCGCTAAATGCACAGAAATCATGAAAAGCTCATCTATCACCTGTCAATATATACCAGTGATATGACTTGGGAAAATAAAGGCTACAATCCCTCTCACGCCGACACATAATTACCTGTACACGTTTGTGTGCCACATATACACACACATTTTTTTTTATATATGTATCTATATACAAACCTCCTGTGGCTGGAATATATCCCACTGGCACTTTTTCATGCCATGACGAGGCGCTCACTGTAAAGCCGCCACACCAACTTGAAGGCCCTGTCTAGTCACTGGCTGTCACGTTGTCCTTGTTTTTTTTGGACCTCACTTTCCTGCCTTCTCCCTGTAACATGCGTGCACTTATGGCTGACAATGAGGCGCTCTAAAACCGACACACCAGCAGCCTATCCGAAGGAAAGATGTTTTTGGGGGGATTGAACGCAAAGCTAGCGAGCCAAATGCGCGTCGCAATTCCGCCTGATAATTGCTGATGTAAACCAAGCCGCTCCAGTTCTTGTAGGTAGGAGAGGGTCTACTCTGAGCCCCGTTTTAGCCAATCCCTCCAAAAAATTCTGGAAAGTGAAATTATTAAAAACAATTTCCGCCATACCTCCACAACTGAAAAAAGTACACAGTTCTCGGTCTTTGCACTTTTTCAGAAGCTATCGTGTATTTAACAAGCAAATCTCTGGAATTAATTTTCCGGAGTCTTTCAGACAATTCCATCACCTGTTTATCCAGCCATCATCTCCATTCTCATATCGGTTGTGTTATTGCCACGATTCCGTAACAGCTCTGTGAATGGGCCCGCATTAGAGAGGAGTACTCCCCAGGGCAACACAAACTTTAAATAATTTGCAAATCAATTAAGTGGCTACTCTAAAGGCAGCAGGGACTTCACACTCCAGGGTCGCGGCGCATTATCAGTCAGAGACGATTCATGGCGTTTTGGGAGAAAAGTTCATGGTTGAAGTCATTAATTCATTTAAGCGGACTTTTAGTTATGCATTACTTTCCACAGCTGGGGTAGCAAGAAGATTAATGGCGTGTTCTTTGCTCCTGTTTTTCACCGTATAGTGCTGCTAAGTGAACTCTGTCTAACACTCGGAGGGATCATACCTTGAGATACAGGACAGCAGCCAAATCTATATTGGATTTTTATTCGCCAAATAAATCATGTTTATCATTCATTTAAATAATAACAATAAACCTAGAGGTTAGATCCTTTTGCCGCGGCTCAATATCCTCCATGTTTAATCACCACTGCAAAGAGAAGCCAGACAACACCGCATCTAATCCACTGAGAGCATATTTTACTTTAATGACTTCATCATAATACCGTGCATCATGCAAAACAGAGGTCTATTTATCAGAGGCGCGTTGAGGACGATTTATTCAGCACGAGTGTGGCTTTCGCATGCTTGTCTGACAATGATGGGTCCAGCAATTAGTCTCATTGTATCATTTGCCGCAATACAGGTTGTCAAATTTAAAAACAATTGTAAGTTCGTATTTGCCAAGTGGTTGGTGTTGAGCTTTCGATCACGTATCACAACAGCCAACGTGAGGTGTTAAAAGAGAAATAAATGACCATTCGCTTTACAGTGCTGTTATTTCATTTGTAACAAAATACCTCCCCGTGGTCGATGCCAGGTTCTCTGGAATACGAGCTGCAAATCCTCAGCTTTGTTGCGTATTACGTGAAGGGAGTTGGTGGTCTATTTTTATGCAGTGGAACCCCACATACTCAGCAACTGCAGATTTGCAGATTTGCAGATTTTTTT
The DNA here is from genome assembly GCF_001891065.2 of Hippocampus comes. Lineage (NCBI taxonomy): Eukaryota > Metazoa > Chordata > Actinopteri > Syngnathiformes > Syngnathidae > Hippocampus > Hippocampus comes. The sequence goes on from NW_017805824.1 coordinate 3,339,471, forward strand.
TCTCCTCCACTTGTTTTCAGAACGGTATTTTAAAATATGTTTTTAATATTCTGAGGGGGCATGGGGTTTCCTCATTTTCCTCACATTTTTTTGTGGAAAACGCATGTTGAATGTTAATCGCTTTTGTTTGAATCGTTTTGGGGGGGCCTCTGTTCTTTTTTTTTAGCTCCGTATTTCAGTGGACGTCAATTCTATGCAGATTTTGGCCATTGCGGGACGGGACGGTCCCGCTGCCCATGAGTAGCGGGGATCCACTACAGTTCAATTTACAAACAACGTTGCCATGACACATGATTGCGCTGTGAGATATTCTTAGGTGTGCCATCAGGTATTGTCTAATTTCACATTAAACTAAACAGGCATGGACAAGATTATCATGATTTCACCATTTATACTACATAGTAATGGGAAATATGTGAATTGGGAGACACCGGTTGAGCATGTCCTCAGGTGTCTGCAAATGTATGATCGCAATGAAATTCTCCCTACGACTTGAAACCTTCGGGAAGTACTGAGAGTTTGGACTGTTAACATTTAAAGGGGAAGTGAAGTCAAAAATGTTCCTCTCAATAACATGTTCCATGCGCCCCCAACGGATCGAAACACAACATTCTGATGAATATTGCTTTAAGCAGTAAAATCCAGCCGTTTATATCCATCTCAGGGGGCGGCCATTTTGTACTTACTGTCAGCTGAAGCTGACAACATAGTGCCGAAAGTCTCAGCTGGGGAATATAACATGATCAAATTCAGCGAACAGGTGAGCTGTGAGAGATTTTTTCATAGATACTATTGATCAGTCCACAGGTGTGGTTGTCATTTTTTTTAACAGATTATTGACCAATCTAAAGGTTTGAAAATGGGTTGCTCTCTCTGACGATAAAACATTAACGGTTTAGCAAACATGCTGTTTTTGGGTCTCCTGAAAAGTGATGATTTTGTTGGCAGGACCATTCCGCCATCGACGTGCATTTTAAATAATTTGCATTGTATTTATTAGCTTTATTTAAAACGGGAAGAATAAACATTGAAAAGATGTCAAGTGCAGGATCAAGTGGTGAACTTTGCTTCGACCAAGTATAAAAGTGTGTAATCGTGCGTGCATCGTGACGATTCAATAGTCCGGCTCATTTGCTGCAGGTGTTCAGTGTGGGTGACAAACAGCAGGAGACGATGAGGCATGCGTCAGGAACAGAAACAGCTCAAGAGGCAAATTGATACTTACAAAAACTGAAACACTCGCTCCCCAGCTTCCAGTGACTCACTGGCACGTTGATTTCGGATTCATGTAAATGACCTGAAATGAAAGCACAGAGAAGAGAGAGAGACAGAGAGAGAGAGAGAGACAGAGAGAGAGAGAGAGAGAGAGAGAGAGAGAGAGAGAGAGAGAAAAAAATAGATGTCTTCTTTAATTGTAATATGAAGTGGCAACACAAAAAGTGACAGACAGTACACCCAATATTACATTTAGCACGTGGGATTGAAAAGTATGCGATTGTAGAATGCAACAGGAACATGGTGCATGGTTTTGAAACAACATGGCCCTTTGATAACAGTGTTTGCCGACATCAGAACAAACAGAGAAAGAACAAGTGAAAGAGAATCAGGGCCATGGTGACTGTTGGCTTGAAGGTCACTTTGTAATAGCGTGCTCGTTGTTCTCTTGGTAAAACCGAATTTTGAATCTCCTGACAATTGTTTTAGGGCCCATGCTCGATTTAGTTGTGTAGTGAAGAGAGTAAGTAGCTAAAGATCACCAATTATGAAACCGAATTGTAAAGGCGTGAATTACTCGGCGTGTTCAAAAAGAGGTTTAATATAAGACGACAAAAACAGTATGCGAATCTATGATATGCGGCAGGTGTATCTTATTGCGAAGATTATCTGCACACATCTATAAAGGGGCGTGTCCTTGTTTTTTGTCCTTTGTTTTTCTTAGATGTGTGTTTTTGAAAAGGGTCTCTAAGACACTCATACAAAAAATATATATCTACACGTGTAAAGAGGAGAGAGTTTTTTCTTTTGTATTTATTTTAGGATACCTCAAGATATAAATGATCTACAAGTCTATGAACGTGAGCAATAATTTAGAGAGAAACAACGGGGAGAACGAGATAATTTTTTTTTTTACTTCTTCCTCTTCTCTTTGAACATGTAAACTGCGCTGAATTGAGATGTCTACTGTATAGATTTTTTCCTTTCTTTCGATTTTTATTTCTATCTTTGTATTGCGCCAATATGTTCGTACAATCAAGAGATGTAAACATGACCCGCTTCCTACGTACAGATATATTTTTTTTAAATACGACAACAAAAAAAAAGATTCGACATCTAAGAGTCTATTTTATTTTCATCTGATGCCTGAAAAAGCAACGGGATCCACATTAGTGAGCATTCTGAGGCTTCTATTCCTCAATAGAATGAGATGTTGAATGTGCAATTACATTTACATGTCTACAGATGCTCCTCCCCTCCTTGATTACAACAACACTATTGGACATATTTAGCTGTTGAATATTTTTCTTATATAGGTGAAATGAGACAAGACCCTTATGTCTAACATTGCTGGTCTTCTCTCCCACACTTCATTCACTCCTGGCAGGATTCTTCTAGGATCTCCGCAGCTCCTTCAACTTGTCTATAAAATGAATCACCGTGATGACACGCACGGAACTACGCTAAGCCAGATCGGTTGAGTAGTGAGGTTGCTCCAGCACCTAATTTTTCTCAGCCGGGAACTGTCAGATGCTCCAGGCATTGTAAGCAAACGCGTCGTCATGGTGAAAGCAGCCACAACTCTCTTCTCGAAACAAAAAACTCATTGCTTGCAGCTTGGGATTGAAATATATCTTTTGTGACAACCAGTCTTGGAACTTTTGTGGCACACCGCATATAGCACGCAGCCTGCATCTCTCTTCATGACGGAGGGCAAAGAGAACGAATCATCTCAACCGTCTAACCAGAAAAAAAAAAATTCCATAACCATTTCCTGTAAATTTTCTCACATTATCTTGTTTTTCCACAATAAACCACCACATCATTGCCAGTGGATTTATGCAATTAGGCTGCATCAGTGCTGCCAATTAAGCAAGGCCAAGGGTTTTTTTAAGGTCACGCTTAACTGATCTGTCACTAATTTGCACCACGTCCAGCCCGTACGTCATCCACGAGAGGAGCCGATAAATGTGGCCAGCTCGTTGCTATCAGTGTGTGTGTGTGGGCAGCTGGAGGATAAACACGAGCAAATAGATAAAGGCAAAGAGTTACAGACAGGTCTGAATGTGGTAGCCTTGAGCCTCAAGGTGACAATGGAGGAGAGGGGAGCCAGGAGTGACCCTGGCTCAATAGGAAGCAGTTGCATGAATAGCACATTGGCCTTTCAAACGCACACAACTTCAGGGTTCGGAACTGTGATGGCGCTGCAACCACCCACCTCTGCCTTCACACACAATTAACTTGTGTTCCAGCTATTCATTCTGGCTTGAGAAAGCACACACACACACACGCATACACACGCGCGCGCACACACACACACACACACACACACACACACACACACACACACACACACACACACACACACACACACACACACACACACAACATGGATGGTAAATCCTTGTCAGACTTCTGACTGAAGGCCTAATTCCTGTTTTGCCTCAGTAAACGTTAGCATTCATAATTACACAGAATTTACCAACCCTTGAACTCGCCGTCTGACGTTAATGGAAAACAATAGGGGAAATAATACATGGGTAAATGTGTTCCTTATTCATGACTTATTATGTCAATTATTTGACCGAGGGATAACAATAAAGGAATTTATAATTGCAAATAATGAGCCCGACCGAATTCTATTAGAATGAAATGCCACACTCCCTGCAGACTAATAAGAGTCAGTGTCAACTGGCCTATTGTAGCAGCATGCAGCTGCTCTTTGCCTGCTGTGAATTAGACCCACAGGCAGGAAACATTAAAGCACTCCTAATTAGAGGACTGGGGACTTGTTAAAAACAATTGCAGTGAAGGGCAAATTATTAGTTTCACCACATTTTTCCAAACCAATTGTCAAAACACTATCCCTAATAAAATAATACATCCATTTTTTTGTTCCATTAGTGAGTTGGAGGTTCCACGGGGTGGCATATTCCACATAAACCAACAGCGGCTAAACAGATTAAGTTTCGCTTGTGATGTGAAAAAGAATATCACTGATTCCCAAACAGTATGTTGTCGGCAAGGGCGGAGCAACAAAATCTGGGCCCACATGATTAGTTGTCATGAAAGGCGGCCCCGACGTTCACTGCCTGTGGGAGGGGGCTCTTGACAGATGTTTTTCCCGATGACAGATAGAAACACAAAACTACTGTGCATTACATTATGTAATCTACCAGCCAGAAAGGGACCCTCAACCATATTTTAGCAATTTAAACATTTTTACTTTCATAAATTATGTGTCACCGGAGGGTTCACATGGGGCCCCCAACACGCTGAGGGGCCCCAACAAAGCCTTCCCATTTTTTGCCCCCAGATCGAGGCTCACGGCTGTGGGAAATGTTCCAATTTCACTTAGACTAATTGGGCAATTCACTAATGTATCTTTGTTCATCTATCTATGCCGGTGACGTGTCGTTCTCAGCAGAACAATGAAATGCTTTTCCACCAGACGGTAATTAAACTGTGTCCACTTTTTGGTGACATTTTTGTTTATTGGTGTGCAATAACATTTTTTTCAATACAAAATATTTGCCACGTCTCGATAAAGGTTGGGAAACACTGCTTCACATTCAGTTGAAAACCTCCCATGGTCATAAAATCAATCACAAAAGAGTAGTGTGCTTGCTATTGTATATAAACAGGAGTTATTATCATTTGTCTGTTGAGATCAGTGCTTCTTAACCTGGGTTCGATCGAATCCCAGAGATTCGTTGAATCAGTCTCAGAGGTTCGACAGAGACTCTGCCATGCAGGTTAAGACACACCCGACTCAACAGTTCAATTAGTTATGACGTGCCCGCTTGGCCATCACTGGCTGGTTTATTTTGTGTACAATTAAAAAACGTATACTTTATACTTATACTAATTGTGTTTCCTTTTTTCTGGTTTGAATAAATGTGTTTTTTTATGTCTTCAATTTGTAAAGAAAAAAAAAAAGAAAAAATAAATATTTTTCACGAATGAAGGGTTCGGTGAATGTGCACATGAAGTGGTTAGGTTCGGTACCTCGAACAAGGTTAAGAACCACTGCTATAGATTCTTACCACGGTCAAAGGTTAAAATGAGGCATCTGGAATCTTCTCATTTTTTTAATTTTGTTTTTCCAAAAAGTGAAATAATGACAGGCAATTATGCTGTTACGCTAATGACTTATATTTCCGACAGGCTGATGGCTGTGTCATTAAAGCAGCGGGGACAAGGGACTCACAGTCACCTGTGGCATTTGTGACAACCTTTTCTCAAGTGTTCATGGTTCAGATCTTTATCAAACACATACACACACACACACACACACACACACACACACACACACACACACACACACACACACACACACACACACACACACAAATAACCCAACCCAAAATGACCCCAAAATGTATACATACTGAGTCTAAATTCCAGCACTGCTCTTGGCGCGAATTAGCTCAATATTTAGATACCGTGTGGAACTTTTAACATTTGAACTTGTACGTTTCTGCAGCCATCCCAGCTTCCTGCCGCAATTCAAAAACATGCATGTTACTGAGATAAAGGTACTAAATTGTCCTTAGCTATAATCGAGGTTGTGTTACCAGCGATTGGTCCAGGGTGTTCTAAGCCTCTCAGTGAAAAATCAGCCGGGATAAAGGTTCCAGCTCACCCGTGATCGTAATGAGGAAAAGTACTATCGAAAATGGATGAATGAATCTCAACTTTAATACATTCGAGCTGGTTTGAATTTTTCCAGAGTGCACGTTGCCTCTCACTCAGCTCTTCACAGACGCCTGTGATAAGTGCTTTAGATAATGGATGGATATCTTGAATGAGTTTCGAAAACATAGGCAAAGGCCATTCCTTTGTACTGGCGCCTCCCATGTTGAAGACGTTCATGTATCTTTAAAGTAGACATCAAGCAAACGCTGAGCCTCCCGGGATTGCTTTTTGAACTGGAGCCTCTTGTAGGGCTTTGTGAAAGATAGCAGTTTAGTGTGTGTTTGGTGTGGGCTGCACTTGATTTCCCAGTGTGTTATTCAACAAACTATGTGAGTTTAAAAGAAAAAAAAAATCACCACAGTACAGCGGTGCCTGTACGTCAAATCATCTTTCCCAGTTAAAATGGATTGGAAATGCTATTATTACATCGCAAACCCACCGACACCAGCAAAAGCAGTTGTGTTTTCAAAATCAAAAATAGCATTTTCCCGTTTTGTGCAGTCATAACCTGATTAAATGGAAAATGTAACAGTTTTTACTCAATGATTTCATGCTCAAATTCAATGAGCCTCCCTTCTGGTGTCTGCACCTTAGCCTCCAAGGGACGGTTTCAACAGACACAGATATAATACACTAACAATGGATTTGATGGTGTAAACTAAGCTGTGATATAAGTTGTTTTTGGCTGAGCGTCATGAATATATGCCCGTGAGATGTTGTTGTTGATTGTCTGTGTTGCTGCACCGTTTGTGTTTGAACACCCATTGATTAAAGCCCTCACTGAGTGGCAAAGACTTACGAGTGAACGTAGGGAATGCTGTTTTTTCAGCAGGTTTTGTTACCTTTTGCAAAGGTTGCAAAGACGTTCGCTAGACGTTTGTAAACAGTTTGAATGGTCGCAAACAGGTTTTCCTGTCGCCCCCCCCATGACATACAGTATTTGTAATCCAAAAATAATTGATTGATATTGATGTATATCATTGTTGATAGTTATTGTATGTCAAGCTGACTTTACACAAGCTTTGCATGCAATTCTTCCCAATCTAGCACTCTATCTTATGTCTGAACAACAGCAGCAATCTATGCAATTAGGGTGCTACTCCTTACATAGATCCGTGGCTATGAGCAGCCACACAGGAAGTCAGAGGGTATGTTAAAAATGTTGACTAATACATATTTATTAAACGTCCACTTCTAATTTTTTATCAGTATTTCTGCCAGTCTGGCCCCATTTTCGTTGGAGTTACTCAGTGTAGAGGGGGTGGTCAGTGTCATGCAAACAGCTGCTTCATTCACCGGCACAGCATTAACTGTCACTGCCTTGTCTTACTAACCTCTCCTTTATCGCCTTTTCATCTTTGTCTCAGTGAATGAACTCATCTTAACACTGAGCCACCACAGACAAGACACTCACAAAAACGTCTTGCACCAGTGTGTCAGGAATGTCTATCGGAGTGACACTTTGGTGAAACTATCTTTGACGAGGGGACAATTGGGATTTGCATTTCTGGCTAAAGTGCAAAAGGAGGCAAAAGGGAAAGAAAATCCACAGAGGAGAACTTGATGAAGATACAACACTTTCTGACTGGTCAAAGCTTTCATGGGCTGCTCTGCAAATATACTTTTATTTTCTCGATAAGTCTAATAAGAAGAGAAGAATATTTAGGTTCCAGTGCTCTGAACACGCAACCTACTAGTTCTCCTTGATACTTCCACATATTTTTTGCTCCAGAGCTTTTAAAGACAGACAAAATAGCACATGGCTTTTCTTCTTGCACACCAATGAGGCCTCTTCTCTTGATTTCCAAGTTATATACGGCTATTTTATTTTGTCTGTCTCTTTTATCTGTGTGTGTGGGGGGGGGGGGCAGGAGTATAACACGTCTCTCCCTCTCACCCAGGTAATGTGTTTATTTTCCTGAGCCCATCTTCTAGTTTACTGTGTGCCGGTGTTTCTCCCCTCTTATCGCCTGGCCCTCGCGGGGCACTTTAGCCCCTCAAATCCTGTTCACCACATACTGGTTTTAGAATCTGTGAAATGAATGCTGGAGAAGCGTGGCCACAATGTCTGCCTGTGTTGCTACCGGACTAAAATGGGCTTGGCTTTTTTTTTCTTTTTCTTTTTTTTTCTTTTTTTTTTTTGTCCGGGGAGATGCATAATGGAAGTTTTTAACACCTCAAAAGAGGCCGAGTCTTTGTGGAGGCGCACTACAGAAAGCTGCCAGTCTCCAGAGGAGGCAGACACACTGAGTGGTGCTGGACAAAGAGCTCAACGAGCAGAATCAGCGGGGGCATCACTCTGCACGCAGCCGCACACATGCACCGACATATACAGTATACTGTAAATGCGCCTAAATATGAAGGGATGAAATGAACATGCGTAGCGGTGAAGCTGCAGCTTCATGCAATTGTAATAATACAACAAAAGCAAACACAGTGTTCATTGCTTTACCACGACTGTATTTACCCACAATGATTCAAGTTACGGTACAATCTGTAAATGGGAGGTAAATTAAATAAATTACATTACAAAACAATGTTATTGTAAATGCCATTGTTAATGGGAATTTTAGCCTCATCTCTAAAAGGGGATCTTTTTTAAAATTTAAAAACAAAATGTTTCGTGATATTTTTTAAAACTGTCAGTGTGACCTAACCTATGTTAAATTAATAAAATGATCTGTGGAAAAAAAAATCTGCCTGCCCTCAGCCTTACACTGACCTTTTACATTGGGCTTCAAAATCCAAGTTGATTAACTAACTAATGGAGGAATATCTACCTCTGAAAAAAAAGAATGAATGCCCATCCCTCATTTGCCAGGAACTGAGCATGAAACAAGCAAACAAGCAGAGCGAAGGGACCTCAAGGAACTGAGAGGATTCAGAAAAGATGCAGAATTAACAATATCTGCTTCACAGGTACATTTCTGACCTAATTTTAATATTAATTCATTGTACATTCCCAAAAGTAAATAAATAAACCTTCAAATTGATAACATTAAATGTTCTAGGAACAGTTGAATAAGTCATGCTACCAGTGTGGCCATTTTTTGGCTTGTTTACAGTGCTAATGGTAGTATTGCTAGTGCTGCTATTTTGTCGAAGCTGGACGTGTGTTCATGTGTGACTATTTATCACGACGATGCATTTTCCCACTTACAAGCCATTATCAAAGGCCATGTGTGAGAATCGCGCTAGTCAGTGAGTAGTCTGGCTCTGGTCAGAGCTTCGAGAGGGATTTGGGGGAGGATTAGTGAAGTGAGGTTACATTCAAGTCTGGCAAACTCCCCCTTGAAGAGCCCATATACAAAAATGCACCAAATTACGATTTCAGTCAATACAGAAGATTGTTACATTTGGGCAAACACACATCATAGATCAATGCCGTTTCCTGCTAAACTTTTTTTGAAAATTCTTTACTGTATTCCATACCAATAGCTGGCCACTACAATTGTTGCTTATGATAAACATTTCGCTTCCTTGTACAAATGAGTTGCGACTTTCATAAGAGGAAAAAAGAAAATCAATCTGCAATTGTCTCGCCGCTCAAAACGGGTGCCAATGGCAAGGCTGAAGCCCTCGAGCATCTGTATTCAAATGATCTCCGAGTTCAGGCACAGGCACAGCTTAGTGTGGATATTTTCCAATGGCACTGCACTGAAAATCAATCACATGGTGAATTAAACCAGAAAGGAAACAAGTGATCCATAAATGATCAGGTTACAACAAGGCAGTGGTGTCTGAACATTATGCTTGTTTTTTTTTTGGGTTTTTTTTAGGAAGTGGAGGGGGGGGGGCAGTGGAGAATTTGGGAAGGGCATCGTTTTTCCACCAAATGACTTTTATTGCTGTGCAAAAGTAGTCCTACGTTGACCAATAATCATTTTCCAACTGAGGGCTGAGGTGGAAAACATTTGTGGCTTAGTAGGTGACATCATTCCATCGCTGTGTTAATGTTAATGTGCAGCATCTTTAATAAGAAATTGGTTGTCGTGATTGAATGGAATAAATGACACACAAAAGAAAGTAAGCATCAAGGAACTAAAAGAAGCGCGTAACAATCGCTCACACGTAGCCATGCCGTAAATGGGACGGTGACTGAAGTATTTCACCGTGGCTCCACATGGCCTACGTCAGCGATTTTCACAATTGACACAAGAACCTCTTTCTTCTTATTTACAATTGCACAGGTCGTTTCTCTTTTTAAATACCTACAAATCGCAGCATTTGAAAATGCAAATGAGTGCATTTAGGGGGAATTTGAGAATATTTCTGCCTTTGTAATCTTCTAAAGAGGGAAATGATTTAGAAGGAGGACACAAATCTCCAGCGACATGGCAGGAACTGTAGGGCACTTTGGTCTCCCCATTCTCCCTTTCTCGTCTCACTGGTGTCTCCCCCTCCCCTTCTCCCCACCTCTCCCCCTTGTTGCCCCCGGGGGTGGCAGGGCCAGGAGTGAGGGACAAGGGGGCTGAGAGCACAACTCGGGTCAGCTGTTCCCTTCAGAGAAAACAAATGTAGTGTTTGAGCCACTGATCACTTGCTTAATTGAGTTGAACACTCCTTTTCTGGATTAAAAAAGAGCCTTTGAAATAAAAGGTCAAATTACCTCTCGAGTCAGGCAATAAATAAGTCAAACAAGGTAAGAGGTTCCTGCCAGCAAATGTTAAAGGGAAATTTAATTACACGAAAAAAACAGGAGGCTCTCTATTGGATCCTCAACCCTTGGCCGTTCCAAATCAGAAGCTTTGCAATCACGCGGCCAAGTAAGGAAATACATCCGGGATCCTTATTCCGAATGGAACACGGTCGTTGGACAAAATCATTTCACCCAGAAAATGAAAAGCAAAATACAATCTGTCTGGATATCATTCTTCCCTATTAGTCTGGACCCTCCCATTTTATGAGTTGGGCCATAGGCCTATTGTCCATTGATTCCAGCACAAGGAAAGGAAATGAGCCCAAAACAAGTCTCGAGTCTGGACTGAAACAGAACAAGGGAAGGTGTCAGAAAACAGCGCTCTACGCCCAAAGAGCTACAATGTGGCCTTTGTGACATAATGTGCTCCGTACAGCAGATTGTGGAAAATAATCCCTAATTTACTGCTTCACGTTGTCCAGCAATAACAAGTGACATCACAGCGTGTGCCATGTATGCCTTATTTCAGCGTACATGTTGGATTTAGAGGAGAATGGGGGTAGGGGAGGAGGGGTGGTGGTTCTAAAAGCATTGCCAAGCAGTTATTACAGCCCCATCATGTCCTGTGAGCCTATTACAGCATGGGACAAGAAACTGTAAAACTGCAGACTGACAGCAGGAGGGAATCTGTACAACCTCACAGCGCACTTTTAATTAAGATGGAGATGAAGATGGAGCTTGCGTTACGCTGTCAAACACCGAGCACTGAAATTCTGGCATACGCACTTGGATTTGTTTGTTCCTGTGTTTGTGCTGTGAGCAGAGTGCATCGTTGGAGCAGCAGCAGGACAACAGTGGTTCTTCTAAGTGGCTTGCCCAACAGCAGTAACATGAGGTTCAGTGCTGAAAGCATGACAGGTGGGTCACATGGAAAATCAAGTCCAGTTCATTTCACTTGTTCAACACATGCTTCTCATTATTCGACATGACAAATTGACATCGCTCCCATCAAGAGTGACGCACTCGTCGTTACATATGTACACTTTGAGAAGTATGCCGGCAGTGTAAACACAGCAAATTGTACAATGTCCTGGAAAGTACTAATGACCCAAAACACAAAGGAAAAACACTTCAACAAATTGTCATTGAATCATTTCGTATTTCTACCTGGCTACAGAAACAAAGGACTTTCCACAGCTGCTTCTTTTCAATTCCTAAATGGTATAATAAGATTTTTCCAGCCGTGGGCAGCATGTCAACGTGTGTCAGTCTATGTGAACATTTACAATACCGCGTGTGTGTGTGTGTGTGTGTGTGTGTGTGTGTGTGTGTGTGTGTGTGTGTGCGCGCGTGCGCCTTCCCTACATCACACTGAATGTTTTTTGAAGGGGGGTAACTGTGGCCAAATGGTAAAATGTTGAAATTGGAAAAAAATATTAACTCCCACCCCCATTTTTTTTCAATACCCAAGAGATAAGCACCTTTTAGCAAAGCAGCCAGTGGAGTTTAAGCTTATTATGAATACCTCTCAGAGCGCAGAGGCATGTACTGTTGAAATCAAAAGGAGTAATGGGCAGGTAAGCCAGTGTCATTTTAAGGAGGAAGTCAGTTGTGAAATTGTCAAATCTCACAATAATCTGCCCTTCGCATACTCCTATAAAAGATTTGTAATGGCACATCTGTGGTAAAAAAAAAAAAAAAAAAGTTTCCAGTGTATTGTGTTGGAAAGAAAAATCTGTTAGATGAGCTCTCCATGTGTTGGAGCCTAATAATGGTTCGATCATATATATATTTTTATGAAGTAGCAGACATCTCACAAGATGGGATATTTCCATCCCTTTCGTGTGGCTTTAGAACAAAAATCCAAGATGTGCCCTGTAACGGGATTCATTTCTAAATACATTACACAGTATATATTTGGAGATAATTGTTGAAAATGTGAAAAGATGGAGTACTATGAAGTAGAGAATTGCAGATATGCAGTGGTCCATCACTATACAGTATTGCGGTTCACCTTTCGTGGACTCACTATAGTGCAGTTTTTACTTTCAAATGTAATTGTGTAAGCTGTTTTTTTTTTTACAGCGCAGAAACACGCATTGGATTCTGTGTCCTGATTGGTTAAGGTACAGTAGACCAATTTGAATCTATCTCCTCCATGCGATGTGTCCTATACAATAAACAATAATAATAATAATAATAATAATAATAATAATAATATAATAATACTGTTCACAATTTTTTCTTGTGAAGGTTTGAACTTTGAGCGTGTGATTGGTAAGGTTTACAGCCTTAAGATATATCGCCTTATGACTGTTAAAAAAGAAAAAAGTTCCTACTTTGCGGATTTCACCTATCGCAGGTTAATTTTGGAACGTAACACCAGCGCTGACGAGGGACCGCTGTATTTAATTAAATTAAATGTAATTTATTTATTTATTTGGGCGCACTTTGGCATCTGGCTGGAGTCGCTGGTGCCCTGCTACAAAGGCGTTAAAGTACCTTCAGCGGTTCTCTGCCACAACTGTATTGAGCAGTTAGCTCACTAGCCAGCTAGTTTACACCCTGAAAATACAACTTTCCTTTGGATAATCTGCTGGCATGGCCGCTTAAGAGCATCTCATTGTCTGTCATAAGCGTGCACATCACAGAGCGAAAGCTGGAAGAACGAAGAGCGGGGCCGCGTGCTAGTGTGGCCGCTTTAGAGCACCTCATTGCAGTGACATAATATGCCTCCGATATCTTATATATGATATATTATCACGGCCTAAACATGTATGGAAATGTAGGCATAAGGGCGATGCTAGACCAGTGGTTCTTAACCTGGGTTCGATCGAACCCCAGGGGTTCGGTGAATCGGTCTCAGGGGTTTGACAGAGCCTCTTCCATGGAGGTTAAGACACACCCAACTCAAGATGTCAATTAGTTATGACACGCCCGCTTGGCCATCACTGGCTGCAGGTGATCACTTTACATTGCTTGTCCAATCAGTGCTGCGGGGAATTTAGTTCGCTCAGTAGTCAACGTGTGACTGTCGTGATAGTACGTCATGCACGGTTCATTTTATGCACAATGAACAACTCATACTTATGTCTTGATATTGGATTTACTCTTTTTCTGTTTTTAATAAATACAAAATATGTCTTAAATTTGTAAAAAGTCGTATTTTTGTTTTTCACTATGAAGGGTGCGGTGAATGTGCATATAAACTGGTTGAGTTCGGTACCTCTAACAAGGTTAAGAACCACTGTGCTCGACGAAGTAGAATCGAATTTTCCAGCGCGGCATTCAGCGGACACACCCACAGCTTGACGTCACCATTTTGGAGCCTCTTTTTTTATTTTAACATTCCTAATTTGCCAAGGGTCAACAATACTCTTTTCTGTCATGTTTGACACATTTAAAAGATGTTTTTTTTCTTCTTTACAGCGACCTAAATGATCTGAGAAGAGTGAATACAAATGTTGCCATGATCAAACGCTGAAGATATCCGTCACATGTAAACATTAGCTCTGCGAAGACTGAGAAGGACGGCAGACACTCTCGGGCAAGGGTCACCCAAGTGTTGCCAGCAGGCACCCTATCGGTGGCCCCCAAGGACCGCATGAGTAGCTGCAGGCCTGTTCTAAGAATAGCATTATAATGTAATATGATATCATAACATTAATAATAACATTAGTTGTGCTATTTCAGAAGTGCGTACCCTACTGGTAGCTCATTAATCAAGACCCACGAAATAGCTCTCAATTTTAAAAAGGTTGGTGACCGCCCCTCCAGTGTCTCCCAGTCGACGAAACCCGGCTCGACGAGTAAATCCAGTCGTCTGAATATTCATGGGTGTTTCCACGTGATCCGCGGGTCACCTAATCACAGTCACTTTGCCCCTAATCACAGGGTTCTAATTAGGTCCTAATATGCCCCCCCCCCACCCCATTCTCTCTGAGCGCCTCTGCGTCCCCCACACATCAGACCATGAAATAGTATATTAAGGGTCTGTCAAACTCAAAAGGAGAGCTCCTCATACTGAAGACAGACCTTCTTACACTAATTGAAATTATGGAAAGCTTAGCCCAGGCTTTGGAGTGAAGTACAGCAGGCAAAAGCCGGTGCCAGCAGTGAGGCTTTACTGGTTTCTCTGATGTCGGGTAATTGTTTAAACCTGATTTGGTGCAAGGCCTCGTGTAGCCTATCCTGCCAAGATTGGAAAAAAAAAAAAAAAAAACATTCTTGCTCGCACTTTTCTCCGCTGTTTCTTCTATTCTAATTCAAGCCTTTATCGGCTTCAAGCGAAGCCTCAAGCATCCCGTGTTCATCTTGGACAACCAGTGTTGGAGATGATGATCACTGGCCACAAGTTGATAATGATGACTGTTTAATTAGAAGCCTTTCTTTGGCCTGACCATAACCCAAACTCCTCCACCCTGCAGATGGCAACCAATAAATTTAGCTTTTTTTGAGGATGAGGAGGAACATTGTACCTCCCCGGTCTATCCACGGCTCCACCCCTAACCAACAACATAAAGCTTTGCTCGCTGTTGACACACAACCACAGCCGGCTACATCCATGTGCGTCGGAAGAGTCCAACCATGCTTCTTATATGCTGCGTTCATATACATTCTGTTCGAATTGGTTCCACATTTCCGAGGCCAACTTTGGCTGCCGCACAACATTGGATATTCTTTCATTATCTTCACCTCAACCGAAGATGGTAACCTTCCCCATGCTTCAAACGGTAGCAAGAATTGCACACAAACGAGCTTATTTCACTGACATTTGCGGAAAAATGCGCAACGGGCCAATGACAGAGAAACAGACGTACCCGGTACTTTGTGTTAAACATATACATTTAAAGGGTAGAACGAGGAGAAGTGTTTGTGTTCTCTCTCGCGCAGCTTCACTTTTAAACCGATGCTTTACATCGATAAATTGCTTGCTAATGTATAGTTATGGATCCGTGTACGGTGCTGTTTAGACAATGCATAGCGTGAAGTCAAGCGCACCACTGCGGTCGCAGCAAGTACACGGTGGCTACGGTTTCAACTTGGAAAACGGCTGGTTCCCCAAAAGTTGAATAATTGCAACATTTTGTAATGGCTGTATTGAATCTTTTTTTTTTCTTTCTTAAAAACATCTCACGCTGTTGTTCCGCTGATTTGAGCAAAGGTTTGTAAGATTTTGGAGAAAATCCGGTTTAGCATTGCTGCTCATGTCAAACAGCCCCCTCTCAGCTAAGACCCTTGCCGTTTGTCTGCCAATCATCCTCCCTCTCCAACAAGCTTACTCTCTGATTGTGTGTGTGTGTGTGTGTGTGTGTGTGTGTGTGTGTGTGTGTGTGTGTGTGTGTGTGTGTGTGTGTGTGTGCGTGTGTTCTCTTTTTTCTTTACAGTTTACCAGATGAGCAAATTTCCACTGATCAGCTGAAGTAAAACTGTAATAAGATTACAACTGGACTCATCTACAGCTACGTGGCGACGTTTGTTTTTATCAAACGTAAGACAGCGGAACAGCACTTAGTGTCACATGTTTCTTTTTTAAAAAATACGGCGGAAATCAAACAATTCTTGAGTTATGTAGATACAGAGTATGCAATACGATTTAGTATTCACGTCAGCCTGACAGCTCCAATATAACCACTCAGAAAAGACCGACAAAGTCATACGTTATTGTCGTGGAACGTCTAACCGATGAGTTGATAAATTTGTTCACAAGGGTCTGAGGTCACTTTAGTTCTCGGGCCATCATTTCATCATCGGTGCCATCAATCATGTAATCGAAGCAAGAGAAGATACATTTTCTCAGATCGAGGGCATATCCTTGTAACGCATCCAAGTCAGTGTTAAAATCAATTATTCCGAAACAAAAGACACTATGGCGAACTTCGTCAGAAGCTGAGCCCCAAAATCCTTTCCACCTCCTCCCTCTTTGTCACTTTGATTTATATTTGGCATTAACGTGTTCCATTGGAATAACAATCACAAATTCGATTTCGAGGCCAATATGTCCTGTCTTTTCCATAACTTCCCCCCGCCTGTTTGAGAGGTCACAATAGCTCCTTCACAATGAAAACTTTTGTTTCCATGCAGCAAATATGCAGCAACCCCGTAACGCTGTAAGCTAATAGTTCAAGGCTGCAGCTATCGAATATTTTGGTATTTGGATAGCCTACTGAAAATTCTATCGAATAAGTCGGTATTTGGATGAAAAAAAATCTACCTGTGTTAGATATAAAAATCAAATATTTCCACTTTATAAATGACCGCCCAACTGGTTTTCCTTTTTAAATGTTCAACATTTTCGACTACTGGGTATTTGGATGAAAAAAAATCTACCTGTGTTACATTTAAAAATCAAATATTTCCACTTTATAATGACCGCCCAACTGGTTTTCCTTTTTAAATGTTCAACATTTTCTACTAAAAATTTAAACTGTGCATAGCAGCACACTATTTTCCTCTCTAGAAACATTAGTGAGATTGGAGACAGATCTCTCGACATAGTTTTTAGTCTATGAGATGATGTAACAAAAGCACAGGAGCCATTTTGCCAGCTAAAATAATACACTTGAGTATGCCTGGTTTGTTAAAAAGTGATCAGTTGGAACAGCAACTGCGACAGGCTGTCAGCATCAAAGTGTGCCAAGTCATTTCTGTCTACTGCCTTTGAGAAGTAATCCGACAGCTCTTGCCATTTTATTTAGAGCACTTGAGCGCTGTTAGCGCTCGCTCACACTAGTGTGTGCTAGTGCTGGAGCTGCCGCTAAACGCTAGCAACAGGCCCCATACAATACAGTGTCAGCGTAATTACCGGTAAGTTGTTTTTTTTTAACGCCCTTAATTGGCGATTGACCTTTACTTTATTGTGTTCTTGAAGTCGGAAGTCACATTTTTTTTTTAAATGGCAAATAGCCCCAAGCAGAATTTGCAAAACAAGTCAAGTCAGCTGTTGCTCCGTGACACGCTGCCGGGAACAACTTTGAAATAAAAGCGCACCTAGGCATTGATGTTCATATATTTGCTAAGGTGAGGTTTATTTTGAAGTTGGCCCTCTGACCGTGTTAGCGTCGCGCTACTGTCATGCATATCAATAAACAATTGTTGCTGTGGTTAGCTTGACTTCTTCTTGGCAGTGTACACATAAATAAGCGGGTACTCGAGGCAGAAAAAAATGCGTTCATCAAAGCTCAACCTCATTCTGAATGCACATGCACAAGTGAACACGACTTATGGTACCACCACTCAACATTGTGCAAATTGCGACGTCGAGTCGAATGCGAAAACATTCACGTGCCAATAAAAATGGCTTCCAGCATCTTTATGGTTGTAATTGGGAGAGAGGAGACCAGATTGGCAGGCCAAGTCACAACCGTGGAGCATATTTTATGTCTCATGTCAGATCAAGCTGGCAGATACGCGGCCGTCTGTCAGCTTTCACCAACTACATCATTTGCGATCATACAGACAGGGGAGACTTGTGTTACGATATGTACGATGATCCTCTTTTGCATTTCAGCGGTATGAAAACATTGGAAATGAAAATATTTCATTGGGAGCTATAAATGCGCACAAGAAACACATCCTGTATTAACAACACACAACAGTGACGTTTAAACAGAAAAACATTCACATATGAAGCACTCTTTGTCTTCCAAAAGTCAGATACGAAGCATCATGCTGTACTGTTTACACTTTTATCAGCATACATTGTGCAAACCGTCGCACGAATTGATGCACACCCAATGAAAATGGCCGCTTCTGCTGTAACATACTCCACCGTCATGGTATTTTGTTTTCTTTTCTTTTCTTTTGAAAATACCTTGCAGTGAAATCTCAAAAGCAAAACGTTCCAGATATCACCTGAGATGTCAGCAAATATCAGCTCAGTGAGCATCAAAATTAACTCAACATCAAAAGAGGAATTGAAATGTACACGGCAAAGTCAGCTACGTTGAGTCACCTCCGAGTAATCCTCCCACTGAATGAGCACCAACTTTGGGAGACGGCGAGTAACTTATTTGTACACTTGTATGATGACAACGAACAACATTTATTTCCTGAAATTCAAATGGAAATCTTAAAAGGTTATTTACTCTTGCATTAATATACAAGTTACATATGTTAAATCGTTCATTACCATTATGCGTGTAGAGTTAATAAAAGTAATAATGGTGACGGTTTGACGGTGGAACAAACCCTTATATCATCTTCTCCCATTTTATTGGTTTTCCAAATATGAACGAGTCATCCCAGAATGTGTGGTGTTGTTCCACCTTTGGGGCCGTACAACATTTGGAATCAAATACGATTGAATTTCAAACTCTTTGGCTTCAAGGAGTTGTAAGTAGAAGATGTCAGCGGTACTAATACGGTGCTTTTGATAACAAAGACATTTTGGAGTGAGCGGGCTTCCCCGTGCAACGTGCGTGTCCCGTCCATCTCACAAGGTGAAGGCTTTCAAGGGATGCATCTCGTGTAACAGCTGCCTGTGCCGGTTCAAGTGAAGGACTAGAGCGGCGAGTCCTTGAACACTTTCTCCGAGGCACGGGCGAAAGAAGGCCCGATCCAAGAATAATGGGTGGGATCGCAAGGGTTGCCGTGACGCCTTTTGTGCGAGCCGCGGCACAACAGCCGACATTACACTAATCTCTTTTGCCTTGTTCCCTCACGAGACACAAGCGCAGGTCTGTCTGCAGAGCTTCTGCGATTCAAGCCGGATATGGAAAAGGATTGATCACCGCTTCTTTGTGCCGTAATCCTGCCGTTCTACTACGGGGTCATTGTACATTATGGATACACTGTAAGAGGGCTGAATGATTTGGAAACATAATCTCATTGCAATTTTTTTCCCCCTTTATTTTGCGATTGCGATTTAATATGTGATTATTTTTTTCAACATCTTTTTCCTGTTAAAAAAAGAAACACTATGAATAAAATAATCTGTATTACAATGGATTCACGATACATAAATGCTATATTGTCAGTCTAGGCTCGTGTTACGCTAAAATAAAGACAAATGAACCATGAATTAGTTCACTTACGAAATACTTTGAGTGGCAGTCTTTTAAGTGTTGACTTTAACTTCACAAAATTCGACAAGTGTGGCGGAAACCAAAAAATCAGTAAATCATGAATCGGATTATAACAATAATGCAAACAAATCACTTCAACTGCTTTATCACTTCAACTTTCCGTCTGTATAAAATAAAGCCTACCGATCAACTGACATGATTTTTTTCTTTTCCAAATTGCAGATTTGCGATTGGAAAAATGCATTTCCACTCCATTACAATGTTGATTTGAATGTGATGAATTGTTCAGCCCTCTCCTGTAAGAA
This sequence comes from Hippocampus comes, assembly GCF_001891065.2. Taxonomy (NCBI): domain Eukaryota; kingdom Metazoa; phylum Chordata; class Actinopteri; order Syngnathiformes; family Syngnathidae; genus Hippocampus; species Hippocampus comes. The sequence continues at coordinate 3,359,354 of NW_017805824.1, forward strand.
CACTCACGTACACTGTTTTGCAAAGGTTAGCGTCACGGAGAAGTGAAAACATGAGTGCGTCTGTGGTACAAATAATTACACAAAAGCTTTCCAATGGTTGCCAGAGGGGGAGAAGAGTAACTTGTTTTCTTTGGATTTCATAAGCGCAAGTCTGCACAATGAGCACCGACTGACATGAGTGTTTGTTTAAAATTCACTTTCAACCACCTGCACTCTTTTCACACAACCTGACAGTTCTCAGCCTTGGTGTGTGTGTGTGTGTGTGTGTGTGTGTGTGTGTGTGTGTGTGTGTGTGTGTGTGTGTGTGTGTGTATTGTTCACGTTGTGGGGACATAAGTGTTTACAGAGCCATTGCGGCGACTCACCTCCCTTCTGGGGACAAAATTACATCCTCAGTATGTCAATATTTAGTTCCATTTTAAGGCCGAGGAAGTAGTTTAAGGTTAACACTAGCTTAGGGTAAGTGTCCGAGGAATTATTCGGAATCGTGGGTGCGTGTGGCTGTGCGTGGGTGTGCGTGTACATACGGGTATGTGAAGGCACTCCAAAATCCAACACATTTTAATTACTGCCCGGCTGCTCCGTGTTTCTCTTTGATGTGGCAATCAAGGCGAGCATCCTCACAGCGCCACCGTACAAATGCTCATCTGATTGAGAAAAAAAAACAATCACCCCCAACTAATTCCTGCACCGGATTACTGGCCAAGACCCATGTCAAAAATACACACCCACTAAAGCCTGTCCAATTAACTCTGCAGATTAATGTGTGATGTAAAATGAAAAGAAAACATCACAAAAATCAGCAGAGGCCGCACTGTTGCGTTTTGAACTCCCCATTAATTATGCGCAACTATGCTAAAGACGAAAGGAAAACGGCCATTTTTTTGCAGGGTGTGGGGGGGGAGGGGGGGAACAGTTGGGAGAATGAATGATACAGGCCAAAATGGGCCATTGAAGTTACTCGCACAATTAGATGATTCCTGTGAAGATGCACATATGTAGATGTTTCTTTTTTCATCTTTAGTCCTTTAATGTCGTCTTTTTTTGTGTTTTTCACGTACAGTAGATTCCCAAAGTGTGGTACATGCTGTACTAGTGGTACGCGGGCTCCCTCTAGTGATATGCCGAAACACTATTTAAGTACAGTTCGGTTGTTTTTAACTTTTAAGTATCCTACATTTATATTTCATCTATAAGCACTGTTTAAGCACTTTTGACCACTCAAACCTACTCCGCTACTGTATTTTAACATTGGAGATGATGGTGGTACTTGGAAAGCTAAGTATTTATTTAGGAGGTACTTGTAAAAAGTTTAATAACCACTGACGGAGAAGACCCACAACCTCATTGCTGTTATCCATTTGCACACATAGCATTAGTGCTGTTTTAACCTGCGGCATGCTACCTCTGTAAAGCACACAAGCACAGCGTAGTGACCAAACAAGCAGCCGATCATATTCCCGCACAGGAGCATCTCGACTGTACTAACTTGTCAGAAACTTCTCTTCGGAAGGGACCGTTTACAGATTCGACAACCGCATATTCCTGTCACTTTGGATCCATGCGGAAATATTGTGCCAGCAAATTGGTTAACACCGAAGACAGATGTCACAACATGTGTCGCCACATTTATTATCTGCTAGCCTTCTGCTCGAACTTTACCAAGCCTGCTGTTGTTTACTTCTCGCCATCTTGTTTACCCTGCGCTCTCTCGCACCACAAAGAACAAGAGAACCCCCTCCGGCCCCCCACCCGAAGACACGCACACACTCCAGTGTGCTGTGGCCACACTTCACCACACATGTCCTGTCACTTGGATGCTGCTTTGAATGATTGTGAAATCTCACATTCAAATCAAAAGCTTGGTGTGTACGCACACGCACACTAATCCTTTATTATAATAATAGTCAGATTGCATCATTGAAGCCAAAATATTGACGAGAATGCACAAATATTTTTCATAGTCATCACTCACACTGTGCTGGAATGTCATTTACAAATGATTTGTGCATAGCGACCGTTTAAAGTTGGCGATATGCAATGTTTTAATCTCGCGGCATGCAAAAATGTAACAGCTGTGAAATGCAACACACAAAACCTCCACGGTTTTAGCGTACAAATTATTTTGTGCATCACAGACAGAGGAGCAGGAACCAAAAGCAGTGTGTGCTTATTCAGAGAAATGTGTACAAGCAATATGATAAAATGCACTTTTCCTCCTCCTCGCAGCTACACATTTTCTTCAAAAAGCTCCAGCTAAGTGAATCAAACCTGTAGATCATCAAGGAAATGTAGTTTGTGTCACTTAGACTAAACAACTTCATACTGAGATCAGTCCCTAAAACAATAATGGTTCTAATTTCAATATGTGATGTTTCAGGGGCGAAAGTTCCTTTTGCAAATGCGATACATTGGACTTGGACAAAGTGTGGTATATGTTTAGACAGTCCTAAAAAAAATCGTAAATATATATATCTCTATTTTATATGCTGATTTCAAGAGCTGTCAGAAGTCTGAACACACACACACACACACACACACACACACACACACACACACACACACACACACACACACGACAATCTATTCGAAATGACAAACGTGACGTAAAGTCAAGATAATTTCGTCTGACCTCCATCTTTAAATCGAGCGAATTTACCGCAAATTAAACGCACGTTTGCACACACACAACAAAGAACAATATCTATAAATGCAGAACGCGAGAAGCGTCAGTGTTGTAGGAAATGTGCGTAAAGTTGATGCACTCTGCGTGCACTCTTCATGAGCCTGCGCGCTGCCATCACAACAATGTGCTGAATGGGCAGTCTAATTATACATGTGCCATTTAGACGTGTGCATTTGGTGTCCACGACTACATTACCTTATGTGGACACGTCACGGCTGTGCACGACCAAGTGTTGTCAAAGAAATAGCGGAAGTTTGTGCGCAAATTAAATTGACCGTGTTGGGTGTGTTTTGAACTGGAAAAAAAAGATGCTCTTGAGAGTCGGAGGAAATTTAGGTTTCTGCTGAATTGCTCAGAGGAAGCGTGTCGTAAAACGTACATAAGTTTTTATGTCAAACAATGGAAATGGCTCGTGCAAGGTTATTTGCAATAGATGATTCTAAATGTTTTAAACCAGCTCAAAAAAAGTAGCGGGCCTCTGAATGAGGTATTATGAAATTACATTTCCAATATTTAATTCATTACTAATCATATACAATTATAATTCATCCTAAGAAACAATATCTGCCGTTTTACAGCTCGAAAACGGACTTTAGTGGGCACTGCATTCTAAGACATTTATTTAAAAGATATTTAATGAAATTAATTTGGGGGAGGAGTCTTTCAAAGTGCAAGAAAACATTTTGATTTTTTTAAGCTTGCAGTATTTGCACTTTCCGCGAAGTTCAGCATACAGTCGCCAGATCGCCGAGTTTGCCTGTAAGTGCATCTTCTGTAAATGGGCAAGTCCTGTGATTGTTCAATTTAATTTATGACTTGCGCATTCTTAACAGGTCAATTCCCCCGACCTCTGGAAAAGTGAAGGCAGAGCGCATTCATTCCCAGGCTAAACGCGGACGCTGTCTGTCATTTTGGAAGAAAAAAAGATGATAAAAATTTTACTTTGGGGGTGAAAGACTCGCGTGTGCAGAAGACACGATGAGACACGAGTCGAGCGGCGTGCGTAGGGGCGAACGCACGTGTTTATCCTCAATGAATGACAAATTATACTGGAGCGGAAAAGTTGCGCGATAGACGCGAAGGTGTCAAAAAGCAACTTAAATGTGTATGACACGTCCAGGGTCAAGTGGGAAAAGCCGTTCTTATTGACGACGCGCGCGGCGAACAAGTTATCAGGGTGGGAGTTTCGAGCCGGTGTCCGCGTGTAATGTGTACGCTTGGCGACTCAAAGACAGCCCGTGAAAAGGAGTCAAAGTGAATTAAATGTGGACATAAACGTGTTTCGGGTGAGTTTACGGAGATTCTAGTGAACATAAACGCATCTGAGTCATCACTAATTGTCGCGTGCGCACCTAGTTTGTTATGACTCTAGCGAGTTTTTGTTTTTTTTTTCAAATAAATACGTGCCACCACGGACTGTTTATTTAAATTATTTCTTTTCAAACCACGCTTCGTTTTAATTTAAAACCGGAGTGGAAGAACAACGGACAACATGTGGAGGTAAGCAAGTAAAAGGCGTTGTTTACCTTGACGACGTAAGTCGAGGAGAACGCGGCGCGTGTGTCCTCTCCGTGTCGTAAAAAAAAAAAGACAAGCGGATGAAAGGTTCAAGGGGGGGAAAAAAGTCTTCTTTTGTTGTGTGTGCGTGTGTCAACGCGGCGCCAGCATCAGAATCAGAGAAGGTCCCGCATGCGCTCGCCGAAGTTGAGCTGTCCAAAAGTACAAGTATAGCTTTTGTTGCTCTCTTCTTTATCTCCCGCCCTCTTTTTCGAACTCTCTATCCAACTCTCTCTCTCTCTCTCCAACTCTTTCTCCCTCTCTGTCTCTCTCTCTTTCGCTCGCTCGCTCGCTCTGGTGCTGTCAATCTCTACAATCAATGCTCGCTGCCATGTCGCAGGTATTCAAAGCATTTCCCCCCACGCGAGACATCACAAAGTGAGTGGCCAGGGCATTGATCTGGAGGGAGGGAGGGAGGACTTCTTCTTCCCCTTCACACCCCACCCACTCGTACTTCTCTCCCCCCCATCATCATCATCATCCTCCATCCTCCTCCTCCTCCTCCCGAGAGCGAGCGGGTCGCTTTTAGAAGATGACTAAAATGAAGCTTGCAGCGGACAGAAGAAATGGAAGAAGGGATGCAAAGTGTGTTTTTTTTTCCGGTCTAATATTTAATGTGTGAAAATCATAAAACACGGAGTTGGAGTGTCACCCCAACTTCGTTGCGTGTGCACAATTACACGTTGACGATAAAGGTTTTTAATTCTATTCTTTACTGCAGCACAACTTGGGCAACATTACGAGACTACGCTTTTTTTTCTTGAAAATATTTCCACGATAAATGAAATGAATTTTTGTACCCGAGGCTCTTGAATGCGGCTCAACTTTTATGACAACCCCTTCAGTCGACGTGGATTTATTTATTTTACAAACGTCAGTAAATAACATATTTTTCAAATATTTTATAATTATGTTGTGTTCCATTGTCGCAACTGGAAATATCATTATGAGCAACGTCTTAGATATAGCACATAAATGGAAATATTCACGGCATAATAATATTCCGAATGAGGGAATATTTGACCACAAAATGTGAATGATTTCGACTACTCCACGAGGATTCTTTATATTATTATTATTACTAGCGGTAGTAGTAATAGTAGTAGTAGTGTACAGCAATGCATTTATTTGTATCATGAAATCGTAAAACTTCCAAGAAACTATTTTCACTTTTAAGGTTTAATTAATGACCATTATCAATTGTCACTCGACCGGTCCAAATAAATTGCAGACATTGACAAGCATAAAATACAATTAGGAGTCTTATTTTGTTCTTTTCAAAATTACCTCTTATTTTTTCCCCCAGATTCTGAAAGCAGAAATTACAAACGGGTTCAGTTCTATAAATCACCAGAAACTTTTTGGGGTGCGCACAAATTTTCGGACCCACATCTGAATGTGACAACTCAAAATGAAGCCATGTCAAATAATTACTTACAAATTGATGAGCCATCAGGAGGGGGAAAACAATGTTGATTCTTGTTTGTCGAGTCACACAGCTGTGAAAGAGTGAGGAGAGATGAGAGTGAGAGAGAGAAAGAGAGAGTTGAATGTACAACTCAAGGACACCACATCAGACCACAATTCCGCGCGTGCCTAATTTTCCCCTTAACGCACCAAAGCTCAGATGTCCCATAACTGGGAACGCAGCTCACGTAGCCTCGGATCCCCCCCCCCACCCCCTCCGTCCGAATCAAGTGACCTAAAAAAAATGATCGTAGTATGGAAAGAAATACAACTAGATAAAAGTCAGGAAATTAACTTTTTGAGCAATTATGAAATTGAAGATGCTCCCTATGAAATAGTGTGATTTGAAATGAACATGTGTCAATTTTAGTACCAACATAACCCACATGCATGGATAGAATGGAGTCCATGCTGTAATTATTCCCGCACATTTATTTATCTGTGACTTTACTGGATCTCTGACTCGCAGCCTTCGGATCCATGTTTAACGTGCCTCATACGCCACCTTTTGGTCATTGTTGGTAAGCCATGTAGGCGTCCTTCATCCTTGGTGAGTAGTTTTTTTTTTTATAAAGCACTTTTCACAGAGAGGGCACGCAAAAATGCTTCACATACTTATAGAATAGAGTAATATGCGTGCAGCTCTTTGGGAGTGTGTGTGTGTGGGGGGGGGGGGATCAAGAGACTGCTGAATAATGATTACTTTATGAAAGGACACATTTTCTGTTTGTTAGATTCTGTGAAAGGGTATATTAGCACTTCTCAAAGTGTTGGTGCCAAAAGAATCACTAGCTGCTGTGTGTATATATATATATATACACACAGTATATTTTGTCCAGTACGGTACACTAGTCTTTGCCTATTTTCCAGGAAGTGAATCATACTTAATTTATGTGCATTTTTCTGCACAGTTGATTTGAAATAATGTCCTATTTTTGAATAAGGTGATGTGGAAATTTTAAAATTAACTTAGCAACTAATTGACACAACACACACACACACACACACACACACATATAGTATTTTGTAGTTGGCATTTAGTGAAAAAAATTGTGAACCACTGGTCAACATGATTGTGACACATGCACAGCAAGCAGTATTAGCCCTAAAGAAAAAAAAACAGGTAGCCAGTGAAAGGACAACAGAAAATAGTTCGGGTAAAAAAAACAAAAAAAACCCTAAAAAGTAACTTAATGATCAGCTCGACTTTATTTGTACAGCGCTTTCACAACAGCTGTAACAAAGCACCATGCAAAAGACATGAGATAAAACATTAACAAGAATACAAACATAACAACTTGACACAATCTTTTTCTCCACTCCAACATATGCTTCGTTGTTTGAAGCAGTTATGAAGGAAAGAGGATCGATTCAAAGTCACCACGTCATGATCCCAGCATGTAAACAAGACGCTGTCGCATCCACTTCACGGTTTTTGTTCAATTTAAAATTTGATGTCAAAATTGTTTTTTGATTTCGGTTGCGACAAATTTTTACTCCAAGCACTGACATGATTTGACTATGCAGTCATTGGCTTACACATGGTGCACGTGAAGAGCAAAAGAGAGTCCGGCATGTCGGGGTGGGGGCAGCAATATAGACACATTTGCATATCTTTACAAGCCTTTGATGCATCTTGAAATGCAAGTCTAGCCCATAAATATTTGAAGAGGAGAGTGCATGAAAATCAACATTTTTGTTACAATAAATTAACATGTGTTCGTCTCCTGTTCTGCATGCTCAATGAGAGTGAGGATGAGCAGCAGTCTTATGCTCTTTTTTTTTAATCCTGCTTCATACTGCTCGTATTCTAAAAAAAAAAGATTCACAATTTGTTACAATGAAGGTAAGCATCTACCTCAAAAATGAAGCAGGTCGGTATGTGGAAATGTCGATCAACTTTACAAGTGAAGACAGGAGAGTTGACGCGGCTGTTGTTGTGCCTATTGTTCTGTCTTTTGTCTTTCTACCTCAAAGGAGGCAGGGTTCCGTTCGAGGTGTCTTCCTTGGAGGGAATTTTTCCTCACGTTCATCGCCTAGTGCTGGCTCATGTGGTGTTAAGGCGTTTTTCTTGAACGTACGAGGAGTGTGGTTCTTAACCCGCTCCATCTGTCAAAGGCCTTGAGGTAATTTCTGTTGTGAATTGGAGCAATATAAAATAGAACTGACTAGACTTGAAACGTAAATCCCAATGGATTTAGCGTGGCGATACAGTGGAACGAGCCAAGTCAGATGCAGCAAACATTTGGTACAATGTGGATTTCAATCTGAATCTGAAGTACGCCCGAGACAAAACTTTGGAATTGACACCATCAACATGTGATATAAAATCACAAAGCCTCAGTAAATTGTTTTCATTTCTCTGGACATTTTCTTTGGCTTTGTGTGTTCGTGTGTTTTTTGTGTGGCGGAAAAGAACACTGTAAAATACACCACTTGAATTTCCAGGGGCTAAAACAGCAATTTAAATTAGAAAAACTTCCAATTTTAAATTACTGACACATTTAGCGCTACAGAGTTAGCGCAAGAAGGAAAACATTTTTTCTCCTTGAATGTTTAATTTGGGGTTTGATTTAAAAAACTGTTCTGTAAACTCTTGTTTCTTTGTTGTCAAATGTAGCAAAGGCCAATTTTCCCGACACCAAAAGTTAAAACGTTTCATTGAATTGCCCAACTAAAAATATTATCAAACATTGCCTTGAAATTTTGAGATCACCCAACATTTTTTTTCTTGACAGTGAAGAGGAAAACTGTGATGATAACCACAGAAGCAGAATGGGACCTACTGTGACATTAGTAGTAGTTTGAACACAGAATTCACTTGATAGGGCCATTTTGAAATGAAAACAGTCAACCGGCGTCATGCATTGGGTTGGGCTTTGCCGTTTCCAATCGCCACTGCAATGTGGTGTAAGCCAGCTTTCATTGCAAATGCAGCCGAGAAGCAGCAGCGCCTCTTTTAGATGAACGCTGATTTTGATTATGGTGGCTATTCAGCCGTTGCTCCCCTTCAGGATTGCTTTCTACAGACATTTTTAATGTATATTGCTGTATTTAATCAGCAGCGCACTCATTTGACTGCTGTAGTAGTGCGTGGCCGACAAGGAGAATTAAAGAGGCAAGAGGGAAAGGACATTTTTGTTGCTCTGCTCCACATTTACCACCAAGCCACCAAGCGGGATAAGTGATGTGAAAATGAAGGGATGCGTCGTCATTTGAGATTTGTAGTTTCTGAATATAAATGCAGGCTGCGGCTTAGTTGTTCTGCAGTTCACAGAGCTGTCCTTGATATTTTTTTATGGGGTGAAAAGTGTAAATGTTTGTTTACCGAGACCTTCATCGGGCACCGTCAAGCACGCGCGCGCACACATTGACCCGCCAGCAGGGGTCACGTGCACCGACACGATGCAAAGGGCCATCCGCGGCTGGTACGCCGTGTCGAATTTGTCACGAGCGAATGCAAAGTTATGCAATTAACCGAGACGGCATCTGCATACATGCTAATCATCCGCCTTGCAAAGTGGGACGCTCTGTTCTTATTAGTTGACCCAAATCCCTCACTTGTAACTCTGAAGTCCATCAAAGTTTAGTCGGAATCTAATATTTCCTTTCAAGTGAACAGAGAAGCACTGATTAGTCATGTTGAAATAAGAAGTGTGACATGCCAATTCTAATTACCGTATATAGTTTTTAGGGATGTCCTTACACGGCCCCGAGCAAGCGGATATCAACATCGGCGGCACTCACACGACTGCATGTGGACCATTTTTTTCCTCGTCATGTTAGGTAACGCGATACCTCGACTAGCTCGCCGTCACTAGGCCGATTTTTTTGTTTGTTTGTTTGTTTGTTTTATCATGTTTTGCGAGCACCAGTTGGGAACAGTGGACTTAACAACCAGCAGCACTGCAGATATCAGCAAATTCTTCAACAACAAAAGGCCACATTCAGTCACCTCCAGAAGTATTGGAACAGCGAGGTCACTTGCTTTGTTTTTGTTGTGTGCCGAAGACATTTGGGTTTCAGATCAAGGGATGGCCTAACAGCTTCTACTTTTTTCGCCTGATGAAATTGTTTGGCAGTATGTTTTGGGTCTTTGTCTTGCTGCATGATGAAGTTTCTCCCGATTAGGTAGGTAGCATTTTTTGGTAATTTGCCAGACAAAATGGTTATGTAGAGCATGATGAAGCTTCTCCCGATTAGGTAGGTAGCATTTTTTTGGTAATTTGCCAGACAAAATGTTTATGTAGAATTCTGAATTCATTCATCATCAAGTTCATTTAACAATGTGCATTCCAATACTTTTCCTCACTTGAAAAGTGGGTGGCTTCAAACAAAAGAGGCTCTGTCCTGAGTTGTTGAACACATCTAGATGTGAATAACATGAAAGAAAAGCTGGAAAGGATTTGTCTCATATTCATCTTTTGATTTGAAACCCAAATGTCTTCGCTGTACAACAAAAACAAAGAAATTGACCGTTCCAATACTTTTGAAGGGTTACGGACTTGCTTCGCGGCTAAAGTTCACTGTAATACTGAAGATAAAGATAATTTCACCTTGTACCAAACCATATGTTGTTGCAGAAAGTCTGCTGACTTAATGCCAACACATGAATGGGGAAAACCACAGAGAGGCTTGTGAAACTACCATCGATAATCCCCGATTAGAAACCTGTGTGGGTTTTCTCCGGGTACTCCGGTTTCCTCCCACATTCCAAAAACATGCATGGCAGGCTGATTGGACACTCTAACTTTGTGTGCCCTGTGATTGGCTGGCACCCGGTTCAGGGTGTCCCCCGCCTACTGCCCGAAGACAGCTGGAATAGGCTCCAGCACCTCCCGCGACCCTCGTGAGGATCAAGCGGATTCGAAAATGGATGCATGGATATTTGGACACAAATGGTAGCAACACATGCAGACAGACAATTCTCACAGGCATATAAACTATATCCTTTGGAAAAGAAAAAAAAATAATGACTGAGATTAGATAAGCTCACCTGTGAGGGTCTTCTGTTTAAAATTTAAAAGTTTAGTATGTCTTTGCATTCTTCTGCCCCCCAGGGGGCCAAGGTGCATCGACTGGAAGGAGCAGCACAATACTCATTGAATTATCATGGTGCACCAACTGCTTTTTTTTTTCTCCTCACATTCTTTTTAATGATGTTATTATTAGACGTATTTACGAAGTACAAAACCGAAGGGTAGGGGTGCCGGAATGGATTAATGGCATCTTCATTCATTGCAATGGGGAAGTGTTTTGAGTCAAGAGTCACTCGTGTTACAGAGCACAAGACGGAGAAAAAAAAAAATCCCTCAAAAACCAAGTGTCCCCCCGAGGCTTCGCCGTCATCCTTACGCCACATGTGTCAAAGTCAAGACCTGGGGGCCAAATCCAGGCCCCCCCCCCGCGTCATTTTATGTGGCCCGTGGGAGCAAATCATGTGTATCAACTATCATCATTCTTGCTGAAATCTGTACCAAAATGTCAAATTGTCATGGGTAATAAATAACGTTGAGATTTGGCACCGGCCCTCCAAGGGAAGCCGTCATTCCGAAGTGGCCCGCGACAAAAAATGAGTTTGACACCCCTGAGATACGCCATCCACACAAACATTTCCAGTCTACATAAATGTCGATTCGACCGGACCTCAACCACTCATGTACAAATCCTCCCGATTACTTGATTATTCGACGGTAAAGTCGCAAGGATAATCACTTCTACAGTAATAAGATCCGAATAATGCGAAGCGACTCACTCCCCAAGTGTCTTCTGCTGTTTTTGTCACGACCTACATCACACTTCATTCAAATGACCTCTTTAGTGTGTTATGGATCCTTTTCTGTCCGTGCAAAAATACAGAATGCGTTCGACTAAGCTTTCACTGAAACCAACATCTCGGCTGCGAAATGATAGTCAAGAACACACTGAATTGTTCCGCGGCTGCCCAGGTGTGTTTCGAAGGCTTAATGGGATTTTATCTGAGTATTTTTTTTCCCGCCGTTACAAAGACTGATGTGTTGCCTCGATGCTGTGCTGTAGATCCCGAGCTGCATTTATTGTCTTTTCAAGGGAGTCGCTAAATGAAGTAAATTTCACTTGGCTCAGCTTGTGCGTGCGCATTTTGTGTGTGTGTGTGTGTGTGTGTGTGTGTGTGTGTGTGTGTGTGTGTGTGTGTGTGTGTGTGTGTGTGTGTGTGTGTTTGTGTGTGTGTGAAATTAGATTTTTGTACTGCCTCTTTTTTGAGACAGCTGCACTTTCCCTGTAGAATTGCTGAAATGTGACAGTATATATACAAAAAAAAAGTCCTCCCAAAGCCTATCTTTGTCACACATTGTATATGCGGGTAGAAATGTGTACACAGAATCCTTATTTTCTTTTACAAAAGCTTAGTAGTATTCTCTGCGGCTTGTAAATGTTTTTTGTATTCTGACTTGTGCACGTGTGTGTGTGTGTGTGTGTGTGTGTGTGTGTGTGTGTGTGTGTGTGTGTGTGTGTGTGTGTGGAGCTGATTAAAGAGGAGGCCCTGGGGGATTTGCTTCATTGACAAAGCAATCACTTTTATGTGGAAAAAGCCCCATTCACTGTAGGTATTGTAAAAGCCTGCCGTTTAAGGAGCGCCAGATGAATTCATTGTTTAATGTAACGCAGCACCTTTTCAATACGCACTTATTGATGTCTGTCTGAGGGGTTGCCTCTTCAGTGCATTACTTCATATTTAATACTGTTGTATTATTCCTCGAGGGCGATACGCCTCGACGCTCGGCTTTGTCGGAAGATGTTTTAAAAATGATATTGTTTTACTTTTCGCAAAAAGTCGGCGTTGAGCTCGACTACAATCCAGCTCTCCTCTATTCTTTTTCCAAGCGGGCGCAAAGAATATTCAGGGATTCCAAGCTCTTCAATTATTCAGCAAATCACTATTCCGTTTCTTACATATTAAAAAATGTACAGTGTGTGAAGCTTGGAAATGATAAAAGAGCATAATGTACTGTTTCAATATCAAAGCACCTAATGCCTCGGCCTCCTTGGTTTTGGGTTTTGTCCAACCGGACCACAATGAGGATCCCTGCCGCGTGCGAGGGAAGCACCGACTGCGTTTCCTAATCCCCAAAACGATGACGGCGAGTAACAATTGTATTTATGCCGAGGAAAAAGGAATGGCTGGGAATGAAACGCTTCTGTTTCTCTGTGGGGAATACGTGCCGCTTTAACACGAACGCAGTGAACAATTTGCACGTGAGAGCAAGGTCGCAAAATTCTCCACGTGGCCTCCGTAGCAGAGAATAAAAAGCTTTCAACCGAATGTCAAGTGCTCTACAAACACTCGCACGACTCGCTTCTGCTATACTTTCTTATTTATTTATCACCTTCATTTCCATTTCTACAAAAACGTGTCTCCGGCATAAAAGAAAGCGCGTGACAGGAGAGGGAGCATCATGTGTCTTGGTTTTTTATGTGAGAGCATTTCTGAAGCCAGAAAGTATTTAGTCAGGCATTACGGTGGGAGGCCTTGATTGTGTTTAACAGAACATGACCCAATTAGCATAATTGGCCCCTCTTCCATTCCCTTTGAAGTCCAGAGCACAGAATAACAAATGTATACGAACCAGCGGCCAAACGTCAATACATGGAGATGCCACAAAGCTCGTGGGAGGCCTTGAATGCATTTCTGCACAAGGAGGGGAAAAACATCCCATTTTTTTTCTTGCCGAATAAGCAGAACGGAGGCGGCGCGGGGCCTTTCTTGCCACCAGGGCCAGTGGGCGCTGTGGGGCCTCTATCCTGCAGGAGAGACGCAGGCAGGCAGGGAAGGAGGAGGGAGGATGTGGCTGCACCCACTGTGGAGCTGAGGGAGGTGCATCCTCCCTCTCAGGTGCTTTCAAAGCGCACCGCGCTGCAGACCGCACTATGTCAATAGTCGCCAATTAAAGATAAAAGTGCGAGGGGTGGAGAACCGTGTGTGTGTGTGTGTGTGTGTGTGTGTGTGTGTGTGTGTGTGAAAGGACGCAGCTGATAACTGAAACCTGATCAATGCAGCGGTGCCTAGACTTACAAAATTGGTTTGTTCCATGACTACACTCAAAACTAGAACACTCCCGCCATCGTGTCTTAGACCTCTGATATTATGTCCAGATGTATCTGTCTTTACATGCCGATGTTCATTTCATGCACACATGCATTCAGTATCAACTTTGTTTGATGTTCCATTTTGTCCATTCGTGCTAGTGAGCCACATAGAGGACTGACTAAAGTTTTTGTCGATGGCATTTAATCTTCACATTTGAATGAACGGCACTCGTGCGACCTTCACAGTCCCACGCAAAATATGTGAAATGTTATTCCATCTGGATGGAAGCAAAAATAAAAGCTAACAGAAGACGATCAGTGTTATGTGGCATATATGTACATGATATTGTTTGAAAATCACCCCGCCCGCCCCCCAAATAAAATCATCTTTCTTCGTGATAAAAATCTACAACTATGACAGATTCAGTCCCACTTGTTTTTTTGACATTATGTACATGGACAAACAAGAAAAGTAGCCACCTAAAAAATATTTCAGTTCTCTTTACAGCGTACAGCTCAAAGTGCAATAGCGTATATAGAAAATATAGATTTTTCCAAGAGTTCGGTGCTGCAGATTCCTCTTCGAAACAAAAGAAAAATCCATTCAGAGGTTGTTGATGTTGCATGAGAAGGTGAAATGCATTCTACATTCAGATAGTGAGGTGCATAAATATATTGAGGATCACTTAAAAGCTTCTTCTCTTGGACAATCCTGCCGTTTGTTGCCATTGTCAGAGAGGACCTCAGTGTCCAGAAATTGCTTGTGCTGAAAAAGACAAGACAATAGAAATGAAAGAGGGTTGTTGATTCAATATTTAACTGCAGAGAGCGACCTGTGTTTATTTGAAGACGGGTGTCTATTCAAGAAGAGGCCTTCATTTCTACAAATGCTTGAGCAAGGGACTGACTGAGACTGACTGATCGGCTGGCTCATTTGCTTGACACAGAACCACCCCCAAAACCAAGTGATTTCCACTGCGGTGTTACGAGTGTATCGACTTTATTTGTAAAACATACGTACCAAATCCTAATAAAACCTAATGAGACAAAAACTTTTTTTTAAGTCACAGTTTACGGCACGGTTAGCAATGCTAGCCTCTCCTCCATGCTCCTTGTAATTGTTTTCATTTTGTATTTGTGTGTTTGACTGTTTGTCCTAAAGTGCATCACAGATCTGAAGCTTACAAATTAATCTATACCTGCACATCATACTTCCTACCTTAAGCACTCATAAATTAAGGTACCACTGTGTACCGTAAAAACTAGAGCCCGGACGATTTTTTTTTTCCTAGGCCGATTCCGATATTTGGCAGAATAAAATTTTGATAACGGATTAATTAAACAATGAATCAAGATTGCTCAACACTTACAACAACAAAGATATGAATTAAGGGCAGACTGACTGTTTTATTTTGACATAACTTTATGTTTGAGCATTTGTTTACCTTTACAACAGAGAGAAAAATCAGCATTTTTTTTAGGCAACTGGGGGATGTTAGAATGTCATTGTGTAATGCTGTAATACGTTAATATGGGAAAAAAAACAATAATAAGTCAGCTGATTTGTAAGATTATATAAGAGCACATCAATATAGGCTGTTTAAAATGACTGGCCGATTCATCGGTTGGGTTGTAATAGAAACCGATAAACATTCACTTAACAAAAAAACGTGGTATCGGCGAATAATGAACCACAATTTAGCAATAATAGATAACACTGTACCATTTCCGTCAATCAGGACAGTGCTGGAATTCTGCTGTTTTCCTCACCAGTACAGACATGGAGCTAATTGGAATACAGTTGTTTCAGCCCGTGAACAGTAAAGGTGTTAAATCACTCAACGACTCGACCGTTAATTACACACACTTTCTTTTGTCAACCATTCACAAATGTTTGAGCCCGAGCACAATCTGCACACTGTGATGACCGTGGGAAAAGCAGATGGAGACTGGGAGCAGATACATATTGTTCAATTAGCGCACGCGCGCTTCATCAGACAGTGTACTTGATGCATGCAAGAAAACATGCAGATTGGCCTTACTTTTTTTTTCCCTTGTGTTACACAAACGTGTAGTGAATTCCGTTGCTTAGAGGAGAGGAGGAGGAAGGCGCCACGGATACGGGAGGAAGAGGAGGAGGGGGAGGAGGAGGAGGAAGAGGTGGAGGGGGAGGCGGAGCAGGTGGGACGGGACTGTTAGCCTGTGATGGAACTAAAGACGAGAGACATAGAAGGAAAAGAGACAAGGAGGGAATGATATCGGCTGCTATCCAACTGTACACGAGCATTTACAGTAGTTGTGAAAAAAAGGTGTGTCATTGACTTTTCAAAATTATTTACATCAGTACGGGCGGCCCGGTGATCGACTGACTGGTTAGCACGTCCGCCTCATAGTGCAGAGGTGCAGGGTTTGAATCCGGCTCCGGCCTTCCTATGTGGCGTTTGCATGTTCTTCCCGTGCCTGCGTGGGTTTTCTCCGGGTACTCCGGTTTCCTCCCACATTCCAAAAATATACATGGCAGGTTAATGGAACACTCTAAATTGTCCCTTGGTGTGAGTGTGAGCGCAGATGGTTGGCCGTCTATGTGTGCCCTGCAATTGGCTGGCAACCGGTTCAAGGTGTCCCCCGTCTACCTCCCGAAGACAGCTGGGATTGGCTGCAGCACGCTCCGCGAGCCTTGTGAGGAGAAGCGGATCAGAAAATGGACTACACACAGCAAAGCCGGAGCCGGAATCAAACCCTGCACCTCTGCACTGTAAAGCAGACGTGCTCACCAGTTGCCCACCGTGCCGCCCACCGGAATTTATGATAATGTCATACCAGTGAAAACAAAATCACAGCTTTTCTTTCATTCTATTGTAAAATTCACACTCATTTGCAGTTGTAACTTACCAAATGTGTATTTTCTTTGCAGTATAAAATGTTACTATATTTATATTTCAATGTTACACATAGTCCTGCTGGAGGAAGGCTGTCATGCATAACAACAGTATGGAAAAAGAAGGAAAGACTTGAATTTGAATTGAAGGCTGTGAAAGAGCATGACTAGTTTCTTTCCCCTCTTTCTTTGACAACATGCCAGCAGTTATATTCTCTGACATTTCATTTCTCCACACTGGAAATAATGTTATAATTGTTGACTTTGCCTCAGCGTGCTGATGAAGCCTCCACACAGCTCGACAGCTTGAGTGCTGCTGCGTGTGACAGGTGTGTGTGTGTGTGTGTGTGTGTGTGTGTGTGTGTGTGTGTGTGTGTATACGTGTACGCATGCGAACGTGTGTGCGCAGCGGCAACTCTTGCTGCCTGGCTGCTGTAGAGCACGAGAAAGATGAAATATGGAGTGTGGTGTCTTTCATGCGGCTTCAGAGAGGTGCCGTGCCTTCAAAGAAGTGTTAATGCCATGCAGCGTTTGACTGGGTCATTGATCAGCACACAAAATGGCCTCATCCAGCGAGTCCTCCCCCGTTTCAAACATTCCACACGGACTGCAATTAGGCGCCATGTGAGCTCCTGACACGGAATAATGTGAAGTTATTAAGGAATGAAAAGCCCTGCTTGAAAGAGCAATTTAACGTCAAATATCGCATCCCAGTAAAATAAAAGATCGACAGTTCATTACTGTGCTTAAGTAGAATTTTCACATCTGCATTCCACTTTGCTATTTATATTGCTGACAACTTTCAGATATATA
>NW_017805824.1:3376951-3475563 GCF_001891065.2 Hippocampus comes
TGCTTTTACTGTCATACCTTTTTTCAAGTTAAATGAAAGATCTAACTGTTCTTGTGAAGTAATGGACTTTGTTCCTGGACTTCAGGACAATTTTCACATACCTGTACTGTATACTTAATGTTGTTATTTTGGTAACTTTCACTTCACGACAATGGGTACTTTTACTCTACTACATTTCCCCAAAACATCTTTGTCTCTTTACTGAAAAACAAAATTGCGAGCAATTGTTGGTTTCCGAATTGCTTGAACCATGGAGCACAAAGTAAAAAACGGGAAAATAGTCCTGCCTGCCCTAATCGAGGCACGCAATGGGCTGCCTCGCTCACATACTAACAACAATGATGAACTGTGTGCTGCAGGTGATGACGACGATAACCTCACACACCCATGGGTATATTTACAGGAACGCTTTTCGTACACTGATGAGGTGCCTCTTAAAGCAAGTTATAGCAACAGCAGTATTGGCGTTCAATTAACCACTCCCCGTGCAACCTGAAGAGGGTTGGTTAAATTAAATTATATTAATCCAGTGAAGTCAAAATGTCAATGTTCCTAAAGTTATCATGAGCTTGTTTCGGCATATGACTAAAGTGATGATGGTCAGGCAAACGTGTGCGAGCTAACTTCACGAGCTACATTAGCCAACGTGCAGATCTTTAACTCTGACAACATTAAAATATAGAAAACAATCACAATTCTAAATGCCTCCTTTTATTTTGAAGAAAATACTCTTACTTCTACTTTAGTATTTTTGCCCAGAAAATTACATTTGATACACAAGGTAGAGAAATACTTTGATACTTAAATCCTAAAGTGACTTTTAGTTCTACACTAAGATATGTGACTTGTAACCAAGTATTACTTTCTGGCACTTGATCTACCTGTGACTCGTTTGCTCTTGAGGGAGGCCTCTGAGGCCAGCATGTAGGACATGGTGATGATCCTTTCCTGCTCCTGGAGAACCGAGTCCAGCCCCAGCGGGCTCACCTCAGACTTGTCTGCTGCACATACTGCTGGAGCCAGCTTTTGAACGCTGGAACAGACACACAGGAAATTAAAAGGATGCTGTTAAAATGGTGAACTGCCTTGTCAAAAAAAGAAAAAAAGTAATTAGCAAAAGTCTACGATTCAGTTTATGGTTTTTAGTAGTGCTAAAATGACCATGTTTAATTATTTGTGCATTGTTATTTATGTACAACCACAAAATACCCCCCAAAAAATAACACACCAAATGGCACTTACACTTGAGAAATAGTGCCACCCCTAATAAATGTCAATACCAACATACGATATGTCCTTCATTTTTCAATTTCAAAATGCACATTTTCAGTTTTTATTTTTGTTTCATTGATTTCTAATTGCGAACCTGGATTTTGCCAAGATGCTCTTGATCCTTTCCACCTTCCGATGACGGTCCTCCATCTCCTGAGGACTCAGAGGTTCTTGTGGCTCTAAATCCACATATCGCTCGGGAATCAAAACTTTCTGAGGCTTTGAAAGCTGTGCAAAGAAATCAGGGGAAGCTTTTCAAATGACATAATCATACACAACACAGGGTCAAAATTCCATGAGGAGCGCATCCTCAAAATATGACGTCTGTCACACTTCAGCCTTGTACTGCTGGTATGACTGCATAGTAGTCATGTGTGAGTAAATCACAGCCCATTAGAAATGTTGAGAATTGCCTATTGATGCCTCAAGCTGGAAGCAAAGCACTACTTTTGTTTAAGACAGGACTGAAAGAGAATGACCAGATAAAATCAAAACGATTAATCGTTTGATTATTTTTTTCAATGAATCAGTTGATCGGATAAACATTTTTTTTTCAATTTCCATGCCTGTATTTCAAACTGACAGACTAAAAAAAATACACAAACACAAATTAAGTAAAATTCATTTACTGATTTGGGTTGTAACATGTTAGAAAACAGGCAAAAATATTGACTTGTTTCCAAAGTAAAAGTAAACAATTGCAAATGTCCTTTTTTTGGTTAAGGTCAGAAAATAGAAATAATAAAAGCTTTCACAGAGGGCGACAGAAATATGAGAATATTTACTGTTGAGAGGTTGACATTTCTAAGATTCTGACAATTTTAAATTAAACTCTCTCACAGAATAATCAGTTCTCAAAGTAGTTGTTGGTTCATTTGATTGTCAATGCCTAGTCATCAATTAATTGTTGCAGCTGTGATTTCTAGTGTTTGTAGCAAAAAGCATTTGCCGTGGAAAGAGACAAGTCGAGGAAATTGGTGATGAAGCTCCTCCCTTTTCGTCAACTTAGTTTCTTGGTGCCAAGATGGCACAGGATGGTGCCAAAGCAGTACTTTTGTTCTATTTATTAGATAGGGCTTTGTCATTTTTAAAAAGTGTTTAGTCAACCGTGAAGATGTGGGCTAACACTGCATTTGGGTATCTGCACAAAAGCACTTCCTGTACCTCTTTGATTAAATCTGCATCATAATCTGATGTTTCCAGGCCGTCATGGTTCTGAGGAGTCCCGGTTGCAGAGCTGAAGCTCAGCCAATCGTCGGAGTGTGAACGGGGTCTCTCTTTGTGCTCTGGGGGTCTCTCCTCCCCCTGGACGCTCCTCACGACCTGAGCCTCCTCGCCCTGCACGGCCCTTTCCAGCAGCTGCAGGTCAAACTCCTGCTCTCTCCTCCACTGCATGACACACACACACACACACACACACACACACACACACACACACACACACACACACACACACACACACACAACGCGACAGCGAGAGGCACACATGCACACAACGCCAGGACGAGTTGTGTCACCGGTGACAGGCAGAAAGTCAAGACTTGATGGAAAAATGGCTAGACAAATATTTCATATACTGTACTTTAGATCCAGTTTACGTACTAATACGCTTTTGTCCACACTGCACCCATAAAGGTGCTGGGTTAAAAATAACCCATATTGGGTTATTAAAAATATATGTAACCCAATATGGGTTATTTAAAAATAGTCACAACCCAGTACGGGTTTTCAAGAAGATAAGGGTCATTTTCAACCCAGCAGTTTCAAGGGTATAGTAAGAAAATGCAGTATTTCAGTAAAATGGCTCATGCACTTAAATGTTTTTTTTCCAATGCTTGTGCCACTTTCACCCTATTAGTACACTTTACCAGTAAAATACTGTGCTGCATTATTAACAACACAAATACCTGACTAGTAGGCATGTGTCACATACCAGTAAGCTCCTGGACTCAACTAGTAGCATCAAAATGCCCACTAGTAGTTTTTGCCTCACTGTTAAAATGTCCCACTAGTATGGTAAAATTGTTATGCAATAGTGGAAAACACGTTGCTTGAAAGACAGTCGCTATACAAATGTGCCCTAGTCGTAGTTGTCCTATAAGTAGACAAAGCTGTCCCCCTACTGAGGACAAAGAACGTACCCATACATGGATCCTAAACTGAATCATCAACAAAATACTCAGTGGCTTTGCTTAGAAATATTTGTCCTACAAGTCTCCTGATTTTGTCAGACTAGTGAGGAGAAAACTGTTCTAGTACACGGGCCTTAATATGGTTAGCAAAGATGCAGTAATGTCAGACAGCAGTTGAAAAAAAACATCACAAGCACGATATTCATTCTTTGAGTGCGCTGGAATTTGAGACTGTCTAAAATGCGTCATGTATGGGTAAAAAAAAAAAAGTCTAATGTTGCTTAATACCAGAAAACTGTGATGACTCGTCACCAAAATTCACATCCACAACTCATTCACCACAATACTTTGGATTTTATAGGCATTTGGCCTCCCAGAAACATTCGCTATAGAGAAAAAAA
Organism: Hippocampus comes; assembly: GCF_001891065.2. Taxonomy (NCBI): domain Eukaryota; kingdom Metazoa; phylum Chordata; class Actinopteri; order Syngnathiformes; family Syngnathidae; genus Hippocampus; species Hippocampus comes. The sequence goes on from NW_017805824.1 coordinate 3,380,757, forward strand.
AAAAACTGGATTTGCTTAATGTTAGAAAACTATGACCAAAAGTCACCAAAGTTCACGTGCACATCTAAACACATGTCCACATCCATCTCTGAAAAGCTCAAAACACACGCCCTAATATCTTGGATTTTATGGGCATTAAGTGTTTTCGCCATTAAGTGACATTAAGATGGAGTGAGCACCTACGGAGAGGAAGATGTTAATGATCATAAAATGTTGATGACGATTGGTTGTAATTGTTTCATATTTCCCAATGATGTTTTTTTTTGTTTGGTTTTTTTTTTGTTTGTTTTTTTTTTCATTAAGCATTTTAGAAAAGTTTCTAGTTAGGACAAAAAGTGTAGTAGTACGTTGACCGTAAGCTGAATGTCTAGGGATAAATGCCCGAACAGCTTTATGGAAACCCGCTTCACCATATCGTTCATCTTCTTGATTGTACTAGTCGCGCATGAATGTCAACATGTGCACACTTTTGCCTTCTTAATATTATGTGTAGCACTCGTATGCCAAAGTTGCCCAGTGCACTGGAATACAGTAAACAGGGGTGTCAAACTCATTTTAGTCGCATTCCACATTGTACTAATGGTTTTCCTTGGAGGACTACCATGACTGTGAAATCATATAAAGGTATCATCACTTAACTAACTAGTTCCTGGCACTAGTTACTGGCATTTCAAAACTATAACTAGTTTTGAAATGCCAGTAAATTCTTTTTTTTGTATTCCTTTTAAAGGGGGAATGGTCACCATAAAACCTTGCAATCTCTCATATCTCAATGTCGTTAATAGCACAGACAATTTGCAAGAAACATGAAGTCAGCACACATGATTTGACTTCACGAGCCACATAAAATGATGTCATGGGCTGGATCTGGCCCCTGGGCCTTGACTTTGACACCTGTGCAATAACAGTAGTCATACAGTAGTGGAAGGCTGAAAAAGAAAAAAAAAGGGGGAAGACAGTCATTCTTCTTTTGTACCATATTCATTCTTCTAGTGCACTCGATCGTCTTATTAGAGAGGACAAAGTGCTGACTCCATGAACCTTAATATGGTATCCTCAAGGACATCAAATGCTTTCCACAGTGGACTACCCTTTAGTTTTCTTGCCTGGAAATATGTCACTTGTGCCTTGACACCACTGGAAAAAGTGAAGGTTGTACTTTGCGTGCGTGGTTAAGGACGTGCGGGTGGGAAATGGGGAAACAAACTGTAGCATGCATGCTAACATGCATCATAAACACAACATGCTACTAATGAGCTACACACAAGGCCAGTACTTAAAAAAACTAAACAAAAAGAAAGAAAAAAGAAAACATGACATTGTGAGTTCATACATGTTTATTCATATGAAAACACCCAACAATCTGAAAAAAAAAACAATGAGAAAACGCAACCAATGTTTTATTTCCATCATTATTTTGGATACAAAATCATTCACTTTGTTGATACTGTACTTTGTTAAGTACACCTGAACAGGCGAGTTAGATCCGCATTATCTTTTAAAGGCATGCATTTTGGATGCAACTCTTCTATTGCAGCTCATGTTGTCGTCGCCAGTCAAGAGTGCGTATTGGTCAGCTATGATAGTTCTGTAAAGCGCTTAACTAGTCATCTTTCAAAGACGAGATCAACAATGGTGGGCTTTATCGGACTAAAAATCATCGAGTAAAATTGTTATGATGGTGTTACGTGAAAAGACGACCGAGATCTGCATAGCTCCGAGTATCTTTCTCTCGCTCTCTCTCTCTCTCTCCCCCTCTCTCTCACACGCGCACACACACACACACACACACACACACACACACACACACACACACACACACGAAAATGAGATGATGAAAGCATCAAAATTTCTAAATATTTTCTATTGGCAGCAGCAACAAAAAAAAAGGTGGCCGTCTGATTATTGATGAAAACATGCAGTTGACAGAATGCAATTTTATAAACAAGGCGTTCCTGTGAGGATAATCCGTTCAGAGAATGGATGGATGGATTGGTTTGCAAGCTTTTGTGTCCAAGGAGATTTTTTTTTTTCCCCAGTGACCCAGCTCTCATAATCCTTACGTCCATTAAATATAACCACCATGGGTACCACAAAATGATGTGGGAATTAAGCACTTGTCGATTGTCGAAAAAAGTTGGAATAATAATAAAATTATAATACCGAATTCCCATTTGCTTCAGACAAAAAAATATATTCCTACGAGCCTTGAGAGGATAAAGCGGATCAGAAAATGGATGGATGGATGGAAAAAATATATTTTTAAATTTACAAAAACAAATACTGATTTCGTTAGGATAAAAAGTTGAAATGTTATATTTAACATTTTTATGGATCAACATTCACAAATTCACAGAATTTCATTTTGGAAGACATACTCAACTAATTGCTGTTTTTGTCCACCATCTGGTGGCATCTTGGTGTCATGGAAACAATTTGGAGTGATTTGAGGAGCTTCACTCAGACAAAAGTAGTTCTTTGCTACCACGTTGGGCAAGGTGTTGATTATTCTTATTCAACATACCGTAATTAATTGCAAATTATTCGGCGGACTCCAGCTCATGGAGCCTAATTTGACGGCCACTAAGGTGTAAATTACAGAAGTTACTTGGAAACTATCAAAGTTTAAATAAATCCATTAGACTCAATATGTGCCAATGCTAAACAGCTAAGTACTTGTGATTTGGCCACAGTTGCACGTAAGTTCGGAGGAAAGCCTCTTAAGTTACACACAAAACTTTAGAGTTTCACCTGTCATGAGGCATCATGTCGCGCAAGATTGCAACATAATGCACCTCACACATCGAAGCATAACTCTTTGGCATCGTCAAGACAGTTGCATCTTTTCACTATTCGCGACAAGGCTCAGCCCCTCACACAATTTCTATTTCAAATCATTGAAATCCATTTTGCGGGAAGTCATCTTTTTCGACCTTCGAGGTTCCCCTGCGTTCTTGAGAGAAGAGCATTCAGTCTAAATTGCTCTGCTGCCATCTGGGGGATTTTAATTGCTCAGTGTTGTTACATCTCTATTATTTGCGATAAGCAATATCGTTTTAAAATGCTCTTAAATTTGGAGTTTTGGAACATACAGGGTTGCTTAGTTGAGGACAGTAAATCCATTCTTAAAGCGACTACATGACCAAATTTGTACTTAAGTCAGAACACAGCCCAACATACGATGACATCCTAGTAAAGTCCTAATTACAGTTCCAAAGCGGGATGTGGATGAATGGGCCTTTCTGGCCCATGAATATAAAACAATCAAATGGAAAACCTCAAAGTATGTTAACCGAGGGTGCCTTTCTGTGCCACGTGATAACATTCTCACGCCCCATGCAAACCAGTCCATCTATGTCATGTTTCAGGGACAGGGGGGACCCCAGCATGAGGTTCAACCAAAGAGGTCTCACTACTTGAAACAAGAAGTGACGATGGGGCTTCCTGTTCAAGTCTGGGTGACCTGAAGAAGTGACTGATGAAAGAGGAAATGTCTTTCAGAAGGCAACATTGGTGACTATCAGCAGCAAAATGGACGGATGATTTCGATAGGCAAGGAGATGATGATAACGTGCAACAACACAGAAGCAGTGTACAGCGAAGTCCTGCATACTCACGATTCACCCATTAAATATAAACTTTTTGGTCGGACGCTACAAACTATAACCACAACAATAAACATGCGGTGGTGCTCAAATCTCTCAAAAGTGAATACAGTGCTGCCTTGAGAAACAAGTGACCGGACTTTTTCAAACAATTCTTCAAATAAAGAGGATTCAAGCTGTTTATTGCCACGATGAGTTGGAGTTGACTTTCAAAGTAAATTTAAAACAAGAATTACGTGTTGTGTCTTGAAAACAACCACATCGTTTTTTGTTTTTTTTTGCTTCGGCAAGTCTGATAGCTTAATGCAAAAAATGCAGAATTATTCTCTTTGTCTTTCTAGGGCAGATTTATTAAATAATAATAATAAAAATAATAGATTTTATTTTCACTGCTTATAAAGTGCAAAACATTTCACCAAACTATGGGTTTGAGGCAGAACTAGTGATATTGAGGTAAAGTGTAAACTAGCCACTGGATTTGGATATTGTCTGATCATGCTGCATGCAGTATGATCAGACAATATCCACAGAGTGCTAGTTCTCTTAAGAAGTATTACCCAAAAAAATTTCCTTTTTTTGTGTTTTTGTTTTTTTTTTGTTTTGTTTTGTTTTGTTTTTTTTTAATAGGCAGCAATGGATAAATAAAATTTCCATTTATTTCAGATGGGAAATATAATTTGAGAGGTGAGTGTTCTGCGAGTTACAGCACGTGGTCACAGTACAAATTAAACTTCTATCTCAAGGCACCACGGTATCATCACGAAAGAGTCAAGCCGCACAAAGTTCAGCAGTTCAGCATTTGTGTGTGTGTGTGTGTGTGTGTGTGCGCGCATTTAGTTAGTTTATTGCTTTGGTGGCATCAGTGTGAGTTGTGGAGCTATTAAGAGTGTGTCAGTTACTTTTCGTGGATTTTTTTTTTGGTTCACTGTAGTTTTTTTTTTTCTTTTCTTAAACACAGTTGTGTTAATGTGCAGGTACCTAATGTTTTGGCCTGGCAGGTTTTACCACTTGGTAGTAACTATCAAATCATTCTGTATTTTCACACTACGCTGTAGCTCAATGTTATTCTATGGCAGCTGATTATGTGCAAACGGACATTTGTTAGATGAAGGGATAGAAGACAAGGACAGGATGAGTTAGAAAGACGGCAGGCGTGTTTTGAGAGGGATACGCAAATGTAACGTATGGATGATTCCAGTTAATGTCAAGTCATTGGCATGAGCAACTTCGAAACGTTTAGAGAAATCAAACATCCTTTAACTTTACTCGGATGAAATGTCATCTCAACTTTGAAGCTGAAAGTCAGTGAGTGAGCAGAAATGAATGTACATGTGTAATTTTGCAAACAACATGCATTGAAAAAGTAGTTTAGCATGCATCGCAAATGTTTTGACATGTGAGGGGAATGTTCGCTGGGCCAATCTCTGTTTGCCCACCGCCATGCGTGAGAATGTGAGGTGTGGTGATGTTCTAGATTACAAACATACAGATCCAAAGTCAGCCGAGAGAGGGCGTGAGGATGAGGAGGAGGAGCGTGACGATGTGGAGGCGTGGCAGTCCCCGTGGCTCAAGGTGCGCTTGCGCTGTCGCACCAGAGCCTTCTGGTGCCTCTTCATCCTCTCCAGCTGCTCGTCGGCGCTCATCCTCCCGCGCTGAGGCGCCGCCTCCGCTGAGTAGAGACGCTCCAAGGCACTTTTCGATCTCTCCTGAGATGAAGACAGGGGAAAGACGAAGCAAAACGTGCACAGGGGAGGGAAGAGAAAGGAAGTGATCATTAACACTCCATCGGTGTAACTGGGATGGTCCGTAATTAAGGAGCCTCACCTTCACACCGGGAGCTGATGTCGCTCTCCGTAAGGTCACGTAAGATGAGATGCTTGAGGAGTGATTCAGCCTGAGGGAGGAGCCGGCTATTCCTGAGAGAAAATAAAAAAAAAAACTCTCAAACATTATAGCTTGGGCCTCAGTAGACGTGTTGTATGACGTCAACGTGATCGTACCTCTGGTAGGTAAAGTCTGATAACCTGCGCCGTGTCCTGATGAGGTCATGCCGGCGACGCTAGAGCCATCTCCCACACCCAGAAGCTCAGGATCGCTCAGGAAAGGCCTGAGCTCCACCTGTCACAACCGCAGAGTCGTTCGGTATATGAAGCAGGCATGCCAAAGGCAGCCCTTGTACTGGCCTTCATGTCATTATGGAAGTCTGTTTGTAGTACAGTGAACCACCCCGTATATTGTTTGACCCCTCCATAGGCCTCTATCACTGAATACTTATTAGAAACACTTGACTTAGCTAAGCACACTTTTTAAAGTATTAACTTAGAGCCAGTTTTCACTCTCTCATGATCAAGAGATGGAAGACGTGATATCACTTTGAGGAAATGAAAAGAAGACTCGCTCTCACAGATCTCCAAGAGGCAAAGCGCGTCGTTTAATTTAATACTCCCAGTTGAAGTTGACTATAACCCTGACACAAAACAAAAGAGAATTAACAATTGTACATTCAAACACCAAAATACAAAGTTAAACCAAGCTCTACTTTTGGCCAACGAAAGTTGCCTAGCTTAATGCTGCGATATGAATGTGAAATGTGGGTCAATGTAAATTAACATAGATGTTATGATAATTCTCAATCTTTAAACAGCTATTTTGACTTAAATGAACCATAAAACAATACAGTACTCACATTTACATTTTCAGACTTGCCTGGATACTGAAAAAATCCAGTAAATATGATTACTTAAAAAACTGCAATGTTGCAAGGGTGCCAACGATGAGCCGATATCGCAGGATACACACACAGAATACTACCGTACATGACGTAAACGCACTGTACCTTAATGTCTCCATTTTGGCCTATCTCTCGATCTCGCTTTCGTTCATCAGACTGTCGTTTGAGTCCGCGTACTGAAGTGTGCCTGATGACTGTCGTCTCCCTGGGCAAAGGGGGCACAGCGGGGGGATGCTCATCAGGACTGTAGACTTGAGGTAGAGGCGGTCTGGGAGGCACATCTTCTTCGTCCTGCACACACACACCATCTGATTACTTCAAACTGTATGATCTATGCAATGAAACTCAGCCCATTCTCTATTAGACACGTCACCTGTTCGTATTTTACTCTGTGCAACCTATCGCCAGCTATTCGTATTTTTGCGCTCTTTCTGTAACGTCCTACGATGCCACAGTCATTGATGTCAAGGGTAAAAGATAAAAAACATTTGTCTGTCAAGAAGGAGGAGTTAAGTTTAGCCTGCATGTAGAAGTAATTAACATGACTTAATGCTGTATACTAATAGATTTAAACATGTATAAGTCAGGTTAGTTTATGAATAACAAAATACAGCAAACACATAATTTTTTTTTTTTTAAGTCCGCAAAATGTCCGCAAACGGTCCGCGAGAAGCTGCGAAAGTCAGCAAAACAACAGCGAGTCATCACATCGAGCAACATATACAGTACTGTACTACATGTATTGATTTTTATTTATTTATTTTTTATGAATATGTTTGAAAAAATCCGCAATGCACTGAAGTCGTGATAAACGAACCGCGAAATAGCGAGGGATCACTGTAGTAAGACACTGTCGTTCTACTTGTGAGAACATTATACTCGTTTATGGACCTTAACGCTGGATATGAAGGATATGGAATTAATTCTCAAACGGATTTCCATACATCTGCACGTCACTTACCCATGTATGCCCAGTAGTGTTGGTTGTGGAGTGAAGCGGCTGTTGGCTGTGGCTGGAGGATAGCGTGAGGGTTGGTGCATTGTGGCTATTAGGACTGAGGTGGGGACTGTGCTGCAGCTGGGACAATCTCATCTCCATAGAAGGCGGGCTTCCAGACATCGAAGGCACTGACGACGTCGACATGGAAGGCACAAATTTCCTCTCTGGGGAGGGTTGGATGTGAAATGAGTACACAAATCAGTGTGTCTTTTCCACCGGGTGCATTCAATGCATTTACACTGATGACAACATGACAGGCTATTTGGGAACACAGCATTTCACTATACTCACAAAAAGTTGGGAATACTGTATTGAGCTTTTACTAGGCTGAAATTTCACACGAAACATAAATATGTACCTAACAATTTTTGTGAATCGTGTACACATACAAAGGGTGCGGGTTTCAGTGTTTTTCTCACCCGGGTTGGTCACAGAGGAAATAGTGACTTTGTAGTTGTCTTTACTGCTGCTGAGGCCTGCGATAACATCCTCAATTCTCCAAAGCTCTTTCCTCATCTGGACTTTCTCTTGCTGCTCATACACAAACAAATGCACATTTACATCCGCCGAGCTGGCAAATAAGTGGCGTAAACCAGAAAAAAAAAATCATCTAAGTTGCAATGCCATGAATGATTTGTGTTGTCAAAACTCTTTGTCAAAGAGACATGAGCGATGCAGTAAATGAAACGATGAGCTGAGGAAGCAGAAAATGAATCTGCACATTTTTAACTTTGCGGCTAAACAGTTTGTTGTGCACCAAGGCAGGTCTACTCAAATGCATCTAACCTTCCAATGTTGAATTTTCTAAAAAAATGTTTAAAAATAAACAAACAAACAAACATCCAGACTTTCATACTTGAGACAACATAATGCTGCACGGCAGAGCAAGGGTTCATGGATTTCTTTTTAAGCTTTTCTGCACTTTGAATTGGTTAATAATACGACAGACCAATAATATTGTGAAAAACTATGAAATTGACCATGTGACATTTCCACCCGACAGCAATGATAATGTCCCCATTTTACGCATTCACATCTGCCTTGCTTGCAAACAACTGAATGACAAATAAATGTGCCGCGACTTCAGAATTAATTATCCCTCATGCGTCTGTAAAAGAGACACTGCATACCTGAGATAGGTCAGTGCGAGTCATGTGTCCTTGCAGGGCTGCTCTGAGCCAGTCTACATCTTTCTCCAGCCTGATGTACTCTTTCCATGCATTCTCCATCTCCTGCACAACAAAAGAGGGGTCCAGCTTTGTACACCTGGAAGTCTAAACTCCTTTTTTATTGAATACCAAAGCACTTTATTTGGGAACACAGCATTTCACTATACTCACAAAAAGTTGGGAATACTGTATTGAGCTTTTACTAGGCTGAAATTTCACACGAAACATAAATATGTACCTAACAATTTTTGTGAATCGTGTACACATACAAAGGGTGCGGGTTTCAGTGTTTTTCTCACCCGGGTTGGTCACAGAGGAAATAGTGACTTTGTAGTTGTCTTTACTGCTGCTGAGGCCTGCGATAACATCCTCAATTCTCCAAAGCTCTTTCCTCATCTGGACTTTCTCTTGCTGCTCATACACAAACAAATGCACATTTACATCCGCCGAGCTGGCAAATAAGTGGCGTAAACCAGAAAAAAAAAATCATCTAAGTTGCAATGCCATGAATGATTTGTGTTGTCAAAACTCTTTGTCAAAGAGACATGAGCGATGCAGTAAATGAAACGATGAGCTGAGGAAGCAGAAAATGAATCTGCACATTTTTAACTTTGCGGCTAAACAGTTTGTTGTGCACCAAGGCAGGTCTACTCAAATGCATCTAACCTTCCAATGTTGAATTTTCTAAAAAAATGTTTAAAAATAAACAAACAAACAAACATCCAGACTTTCATACTTGAGACAACATAATGCTGCACGGCAGAGCAAGGGTTCATGGATTTCTTTTTAAGCTTTTCTGCACTTTGAATTGGTTAATAATACGACAGACCAATAATATTGTGAAAAACTATGAAATTGACCATGTGACATTTCCACCCGACAGCAATGATAATGTCCCCATTTTACGCATTCACATCTGCCTTGCTTGCAAACAACTGAATGACAAATAAATGTGCCGCGACTTCAGAATTAATTATCCCTCATGCGTCTGTAAAAGAGACACTGCATACCTGAGATAGGTCAGTGCGAGTCATGTGTCCTTGCAGGGCTGCTCTGAGCCAGTCTACATCTTTCTCCAGCCTGATGTACTCTTTCCATGCATTCTCCATCTCCTGCACAACAAAAGAGGGGTCCAGCTTTGTACACCTGGAAGTCTAAACTCCTTTTTTATTGAATACCAAAGCACTTTCTGACATTGACCTTGAGTAAAAAGGCCTGAAACTGACAAAATTGGAAGTGTAAAGGAAGTAGTAATGATAGCATACATTTTGGTGCTCATGCAGATCAGGCCTAGACAAAGGTCCAGTCATTTATGCTTAATCATTTTCTTCCATTCCTTTGGACTTGCGACAAACGTGTTACTTACTGTGGACACTTTGGATATTTCCGCCCTGATGTGCACCACATCCTCCTGCAGTAGTTTCTGCTGGTAGGCAATTTTCTCTATGTGGGCTGGCTGATCTCTGTACTGCTCCATCTGCTGGTGGGACACATCCAACACCGACTCCAGCTTGTCCTGGATAGAGACAAGAACACACACTCAATTAAGGATTCACTTTGCCTTTTTTTGGGTGAAGTTGCGCAGGGTACCATAATTGAGCTGCCAGTTTTGGGTGTCCTTCAAAATGGGGGACCATATCTTGTGATGCAGTATCTGAAATGGTGGCACTAAACAAACTGCTGTCTGATGATTTCAAATTGGTTGGAATTAATGCTGATAAATGAGTATATACATATTTCAATGGGAAGATATTATGGAAAAAGTGACTTTTTAATTGCTTGTGTAGATGTAGTTGGGAGTCGTCTGGAGTTCCTGCCCAGCCATCAAGTGTAAAATTACACAACAAAGGGTTTTTTGGGGGGGTTCCAGGTTAATTTTACTGTACTGTATAGAATATGTTAAATCAATTAATATCATATACACTAATTGTGAAAATTCATGAGTAATTGACAGCCACCAAAAAGAATTGCCTAGAGATGACACAGGATGGTGCTAAAGCACTACTTTTGTCAAAAGGAAGCACAATGTATTTCAGCATAGTTCAGTGATGCCAAGATGCTACACGATGATGGCAAAGTATGACCTTGGTATAAATGAAGCTCTTCAACTCACTTTTAAAAGGAAAGTGAAGTCCAAAAAATTCTCGATAATAGTATGTTCTATGCGTCTGCACTAAGCCAGACAGGGTATTCTGATTAATATTGTGTATGTACATTATGAATGAAGCGGCAAAATCCAGCCATCTTTATCCATCACAGCGGGCGGCCATTGTGCCACTTAACTGTTCACTGAAAATGACATCACAGTGCCTAAGGGCTCACTCAGCTTGCGAAAATCACATGACCAAACCCATAAGACAGGTGAGCCGTGATGGTCTGAGCCCTGAGCGACTGTGATAACATTTTCAGCTGATGGCAAGTGGCAAAAGGGTCGCCACCTGAGATGAATAAAAATGGGTTGATTTTGCTGCATAATTCATAATCCACAAACACAATATTAATCAGAATACAGTGTTTGAACTAGTGGGGGGGTGCATGGAACATGTTAATTTTGACTTCACTTCCCATTTAATAGAGTGCTTCGGCACCAAGCTGCTACAAGATGGTTTCAATGCACCACTTTTATCAAAACCTAGTTCCTCAATAGCAGCAGTAAATCACTACTTTTATCTCAATGAAACTCCTCAACTCACTCCAAAATGGATCCCCAATAGCAGTTTGGCGCAAAATGGCAGTAAAGCACTACCTTTATCTAAATGAAACTCCTCAATTCACCTCAACCTAGCTCCACGGCACTGGAGATGCCTTCTTTGTCTTGAATTGTCAGTGAAAAGTGTTAAGCAAAAAAGCAATCTGTTATTAAAAAAACGTATTTGATTTGAAATGTAGCTTATTGTGTCAAAAATCTACTTCCTTCATGAGACAATATAAAACTCAGAACACAACCTTATCTTCCTTCAATGTGCGTATCTTGGCCTCTAGCTCCTGTAGAATCTTGTCTTGCTCACACAGTCGGCTTAATTTCACCTGGAGACAGAAAAATAAAGAAATAACATACAACACCAATAATAGTAAAAGAAACGAAGGAAAAACATTCAAAGCGATGTCATTTTCACATCTAACAGTGTTAATGTAAAACAGTGACAAGTAAAAGAGAGCTAAGTTGGTCGACTCGTTTGCGCTCACTGTCTGTCGGCAAGATAAAATGAATTAATCTTCTCTGTGTGAATATGTCAAGAAGTATCTCTTCTCCATCTCAAGAAAGATGCTCCCCCCACAGCGCAGCAGAAAAAACATCTCCAAATGTAGCAACGGTCATGGTAAGCAATTGTAATCGAAAAATCCACATCATTTCCAATTCACTTTAGGTCCGAAGTGTGTTTATTGGGAGTGACAGATGTGTTTTCCCGGAAATGGGTTGCGTGTTTATGAAAACAACATAAGCCTGCCAAGTTCACAGTGTCTCTCTCACACTGTGTATTTTTTCTCAAATCTACTTATCATTCCGTTCAATTAATTATTAAGCTGTTTTTATTTTGCTGAGGCCGTATATTGTTGTTTTTAATTGCATGAAATATTCAGCATTCAGACAAATTTCTTATAAATTGTTAAAGTGGAACAATGCTAATGATGAAAAGCCATGACATCCATCCCATTTACCTCCATTCGGCGCGAAACAAAGAGCGCGCGCAGCGGCGGCAGGCAAATCAAACTGAAAAATTTAGCAGCTCGACATCCAAAAGTCCCATTACATGTATTTTTCCCTTTAAATTGCAGCAAGGAAAATAAAAGCCGTGGTCGATACGCTCAGGCCCTCACTGTGCAGTCTGCTTGAGAGTCCCCACTGTGTTGCAGTGTACTTAATGCTCCCCTGCCTCCATTCCCCCTGTTTAAAATAACTTAATAAACACACACAAAGCACACTAAAAGTCGCACTTTTGTCAGTGACTAAGAAGAAGTGGGGGGAAGAAAAGCACATAAACAGCACGGTCCACTTACATCAGCATCACTTTCAGCTATTTTCACCGGCCTCTGTGCTTCTGTTCGGAGACTTTCCCGTCCAGTAACCTGAAATGGCCGCAAACAAAATAGAATATTTAACACCATTATGACCGCACAGTTCGATCTTCTCCTGCTTTCACGCGCCCAGTTAACACATAAATATTTCAGAGAATCTTAACAAACAACAAGCAGGGTGCCTACAAGACAAGTCAGATAGATTTAAAGGAGATCAAATAATGAATCATAGAGGCAGAAAGCACATGAGCTGGAAAAAAACAGAAGTTAGTGCAGAAATTAGAGGCGTAAACATTTGAAAGTAGGCCCCATCAAAGTAATACCAAACACGATTGTGCTATCTCGTATGTGTACTGTATCCAGTGGTGGTCTTGCATCAATTACATTCCCATCATCATTTTTGTTCGTGATAAAAACTGCATTGTCAATTTATTCGCTTCATAAGACAAGTCGTCTTTTGGATGCAGGAGAAGATGTCTGCAATAGTTAGATTGCTACCGTCTTCCCTCCAATTAGCAATTTAACTGACAACAAAATGTCACACAACAATTGAGTAAAACATGCATTGAACTACCATTACGAAATTAGCTACGACTAGTTTCACACGCCGCTAGACATGCTGGGATGCCAATTGTCAAACTGTCTATCATGTTTTCCATGTTTATTGTTGATGTAATTATTTTCCCTGTAGTAGTAGCAGTGATAGTTATATCTGTGTGCGTTTCACGTACACGTGTGTATGGTTGTCATTTTATTTATACCGTAAGGTCTGTATTCTTTTGAGTGACCGCCTTGTTCAATGTAACGGTGCACTTGCACATACACCGAATAAACATAATCAGTTTCAAAATATGTTTCGTCCAATACATTGTTAGACTATGTCAACCCGAAGATCCACATTCACCAAGAAAGTGCAAAATCCCCATAAAAATGCCAATTTTCACTAGCCGTGCCTTTGCGCAATAGAAAACCATATCAGGTGTGTGTGTGTGTGTGTGTGTGTGTGTGTGTGTGTGTGTAGCCTCACATGTTGCACATGCCAGAAACCACCACTGACTGTATAGTTAGTGCACATTTTTGAGAATTTGGCAGGATTTCATGAATATATATTTTTTAATCATAAACTTTTTTTTTCTCAGAGAAAATCACAGGAGGCTCAGGAATAGATGTTGAAATAACAAAATGAATCGGATCAAGAATGTCCTATTAAATTCTCAAGCAATCACAGTGAAAGTTAACTCTGTTCACCACCAAAAATATGCATCGATAGATTTGTCCACCATCCCATCACCAATTCCTTCAAAAGCAAAACAAAAGGCGACAGTACACGCGACAACAAACATTGCTTCAGAGCATGCCCAAAAGTCAAAGTAGCCTTTTTTCTTAATCATCACCTCCCCATCATGTCAATTTTTGACAGGGCATGATTGGCTCAAAGTACCCGGTTGCATAACCCAAATTTCCACCGGATTTGATTCCAAAGCGGTTTGTCTCTGAAACAACACGTTCCTTACATTGCAACAGCATCCAAAAGTTAGAGTGGCGTTTTCAAAGCCGCTGTGAACTGAAACAATCAGCGGCTCATGACTTTGGATCTGTTTTGAAATAGGAAATGAAGAGCATGACAAAAACGCCTGTGAGGTATTCCATGGACTGCCGTCAGTTCCGGATGCACTGTGGTGGATTTCAAGTACAGTGTGTAGAAACTGCTCAGAGATGCTGGCGGGTTTTTACAAAATCAGACGTCTGGATGCAGCATGCCGCAGTAAGCCAAAAAAAAAAAAAAAAAGGAATTTTCATGAAATAGAGCAGAATCAAGTTGTAATGCTATAAAATAAAATCATGTGAGAATAAATCTGTAGATTTGTATGAATACAGTCATCTTTTTCAAGAAATGTCATGATGGAAACGCTGTTGTAACATTTTTCACATCAATAAAGATGAAATGCTGTGAGGATACAATTGTAATATGATGAGAATTCATTTGTAGTTTTAAGAAGAATGTTGTAAAATCCTACCTCGCGGTTTTCACCTTTTGATTCAGTTCAGAGGCCTGACATCACATTTTTGGTTAAAAACACTTTTTGGTTTGATAACATTGGTTAACATATTTTTAAAAATCACGGATGCAAATAAACATATCTCAATTATTTTTTTTTTTATGGTGATTCCAAACTGGCCCTCTTTTTAAAATTTTTGTCACAATAACAATAGTAGAAGTAGTAGTGGTACTAATAATAAGAATAATTATAATTATTATTATTTATTTAGTTATTTATTTTAGCATGGGTCCAAACATGCAGCATTGCATTATAGAAAATAAGGAAGCCAGTGAAGTCACTATGCTGTACTTTTGCCATCACACAAACACACACATTGAATAAAGAAACTGACAAAAATTAAGACATGATAGGCATGCTTTCTAATTCTACAAGAATTCTACGAGAGATGGAGTGGGATGGTAGAACACAAAAGGGAGACAAATAGGAAGAAAAAAAGGAGAGGGTGACATTGGATTTCATGGGGGGCCCACCTTCAGATCGAGATACTCCAGGTCCTTCTTCAGTTGTATGTAAGTATCGTCAGCCTTTAAATGAGCAGTGAAGAGATACATCACTTGAAATGAAGCTGCAAAGCTTTATCGGCTTGAATTGAGTTGCTCTCAATGGACCTTTTCATAATAATAATAATACATTTCATTTAATGTTTGGGTGCTTTTGGCTGGATTGACTGCTGCTGATCTAAAGTGAAAATTTGTTGTGTTTTGGATCAGGCTACCAGATATACCCCTAAAGATTTTGGTTTGTGTCAATTTTTTGAAAAAAAAATTCAAATCTGTTGGTGAGGAAGCTAAATCATGTGGTTGTTGTAAATAAGTGTATAGGAAAGATAACGAGAGATTGCCTTGTAATATAGTAGACACCTCAAAGGCACAGGCTGGGAACCAAACCTCCATCATCACATTTGTGGAAGACATTTTCCACAATTTGTATTTGAAATCTTTGGATGGATTGTCATGGAGTAATTTGGCTAAATAGAAATGGCAAGTCTGCTAGTAGACGTACGTGTGCTTTCCATTTTAGAATCAAAAGTTGAGCCTGTGCCATCAATCCGAGCAACAGAAAAGCCAGTCCCTAACTGAGCATGTTAACTATGACTGAATTTCCACAACATTTATTTTGGAATCACCCTGTTGAAATGTACTCATAAATTACGGTAGCCATTGGAAGAAGGCTAAAATCTCATCGTCCAAGCCATTCGCTGTTTTCATCGTCATTCAACCTCAAAGAGCCTAGCAGGGTTTGTTTGAAATTGATGCCATCGGAGTGTTTGCCATCTGGAAATATGTGTGACATCATCATGAAAAGGTCCATTAGAGTTCACTTTTTTTAAGCCAAATTGAAATCAAGTCATCAAGTATGAGCAGGACAGTGCAGTCACACAGAGCAGGACCAAGAGTGGCGTTGTCTTTGCGCAGCACCACTGCAGCTTCACTCTCTTACACGGCGCAATGATTGCTGAATCAAAATGAGAAACACAGGCATGACTGTACTTTATGCAGCCATTAGTATAAATGCAAGTGGAAACAACAAGCAACATGCTTTCAATGTCAGCTAGTGTGTGTCGAATCTGCACACTGGTTTGTGCAATGAAGTCCAAGGTAACTGACTGCCTATGAATGACTGGGAAGGAATGTTCAGGATCGGCTGGGTCGGGAGAGGGGTGGAGGGGTCACGATGCACCACCGGGGCTGCGATGTTAAGGAGGTTTAAGTAAGTGTGAGACCCCTGACCTGCAAGCTGGGGCCTAGGAGGCCGTTGTGCTGCTGATGTCGCAGATGAGCCAACGCGCCCACACCACCAGCCGCAGAAGCGGCGGGGCTTTGCACGCCAGCCATCTTGGCCTGGTGCCGCCGCAGCTGAATGAGGAGCAGAGTCAGCTCCTCGGGCTGGAGCCACACCCGGGTTTACAACACAGAGGGAGCCAGCAGTTACTAGTGACTTAACATGAGCGGCGGTAATATTGAAAGGGCCCAAAAGGTGGGGACACTTGATAATGTAAACGCTCGGTGGGTCAGCTCAAAGAACAGAGCGGCGCCTAACTTGTCCACCCCTACAATAAGTTAAAAACGCTCAACAACTTGTAGAGAGATGCAGAGTCTAAACTTGTCATTGGTGAATTTAAAAAAAAAAAGCATTGTGTCGTTGAAGGTTCCTGAGGGAGTGTGGCAGAGGGCTCACCAACTGTAGAAAGGTGACATGTGAATGCATGATCGCTGATTTACATCATCTCGGGACCATGTGTCCAATCACAACATTTCCTTAACTTATAGTGAATCAATAAAGTGTAATGGAAGGGGATGCATACCGTTTTGCCATGCAGGCTGGG
Source organism: Hippocampus comes (assembly GCF_001891065.2). Taxonomy (NCBI): domain Eukaryota; kingdom Metazoa; phylum Chordata; class Actinopteri; order Syngnathiformes; family Syngnathidae; genus Hippocampus; species Hippocampus comes. The sequence goes on from NW_017805824.1 coordinate 3,397,668, forward strand.
TGCGCTGACGGTATGTGTGATGTAGCCCATAGCTGGCATCGACCGTCTCGCCATTTGGGAGGTCTGCGGAGGAAGTGAACGCATCCACGTGTTAACCGTAGCTCACATCGTGTTAAATCAAACAGAATGTCTAATTAAAGTTCAAAACGTTGCTCACAAACAAATATGACTACACAGCACTTTTATTTTTCTTCATATTGGAAACAAGGTGTGCCCTGACTTTCCTGACGCCAGAGGGCTTGGAAAAAAAATGTGACGTTTTTGCTTCACGCACAGAATTAGTGAAAAGCAGGCAGGCCCACCATATCTAGCCTTAAAAGGACACAAACAAGAGATTTAATTAACTCCACATAAATTACAGCAAACCTGCTTTCTTAAAATAACATTTGTTTGCTACCAGCAAGAGAAGCACTGTGAGTCTTTCCCTCTGAGATTCCCAAGCCACTATTTTTTGCTGTATAATAGGTTTTTTATTTAAATGCAGGATGAGAAGAAAGAGTGCTGCTGATGTTTGAGATAGAGTAGAGATGTTTCTAGGGTGCTCGCGAGCCCTGGGCACATTGGATTAGATGCTAATAAATCATCTCTCTTCATGATATTCCACTGGGAGCAAACACATCGCGATTACCACAGCCTCCTTAGCCTTAAAGATGCTGGGTGCACCACAACTTAAGTTCAACTGCTTGCCGTTCTCACACACATCCGCTCCCTCGCATGGTCACTGTGGTCGTCTTTGTTTTGAAAATACATTGCCGTTCATCCATATTGTAAAAACGTGCCTATAATTAAGTCTCAAACACTACGGAGGCAGATCACGTGGGTATAAGGGGTCAAATGTGAGGCATGCGTGCGTGCCTGCGTGTGTGTGTGTGTGTGTGTGTGTGTGTGTGTGTGTGTGTGTGTGTGTGTGTGTGTGTGTGTCAGGCAACGTGGCTGGGGATGTTTTTGCAGGGCGTGGATAATGGGTGCGCCTTTTGACTGCAGAAATGTGTGGCTGGAATCACAGAGGAGCTCAGGCTCCAACCACCTGTGGAGTTGACGGTGTAAAACTTTGAACGCACAAATCGGCCTCTTGATGTTTGTCCTGATGTTCATAACGACTTTGATATCCTTGCTATTTACATCTTAAAGGGGGAGTCAAGCCAAAAAATGTCTTTACACCATCCTGAGGACAAGCGGTTTGGATAATGGATGGATGGATAATATGTTCCAATGCAGTCCCACTTGTCTAGACACAGCATTCTGATTAATATTGTCTTTGTGGAATATGCGTTCTGCAAAAAAAATAAAAACGAAACTATGAATAAAATTATTGTGAAATGAGATGAGTAACTTCATGTAGATAAAAGTAGTGCTTTGCTTCCATCTTTGTCCCGATGAATTACATTTATTCAGTGAGGCCTCATTAAGACAAATGGTGCTCTTTGATGCAACATTGTGATAGCTTGATACCAAGGAACGATGTTAAAGTGAGCTGAAGAGCTTCATATGCAGTAGTCAAAAGTAGTGCTTTGTCACCTTCTTAATGCATTTTATACTAAGGGTATATGTTGCATTGAGTCGAGGGGCCATATTTTGGTAGACAGGCGCCTGCACGTAATTTCATTTTGTTGCTGGGGGGAGTCTCTTTAATCGTGTTTGGGACCACATTGCGCCTCACGGCACAGGGAGCTGCTTTAACCCCGAGGTAACTGACAAATTCAGACATAGAATGTAGACTGTGTCTTGATACCAACGAACGATGTTAAAGTGGGCTGAAGAGCTTCATATACAGTAGTCAAAAGTAGTGCTTTGTCACCTTCTTACTGCATTTTATGCTAAGGGTATATGTTGCATTGAGTCGAGGGGCCATATTTTGGTAGACAGGCACCTGCACGTAATTTCATTTTGTTGCTGGGCGGAGTCTATTTAATCGTGTTTGGGACCACATTGCGCCTCATGGCACACGGAGCTGCTTTAACACCGATGTAACTGACAAATTCAGACATAGAATGTAGACTGTGCTCGGCGTAAAATTTCGGGTGGTACAAGTTTAGTTTAGCATGCTTGTAAATTTGGTAGATCGCACTGCATGTCGCTAGGTGTTCTATTAGCACATTTGCCAATTTGGTGAGAAAAAGTAGACGGCATTTTCGACAATCTAAAAACAGGTCTAATCTAAATGGCAGCACATGTGGTGATAACGCAAATTTAGTGTATTTGATCACGAGGCAGGCAGACATATTCGGCACACCGCTGACCTGAGTGATGAATGTCATCGTATTTCAATACTATGGCAATGATTTCTAATCATTATCATCATTAAAATATATTAATAGGACCACCTTGACTGCGTGGCACAACAATTGCATTTTTTTTTTTTTTACGGTAGAAGACAGTGAAATCAGTTGAGTAAAGTTAGAAAAAAACGCACAGAAAACTAAAATACAGTCAATGTGTATTGTTTTTCTATTGTTTTTGTATGTTTTTATGTAACCTTTATACAAAACATTTTGCTTTTCTTCATAAATTAAATTGTCTATCCATCGATTTTCTAAACCGCTTATCCTCACATGAGTCGCGGGCGTGCTGGAGCGGATCTCAGCTGTCTTCGGGCAGACCATTTGAACACATTAAACACACTTGAAATGCACTTGAGTTTTTATTTTATTATCTTAATTGGTGCGGTAGGATACAACCATTTTGTCGTGAACGAAGGGGGGATCGGAGTGGGAGTAAATTTGAAACACATTTTTAGACACACGATGGAGATAAAATTAGGAACATTTATAAGACAATTTTGAATTTAGTCGTGATATTTAGTAATTATTTAATATTGCCAGCAGGTGTGGCACCTGGGGTGGCAAGGCATTGGGTGAAGCAGCTGCCACTTTGGTGCACTTTGGTGCCAAGGAACTACTGAAGTGAGCTGACGTGATTTATTCAAAAAAAGTATTGCTTTGTCACCATCTTGTGGTGTGTGCTTGTGGCATTGTGGTGAGAAATGTAGTGCTTAGAAACCATATTGTGGCATTTCGCTGCCAAGGGACTGTTGAAGGGAGTTAAAGAGTTGCATTAAAAGAAGACAATTGAAAAGAACTGTGTTGAAGTCAGTTGTAGAGCTTCGTGTCGACAAAAGTGAGTGATTCGTAATAACCTTGTGGCATTCGGGTTCCAAGGAACTATGTTGAAGTGGAGCTTTGTGTCGACAAAAGTGAGTGATTCGTATTAACCTTGTGGCATTCGGGTTCCAACGAACTATGTTGAAGTCAGTTGTGGAGCTTCGTGTTGACAAAAATGAGTGATTCGTTATAACCTTGTGGCATTCGGGGTCCAAGGAACTATGTTGAAGTGAGTTGGGGAGTTTCGTTTGGATAAAATGTATTTGCCAGCAGCTTGTGGAATTAAGAGGCAATAGCAAATCTTTTAGAAGTCGTGTCAGCTACTTATAGATTTTCTTAATACACGGTGGGGCTTGGGCACACAAACACCCCATCCCCCCCCCCCACCCCCCCAAAAAAAACCTCAAATGAAGTCCCCCTCGGTGAGCAGGGTGCTACTTGGTGTTGTCCACACTTGACAAAGCATCAAGCGGCATGACTGTCCGTCTGCCCGAAGGTGTGTGTGGCCTACGGGGGGACAGCGGCTTGAAGGGCGGTGAGATGGATGGCGGGACCTCACAAGGGGACGGCGGCACAGAGATGGAGCGGGGCATCTCCACAGTGACTGTGAAAGATGAGGAGTCAGTGAAGTTGGGCCCAGTGTACACGGGTGCCGTGGGACTGCCGTGTCGAAACTGTTGCCTCTGCTGCCACTCATACAGCTGCCACACCATCCCCTCCTTTGTGGCCATGCGCTCGTCCGTGGACATGCGGAAGTGGCTCAGTCGGTCGTGGGCATACTTGTAGTCGCTAGGCAGGTTGAAGGAGGGAGAGTTGCTGCTGGACGGGAGGCAAGGGGACTTTGGCAGTGACTGGCAGGACGTGTCTGCTGTGCTGACTTTGGGCTGTAAGAGGGGAGTTCGCCGAGGGAGGTTGTGCTCGGCAGAGGCAACGCTGACAGAAACAAATGACAAACGATTAGTTCAACTACAGCTCAAGGGCAGGCCGCTTCAGCATTTATTCGTCATCCTTGATAGCTAGCTTAAGGTCCATATACTCGTTCACTCTTCGTCCTCACTAGAAAGACAATTCGACGCACTAGTAGAACAACTGTAATACAAGTAAGATTCTTTTCCACTAGAGCATCACATTTCTGCACACAAGTAGGACAACTGTGGCAAACTAGTAGGTAGCACGGTTGTTTCCCAACCCAGAGGTTGGTGGTTCATGTCGAAGTGTCCTTGAGCAAGATACTAAATCCCCAGTTGCTCCTGATGCTGCGTCAACAGTAGGTGAATGAGGTTAAAAATGTAAAGCGCTTTGAGTACTCGAGGTAGAAAAGTGCTGTAAGAGACAGCCTGTTTACCAATAGTGATTTATTTTCCCATCGTAATTACTGGAATTGCCATTTGCATTTTTTTCAAGGGCATCTTCCTCTGCAATAAATTATACTCTATTTTAATTTAAAAAATCGGATTTATTTTACATAAACGTTGTGGCCTTCTAGGGTAGTCTTATGCTAAAATAAAGACAAATGAATCAATACAATTTTGAATTTAGTCGTGATATTTAGTAATTATTTAATATTGCCAGCAGGTGTGGCACCTGGGGTGGCAAGGCATTGGGTGAAGCAGCTGCCACTTTGGTGCCAAGGAACTACTGAAGTGAGCTGACGTGATTTATTCAAAAAAAGTATTACTTTGTCACCATCTTGTGGCATTGTGGTGAGAAATGTAGTGCTTAGAAACCATATTGTGGCATTTCGCTGCCAAGGGACTGTTGAAGGGAGTTGAAGAGTTGCATTAAAAAAAAGACAATTGAAAAGAACTGTGTTGAAGTCAGTTGTAGAGCTTCGTGTCGACAAAAGTGAGTGATTCGTAATAACCTTGTGGCATTCGGGTTCCAAGGAACTATGAGTTGTGGAGCTTCGTGTTGACAAAAATGAGTGATTCGTTATAACCTTGTGGCATTCGGGGTCCAAGGAACTATGTTGAAGTGAGTTGGGGAGTTTCGTTTGGATAAAATGTATTTGCCACCAGCTTGTGGAATTTAGAGGCAATAACAAATCTTTTAGAAGTCGTGTCAGCTACTTATGGATTTTCTTAATACACGGTGGGGCTTGGGCACACGAACACCCCATCCTCACCCCCCCCCCCCAATAAAAAGCTCAACAAACCTGTGAGAGGCGAGTAAAGATGTGGCCCGGGGAGGTTGCTCCAGTGTTGTCCACACTTGACAAATCATCAAGCGGCATGACTGTCCGTCTGCCCGAAGGTGTGTGTGGCCTACGGGGGGACAGCGGCTTGAAGGGCGGTGAGATGGATGGCGGGACCTCACAAGGGGACGGCGGCACAGAGATGGAGCGGGGCATCTCCACAGTGACTGTGAAAGATGAGGAGTCAGTGAAGTTGGGCCCAGTGTACACGGGTGCCGTGGGACTGCCGTGTCGAAACTGTTGCCTCTGCTGCCACTCATACAGCTGCCACACCATCCCCTCCTTTGTGGCCATGCGCTCGTCCGTGGACATGCGGAAGTGGCTCAGTCGGTCGTGGGCATACTTGTAGTCGCTAGGCAGGTTGAAGGAGGGAGAGTTGCTGCTGGACGGGAGGCAAGGGGACTTTGGCAGTGACTGGCAGGACGTGTCTGCTGTGCTGACTTTGGGCTGTAAGAGGGGAGTTCGCCGAGGGAGGTTGTGCTCGGCAGAGGCAACGCTGACAGAAACAAATGACAAACGATTAGTTCAACTACAGCTCAAGGGCAGGCCGCTTCAGCATTTATTCGTCATCCTTGATAGCTAGCTTAAGGTCCATATACTCGTTCACTCTTCGTCCTCACTAGAAAGACAATTCGACGCACTAGTAGAACAACTGTAATACAAGTAAGATTCTTTTCCACTAGAGCATCACATTTCTGCACACAAGTAGGACAACTGTGGCAAACTAGTAGGTAGCACGGTTGTTTCCCAACCCAGAGGTTGGTGGTTCATGTCGAAGTGTCCTTGAGCAAGATACTAAATCCCCAGTTGCTCCTGATGCTGCGTCAACAGTAGGTGAATGAGGTTAAAAATGTAAAGCGCTTTGAGTACTCGAGGTAGAAAAGTGCTGTAAGAGACAGCCTGTTTACCAATAGTGATTTATTTTCCCATCGTAATTACTGGAATTGCCATTTGCATTTTTTTCAAGGGCATCTTCCTCTGCAATAAATTATACTCTATTTTAATTTAAAAAATCGGATTTATTTTACATAAACGTTGTGGCCTTCTAGGGTAGTCTTATGCTAAAATAAAGACAAATGAATCATGAATTAATATGAAAGACCGTATGTTTACCCGTTGTACTTCAATCAGGGTTGTAAACTTACTAAACACTGTAGTCTGGATGTCATGTTGGCCACTAGAGGGCATTATTTAGCTATGTTTCAGTCCTGCTGCTGACTGAGTGGAATCAACTTTGATTCAAATTAACGATGAAGACTGCCACTGACCTCTTTGGCGGGTCACCCTTTTGAACTTTAACCCAGTGCTCCACTTGAGCCAGCGTACTCTTCCTTTGTGCATGTTTCTCTGTGTCAGCCCCTCGCTGATACAAGAGGTTTCCATTGTGCTGTTCCGATGGCAAAGGCCCTGGCTGGACACTCAGGTGGCCGTTCCTTAATGGGCCAACATCCACGGAGTTTGGAGAGAGTCTCTCCCTTGGATCCGACAACCTGGGCCTTCCTTGGACCTCCAACGTGTACCTCCCTTCTTCTCCGAGAGCCAGTCGTACACCATCACTACTGGGGTGCTCTCTGTCCGTTCTTGGAAATGTTTCTGACTGAGGTGTGGTCTGCTTGACATGGTTGGTCTGCGCAAGCGCCTGCTGTATGCTTTTCTCCGGCCTCTCTATTTCTCTGAAAGGAGGTGCAGAAATTGTCATTCAAGAATAAGAATGTACTTTGGCTGAACATTCATTTTCAAGCGCACCCATCGTGAAGTTGCAACAAAAAGATGTTTTCTTTTTTTGTATGATATTTCACAATGACAGTGCTGCTCAGCATCCATCCAACATCCAAATGTAGACATAACATGACGGACATTATGGTATATAAGTGTAACTATTTATTTTGCTACGAAGCACTACTTTATTTGATCCTCCTTGAAGAAACACAAAACAGCAATTTCAGGGACACGTGTAAAATATGCAAGGTAATTATGAAAATAAAACATAGATGATCAAACTGACTTTTTTGGTCAATACAATCAGCTAATAATTGATTTTGTATCATTTAAGCACATTGCACCAGTTTTAAAATTGCTGCATTGGTTCCATGTGGTTTTTCTGCTGTAAATTGGGAATTTCTCCATTGTGAGACAAATAAAGGTTTTCTTATCTTTGTTTGGCTTTTAAACTATTTCTTTTGATCTTTTAATTTAGGCCTATTTTTATCTAATCTTTCTGTTTTTAGTTCTTAGCTTCTTATTTTGTTTTGTCTTTTAGCTTTGTTTTTTTTGTTTTTTTAAGTTTTTATCTTGCTTATTCTTTTTTTTTTTTTGTATCTTCGAGCTCCAGTGTTTCATCATGGGGACTCTCTGTAGTGGTGGCGCTCCCTGTGGCCTTGGGCTGTCATTCCTCTCAGCGTGAATTTTTCCTCATATGGTTTCTCTGTACCTTGCCATGTTTTTTTTAACTGGTTCAGGTTCTGTGTGTGCGTATGTGTGTGTGTGTGTGTGTGTGTGTGTGTGTGTGTGTGTGTGTGTGTGTGTGTGTGTGTGTGTGTGTGTGTGTGTGTGTGTGTGTGTGTGTGTGTGTGTGTGTGTGTGTGTGTGTGTGTGTTTGTGCGCGCGCGCGAGCACATGGCGTGCTTATGGGGATATACTTTATGTCTTTGTGTATGTTAGAATGGAGGGGGAAGGTCTTTTTATGTTACATTTTGGATGGTTTTATAGCACAGCACTTTGGATTTCTATGTATGAAAAGTGATGTGTGAAAAGTGCTATATAAATAAAATTTGACTGATTGATTAATACATACAGGGACAATTGACATTGTTTTGAGGTGCAAGAAGACCAACGACAGAAGCACCTGTCTTCACTGGGGCTTATGTCCAGCTGGCAAAGGGCTTCAGTCCTTATTTAGATGCACCTCAGAAATGATCATGGCCCTGAACAGATGGCCAGAGCCTGACCTGCTAAAATGAAGCCTCAGAAGACAAGCTGACTATAGATCATATACTTTGGTCATGCAAATGTAAGTAGAACTTGTATCGAAATGGTGCATCCAGTTTCTTTTTTTATTTTTTAAACGACACCAGTTCATTTCACACAGATTGCCATGCTTTATGAAGGGGGCAGGACTTTAGTTATACAGATGGAAGCCCATCCAGTGGGAGGGGAGAGACCTATCCCGTGAGACGAAACCAACCTCTTAATGGTGTGAGTCTGCTGCATCAGCGCCGCCTGGTTCATGGCCCGTATCCAGCCGTTCATGTCCTCCTGTGTGTCTGCGCTGAAGAAATACGTCCGCATCCCGCAGTGTTCCGCCTGTGAGCCAATCACAGAGTTCTTATTGTAGATGTAGGAGCGCATTCCCGTGTGGCTCGCCTGTCAGAGGGAGACAAAGTGAATGTAGATGTGAGCACTAAAACGAAACAGTGACAGATGTCAACTAAAGAATAAAAAGTCATAAAAAGTCAAATAAAAAAGTCAAATAATCACACGTGTGCGGGGGGGGGGGGGGGGGGGGGGGGGGGGGGTGGAGTGGTACATTATAAACAAAAGCTTTATTCAGTTTATGACAACTAGCTACCAATCACACAGCGTGAGATACAATTAGTTATGGGATATTTGCAAATTACTACTGTAAATACTGGATTGTCCTTGTAGTTTTTCATTATAATCAAGAGAAATAAATCTGCATAACTGTCCATACTAAAACAACTCATCTCCTAATTTTACCCATCCTATCCATACAACTAATGGTAAACCAAAGCATCACTGCCTAAGTGAAGTTCCATTGTATTCAACTTACAATACACTTGTCCTCACAATTGTTTTTAAATTTATCTAGGGTAAAATATTTTAATATTTTTTGTTCGACTTGTCTGTGAAATAATTTGAAGTGTATCATTTTAATTGAATCATTATTTCAGTACAGTTTTCCCATGTATCTAAACACCGTGTTAATGTTCAAATTAGCGTTCTGTCATCGTGACTGACAATATTATTAAATATATTTTTTAGCAATAACACTTCCATCTATTTCAATGTTGGTCGAGATCATGGGGAATGGAGAGTTAAGTATTTTTGTGGTGTTAGTTTTGTATGACAAACATTTAATCATGCTGATTTATCATTATTCACAAAATGACACCAGGTCATTTGCACCATCAACATAAAAAGACATCTGCTGACATTTTCAAGAAAAAGCCCCATATGATCAGAGCGCATCAAATTATTGTCATCGTCATTTATGCATCTTAATATTAAGAAATCAGCAAATGTTTGAGAAAATTAGATGCAAATTTTAGCAATAGAATTCTGAGTTGGATCATCTGCACCCACAAAAACAGATGTACAGTCAAACCTCGTTTCAACATCGCCCATTTACAATGTTTTCACCCCTTCAATATTCACATTTCAAAGTCCTGATTTCACCTAATTCATTTTCCATTTGCTGATTTTGCTTTCAACGAACATCTTTATATCGTAAACTTCATGAGGCCCACCAGATTTTTCCCACAAAATAGTGAAAAGGCCTTCGAGGTACTGTATGTTCTAACGAGGTTCGACTGTACGATGAAGTTCAACCATCAGTGTAAAGGCTGTAAAGCTTTTGACTGGTAGAATGAATCCCATATTGTCTTAATATCGTTTTGCATTTGAAAATACACATAAAACCTAATGAGGCAATTTCACAATTCTGTTATAAAAACAGCTCTGAGTTATAATGTGAGAGATACACTGCAATAAAATGCACTGACTAGTTGCTATATCCTGAAGCTCATTCAGACTACAGACTACAAGCTATTCATGGAGACAAGTATTAACAATACTTGGGGAAAAAAAAATGTAGAATGTGAACTGTGTCTTTTCCAGAGGTGGCAAATGTACTCACATTCTATATTTAAAAGTGCATAGAAGTAAAGATACTTCTGTAAAAATAAAAATAAAAAAGATTTTGGTAAACGTAAAACAACTGAATTCGGGATGGAAATATTGGGATTAAAGTGTAAAGAAATTAAAAAAATTAATACACAAAAGTCACGAGTAAATAATCTATTTAGAGCAGGGGTCGGCAACCCAAAATGATGAAGGAGCCATATTGGACATAAAAAACAAAAAACAAATATGTTCGGAGCCGCAAAAAAAAACAAAAGCCTTCTATAAGCCTTGTAATGAAGGCAACATATGCTGTTAGTATCTACAGTATATTAGCCTACTATCAAAATGACTAAGTTGGCTACAAATACTATATTTTTCCCTGCACTGCATCCTGTAGAGCAGAGGTGCCCAACCTTTTTTGACTTTTCGATCAACCAACCTCCCGCGATCGACCCGTTACCGCACACGCACACATACGCACGCACTTACACACACATGCCTACATACCTTCGTCGAGACCAGACTCGGACTTTTGCAGCGTGTTAACTACGTAGCTCACGTGTACCGTTTTAAAATGCTTCAATCGTTCCTCCAGATTCCCATTCTTTGCCAGTACCCTCTGTGAATTGTATATGAAAGGCCGTTTTTTTTTTTTTGTTTGTTTGTTTTTTTACAACAGCCGCCTGCCTGGCATCCCGCCTTGCTAATTGAAACGTGTGTTTAGAGTAACACTCTGAATGTCAAGAATGTATTAAGTGGTTCATTATAATCAAAACATTCATTGCCAAGAATGAGTTCTTTTTTTTTTTTTTTTTTTTTTTTTTAAAACGGAGGCGCAGAGAAGGGGTTTTGGATTGTGCTCCCCATTGAATTCCAAGCACTCGAGGAATGGTAATGAGCCAAAACCGCCAGTAGAGGTTAGTGATGCGCCATTTTAGATGTAAAATCACCTGTTTCCTAGCTGTGTGACCATTTTTCAGTTACTTGAGGATCATTAATGATGTGATGGCTTCATAATATTTCTTAATATTTCTTATAAAATAATATTTCTTTTCTTTTCTCTTCTTTCTACCCACAATCTTGCTGCTGAAGGCTGTAAATTTCCCCAGTGTGGGACAAATAAAGGATATCTAATCTAATCTAATCTAATCTAAATCAGCCAGAGAGCACATAGAGGAAGAAACTATTTTTGCCTGTAAAATTGAATTATCTTTATTCACTTAAGTGTTTTACAAGATATATGGTTTATTTGTATCGAAAGGTTTGACAGTATGTAATCAAATGTATCACTAGTAACGACACTTATTTTTCTGACACCGTCCCTACTCACTCTGCCCACCATCACATTTTTAACTAACTTTACGGCCAATGTCAAATGTCATTTTTAGTGGGGGGGGGGGTTGTTTGTTAGTTTGTTTTTGGTCATGTTTTGCTCTTGAAAACCATTCCTAAATGTTGTTTACCTGCTTTGTAGAATGAAACCACTGTTTTTGGTGTCACAAAAGAAAAAAAATACTTGCACCAAAGCCTCTGTTCTGCTTTATTTATTTGCTGTCTCAAAAAGTTGTTCTTTTACCCCGGATTATGTGAGGAGCTGCTCAGTTTTGTAAAATTTAGCTGTGTTCTTCTGCTGGTTAGTAGAGAAAGATAAAAGGTAGAATCCACAATCTTCTTTCCCTTTGGAAAGAAGACAGTCTATTCTTTCATTTGGTAGGTTCAATGTGTAACTGAGGATAGAACATAATCTTCTGTGGCTCTTGAAACATCAGTTAAAATACTCAAAAATGGCTGGCGCTCTAGGGGTCGTCTTTTGTTAAAATGGATGGTACTGACTGAGTTTAGGACAGTGACAAATATTTGTACTTCCCACCACTGGTCTTTTCCATGATGACAATGACAACATGATGGCTGATAAAGAGCATGACAGGACAAATACCAGAGCCGATGGGAGTACTATTTGTTGGTGCTGGCTAGCCAACCCAATTAGACATTTGTTGCTATGCATGGTAACAAAACCAGAATTGCAAGCACAAACCGATTTTGACATCAAATCATTAGCATATTTGGTCAATTGTGCAAACACTGTGCATGTCACTCCGGCACTGACACTGCAGTTTCCTGCTGATTCAATTTCCCTAAGTGCAGCTCCAATATCAAATGTGTCACCATCCAAATAAGGCAAAAACAATTTGTTAAAATTAAGAGCACCTCAAAGGGCTCTGGTATCGATCCACCATATGTTGCTGGTTCATGAATGAAAACACGGTACCAATGCACATTTAGGAATGCACATTGTACACCAGGAAGAGTGAGGTGACATTGACGATGATGATCACTGGTGATGATGTAAGTGAAATCAAATACCTACAAGTATTCATGCAAGACAGGAAGCTTGTGCGAGTCAGGACGGCCGCTTGCAGAGAGAACAGTACTCACGCCGCCCAAGCACACACACCCGGTCACAATGGAAGGCAATTGACCAACAGGAAATGAGAGAGACATATTGAGATGGGTTAAAAAAAAAAAAAGAAAAATAAAGAAGAACAAGAAGATCAGAGCAGGAGACATGAAGAACAACAAATGGCTCAGACTATAAACTTGCCTTGACAGGTCATTACAGGGAACATGGTCAGTCAGTATATGTTTACCGATGTCATCAAAACAAAAGTGACCATATTATCTAAAAGTAATACTAGAAATACAGTACATGGTTGTTGATGACCCATTTTTTTTAAATTTCCTCATGCAATCCAATAACCCAAGTGGATGAAAGCAAGTTTGCCCTTTAGAACACAAGCGAGTTGATGTTCAATTTCAGAGAGCTTGGATGTGCAAAGCAGTTTTTAGGTTTGTTTTCAAGTCTGTATCGACCATGTGTCGCCAATGTGGTCCACTTGAGTAGCCCTCGAGAGTATTCTAAAAATAGCTCATTAGGAGATGACTTGCCCTGAAATAATTTGAGCACATTTGTTACTTCTGAAGTGCTAATCAAACTGGTAGCCCTTCACATTAATCAGTACTCCAGAAGTAGCTCTCAGTTGCAAAAAAAAAGCCTCAAAACCCTGGTGTTGACCATTTCATATTTGTAAATAATAGGCACCATGATACTTTCAGGGGACAGGAAAGGGTTTGACTGCCGCTGAACTGAAAAAAAAACCCCGACAAAATGTGTTGTTTAGTGTAGCTCTGCCAGAAATTTGCTCAGTTATTTTTTTTTCCTTGGGTAAGACTGATTTTAAAACAACAAAATGGCAAAAACACCAAAACAACTGACATAAAACGTTTTTCTACACATTTTTTGACGACATCATGTTACTTATTTTTGCATTTTCAAGACATTGACCACGCTATAAATTTACTGGCAGAGCCATGGTGTCCCTTTTAAAAAACCTTGAATTAATATTTCAGCTATTGCTTGTGTTAAAAAAAAAAAACTTGACAAATAAATGTTCCAACAGCTTTATGAAACAATATGCGGTCACCTTCAGGGGGTCCACTGCAGTTGCTTAAACATTTTGAACATTCCGGTAAATTACACTTTCATCAGCCACTTCCCACACACAAAACATACCAAATATGAATATATGAACGTTGTAAACTGTTACCCATTTTTGTGACAAAATCACAAGGTGGATGAACGGTCTTAACAAAGATGATTGCAATGATAAGACATTACTTCTAGTTATTGTCTCCATTCAACATTTACTATCCAAGTTATTGCAGTCCAACACAGGCATGTACAGGTGAGTTGTTGTCAGCTCATGAATTATACCACATGAAACGGACAATTTCTCACAGGTGTGAAAAAAAGTTAAGAAGCTCTTTCCACTCCTCTCTGCATATAAGCCACAGTTACTTGCAAGCTGCAAGCACAACCCATCATTTATATGCCCAGCTGCACAATTAACTTACATTGCAGTATGACATTTAAAGGCATATGCGACTCCTTCAGAAGTTTACGGGCATATACTGTACATGTAAATCCAACAACAAGAAGTACAAGTAGATTCTAGGATCCTGGGTGATTGCAACAGAATTCCCACCAGCTGCAGCGCTACATCAAATATTCAAGCACTATATTTCCACAGATGGCGGACTACAGTATAGAACATTGTCACTGGGGCGGAAATAAATGAATGCATTTCCCGCCCTCTGGGAGAATTCACAGAAGGAAATGTGCATTTAAATGTTATCCTTTGGAGCCACCTGTTCAAACTTGACCACTGTTTGCTGTAGTATTACTGCTAGTTACACTTATGTAGCCAGTGGGATCGCTGCAAAATCGGGAGGGATTTTGCCCAAGTTCACAATAACTGCATTGTTATATTTTTAGCACAATGAATGAAAATGAAACCCAAAAGCTTTTGGTAACTCCCCCCGCCAACCATCAGTCTATAAATCAGATCATAGAAAAGTCTGTCGTGCTTGACGTACTGTACATATGCTAATTCATGCAGGAATCGTGCCTGGAATACGTAAAAGATTCACTGCAGCAGAGGCAGCCATCACTGGGGGTTATTAAAAAAAGGTTAACAACCAGACCTCGGCCATCTGGAAGAACTCCTCAGAGCTCGTTCACTGATGTGCTGGCAAAATAATTCTTGCAGAATGTAAACATACTGTAGTTAGTAGAAAGGGTTGACTGTTGGATCATTTCTTTTTTGACATTCAGCACCATCGAAAGCAATGACGCTCTGTTTTAATAGATTTATGGTCCCCAACCATTGCAAATATTGAGGACTCACTATTCCACTTTTTAGTTTTAGACGTTGTAGGTTCACCTCTATCAGGTGTACTGTTCAATAATGCTGTATAATACTGTGCAATGTTTAAGATTTATTATTCAGTTATCCCGGGGCATTTGCCTTCAAATCACTACAAAAATAATTTTTAAAAAACTGCAAGGTACATTTGGGAAAAGTCAGTCTTGCCATTAGAAGATAACTTTGACTTAACATCCAGCTGATTGCCATTTTCCCTCCTTGTTGACTTATTGATGTGGGCTGGTCTTGAAAGCCGTTTGATATATCAACCTAAAGTTGCATATCAAGCATTCTGACTAAATGCTCAACGATATCGATGCTCAAACGGCTTTCCATATTTGTTAGCCTCTAGCTTCTCATTACCTTACTATACATGAATTACGTTTTATCAAGGAATCCATATTAAATGGCTCAATTACTTTTGTAGCTCAAACAACAGATGATGAAAGGGTGTATCATGGGCCCGAAACTAATTATGTGTGTTCATCATCTTGTCACCAATAAAGGAATATTGCTACCTTGAAAGCATATTTGCGGTTGACATGGTCCTCAGGTGCAACTGGTGCAATGAGATAGCTGGGCAGAGGAATGCTACCAAGGACCGTCTCTTCGCGGCTGTCTAAAGCAACGACAATAACAAACACACACAAGCATGTAATTGCACCCAAAACTCTGAGTCCTGCCAAGATGTTTTATGATGTTTACAAGACATTTGATAGTTCCGAGTAGCGGGGAAGTGTGCAATAATTTGCGGGTGACAACTGTATGAGCGAGGCCATGTGGTACTCAGAGGCCTTTGGTTGATCTATTAATAGAGGAATGGTGCACCACGTCATGATAATCTCCACCCAATCTCAATGAGGGAACAATCGAGTTAAATGGTGTCTTTTTTTTTTTCTATCCTTGCATTACCGGTAATTCTTCGGCTTTTGAATAAATGTTTCAACTCATAAATGTGTTTTCAAAGAAATCAAGTTATTCGGATTCCAGATTCCATCATAATCAAATGAACCTCGGTTGAACCACAAGAAGAAAGGTAAGAGAAAAACACAGATATCAAATAAAATTCTTGACAGGTTACAATAAAAACAGGTGACAAACAATATTAGCCCTTTTACGACACCATGAAGGACGCAAAGTTAGACAGGATTGGTCAAATATGGTCAGCCAATGAATGTTTATTCCGCGCGGGAAAGAGCCATGCCAAGAGTATTCGGAAACTGAAAATAGTGTGTAACCGAGTTGTTTGTAAATGAGGCCATTGAAAAACTGAGGTTTCATTGTATAGAAAAAAAAAACGTTATTGGAAAAATTAGCTTCCCTTACAAACAGATGTACTCTTAACATCACAAATCGTTTCGATGTATTTTCTTGAACCTTGGACAATTGCATCACTCACGCTCACCTTTGTAGTAAAACAAGCAGAAGTCGGACAAAACAAACCACTTTCGTTTCCAGAGTCGCATTCCAGAGCTGTCCTGAAAGTTCATAGTAAAACGCACGTGTGGTTAGGAACACAATAAAATAACAGTTTCATTGGCATTCAAATGATGAAACGTCACGTCATGTCATTTCCGACACCGCTTATCTTGAGCAAGGTCGCGGACACATGCTGGAGCCTATCTCAGCAGACTTCGGGGGAAAGACGTACTACACACTGAACTGGTCACCAGTCAGTCACCCACGCTGGCTGGAAACGATATGGCTTCACTCTTTCGGGATTAACGTTATCCATTTGGTGTAGCTGTGCGTGTATATCATTATGCATTCTAGTCCAAGGTTTGCATACATGTGACGGTTGTCTCTACGTGTCCAGCTATATTATTATTTTTTAATCGTTTTTGAAGTTATCAACTACACATGAAAAATAATGAAATTATCAAATTAATTCTCGGCAAAACATTTACTTTTTTTCTGCTGCAAGTGGCATACATACCTGAAGTATCCCTTTTAAATTTTAAGCAAAATGCATTTGCATTTACTCTAATAGCTGTTAGTTTTTCAAATATTTAAGTATGTTTTTTTTTTATTTCGCTTTTATGTGCAGTACATTTTAACAGTTTTTTTTTCTTTGCCTATTTTCAAGCACAGGTGTTTGTGTTCAAACTGTGTTTAAAATGACAGTGTCCTGCAATGGAGTAGATGCACTTTTTAAGGATAAAACCTCATCCTCGTTTTTGACGAACACTTGGGCCTACCATGCTATTACACTACATAAGGTTGGTGATAATTATGTTACTTGGAGAGGGTTTTTTTGGGGGTGGTACATTGGGTATCAAAGGTTTTAGAACCACTCTTCCAAATAATTAGCTTTAGTATTTAATATTGCAAACATTTTGTTGATGTAGATGCAACATTTGTACATACTGTTGGCCTTCAGGCAGTCATTCAAAAAGGTTTGGCAAGGCTTTCGGAGACCCCTAAGTCAACGTGTGTGTGACAGAAACCCATAAACAGCAAACATTTGTAAATTATGCCTGTGGCGTTAAAGGTTGATCCCGCCATAATTCACCAGGTTGACTTTAATATAGTCACAAATGATCGTGTTCACACTTATTAAAAACCAAAATTTGCTACAAACGTGATCAGTCACCTGTTTATAGAGCCAGCCCCTCACCACCACCGGGATGTTGAGGTTTCGTTTAATGGCTTGATCCCTCTTGCCAAAACTATGACATTTACTCGAACCTCTTGATCCCTGCAAGGACACAAGGGTGAACTAAGTTGTTTTGCCTACATTAAAACAAACGCAAACAAAGAAACATTAGTGTGCTTACCTGTTGGAGAGATGTATTTACCTTCAATTAGTCAAAACGATGGCAAAAAAAAGGGTCATGACCTTACGACAAGATGTGAAAATACAGAACCAACCAAAGATGCTTATAATAATGTTATAAACATACAAGGTCATTCTCAAGTGTGTAATACTGTGTAACTATTTTTCACAAGTACTCTTTCTGCAGAGATACCTGCTGTCCACTTGAAAGGCTCACTAAAAGGAGATGTATTTTTTTGTACGTGTTGAAAAATTGATATGTATTAAAGTGACACAACCTTGAACTGATTTACAAATAAATCTGAATGAAAAAATGTAAACTATGTCAATAGCAATGTGTGTGCATTGTGTCTGACCTTGACCAGCTGTGGAGGGATTACAATTTGTCCTATATTTAATTAGCTAATAATGTTTATTTTACCTTAGACGGGCAGTTGTGTTAGAGAGTACTATTCAGTGGACAAATTACAGTAGTCTTTTTTTTCTAAGTGTGAAATGATGCCAAACTTTGGGCATTTTATGTCTTTTATGCAGTCTTTCCTCCTGGCTCGCACTTATTGCTGCGGGAGCCTGCAGTAACATTTGTCTATGTGACAAAAATGACAACTGCAAAATCTCAAATTTAAAATGAAGATTTTACACATCTGCGCTGCAGCAAGACCACAAAAAGTGAGAGACAACTTGAACACATACTCATCCTTTTTTATGGTGTGACTTTTGTGACATGAAAAAAAAAAATCTACAAGTTTTGCCTTTTGCTAAGTTGCAATCCAGTTTTAACATGAACATATTGACTAAATTATTACACATTGTGGTCATTAATCAGAATGAAGACAGTGTCATCTCGAGCTGACTAAACCACTTTATCAACATTAGTGTTTCTTGTCAAACACAGTCGAGAAAATAATTAAAAAGCGGCAAATGGTAAAGAGTTACTTTTTGGGACAAATCTTCTCACCTTTGACGCCGAAGTGGAATCCATTGCTGCTGTGGTCACATTCTTGGAGGACTCTGTGACCATTCTGGGTGATCGGTGATTGGACATGCGGGACTCGATCCTACGGTAGACAAAAGTCAGCATGTGAGCACAGCTGCACTCTGATGTTCATTCTCACTTCCAGTGGTAGAAATATAATACTATCACTGGACTTAAGTATGTTATTCCACGATCTGTACTTTACTTACATTTTTTAGTTTTACTTTACTCCCTCCATGTGAAAACAACTGTACTTTCTACTATTTAAATACTGAGCTATTGGAAAGAGTCACAAAAGGGTGTTGACCCCTTTGTAAATAGTTTATTATATCTTATCATTGGACAACGCAGAAGAAATCACACTTTGCTATAATGCAGTCAGTGCACATCTTGTACATCAATGTCTGGAAACACACAGCCGCACGCACGATCAAGAGTGCAAAGGAGATGCTTCAATTGTTAGGTGTTGGCTGTGCAAAAGACACGCAATATATTGAAAGAAAGACAACTTCAGCCATGCGCTCATTGAGACTGCGCATTGTGGTTGCCTTGCGCTGAACATGAAAATAGGGCCTTCTATGTTGAGTGTTTGAGGTGACAATAAATTTACACTGTGTCCAGCTGTATACTGTTTAGATTACATTTAAAATTGTTTTTCCTTACCTAAGTACCTGAGCTTAATCAGTACTTCTACTTTTACCAAAGTTCTTTTTTTAAGGATCTGTCCCTCCACTTAAGCACAGACTGCAAGGACTTTTGCCACCTCTGCTCATTTCCTCTGACCTAGTGAACCGAAACACAGATTTCTGGTTAAAACAGATGTGACAATTTTCTGGAATTAGCAACACCGTCTGTCCCGACACCAGTGACACTTGTGCTGTCACACAGAGTCCAGAGAGGACAATGGACATGCAGCAAGATTAACATCAGAAGGATTCAGCAAAATTAATTTTCAGTAGGCTCAGTAAACAATGTCTGGTAAAAAACAAACAGAACAGTCTTCAGAAAGAAAATATATCATACATTGCGTTACAATTCAAAGTATCTCCTAACAAGAGAAGCAGCTTTTTTTGGGTTTTTTTTGGTTTTTTTAATCCGATGCTTGTGGAGGCTCTCAGTCGTACAGGAAAGTTCCATCGTAGAAAGGGTTCCCTCAGTCGTCATCTGTACTTGTGGGTAAAAAACAAAAAAACAAAAAACAAAAAAAAGGACGTTTCGCTTCTCTCACAGAAGCTTCGTCAGACAACTCTGAAGTCTCCGTGAAGACTCCGGGAAATTGCTCTGCGCTAAAAGGCTGAGCGTGGCCTATTTGAGGACTGGGTGGGGATGGTTAGTCACGCCCCTATGGTGAAGAGGCCCATTGATTTCTAAATTTTTAATCCGATATTCAGATTGAGCCGTTAAACTGCATTTTCAAATACCGGCCCCTGTTTTGCGGACATATTATTGATTTGTGGTGGTGTTTGCATGACATTGTCCCATGCCTTATTGATTTCTTACAACAGTGGTCTTATCATGCGCATTGATTATGCAAATGGCAATGTATTTTGACACAAACACACTCGCGTTAAGATTAAATAGATACTTAGGAGTTGAAGCTGTGACAGCTTCAACACTGATGCAGTAGCTGTCACATAATACTGCATCAGTGTTTTTGAAAGAGAAAGTCACAGTTGTGACTGACATGCAACTGCGGGCCACATTTACTCAATAAAAATACATAGACATAAAATCAATATGAAATGAGAAATATCAACATGGAAATGTATCATATGGGTCACAGTGTCGATACTAGAGAAGGGCATGTTACTTGATGAAGTCTTGGGAATTGATTGATTGATTGTGCGAAACTGATTTTGGATTCATTTGACCTAAGAGATTAAGGCTGAATAGAGTGTAACGCTTGGCTGCAATCAGCAAATGTAACCCTGTAGATTCTGCAAGTCTCAAGTTAGTTTGCTGTCTAGAGAACAGTGTTTGTACCATGGATATAAAAGTCTACAGTGTACTCTTTCAAATGCAGGGTTTATGTGACATAAAAAAGATCAATGAGTCATTTCAAAACGTTTCCCCCCCCCACGAATGTAACATACAGTATAACCTAAACATCTAAATTATTCAAGTAATAAAAAACTTAAAATTACTGAAATATTGTGGTTGCACAAGTGTGCACACCCTCATAACCGGGGATGGTGCTGTTTTCCGACTGAGCCAATTGCATTCAAACTTGAAAATGCCTCTGATTAATCTGTCCTAGTAGGCTTTTGCGAACATTTGTAAAGCAATTACTGCAAAACACTAAAGCTTTTGTGTTAACCCTAACCCTTCTTCACACTGTTAATAATTACCTCCTTGTCAAAGACGTCCTGATGAAGACAAGTGTCAAAACATGATGTATCAACCATCATGCTTTACTCAAGTCCAAGATTTCAATCAATCCAGATTGCAAATACGGTTGACTTAGACCAGTCTCAATTTACGTCTTTTTAATGTGGTGTCATCAGCCGCGGAGGTTGAAAAAAGTGTCAAACCTAATTTGACAAAGCATGGAGAAGAAAGTGCAGCTAACAAATGAAGGAGTAAATGGAAGACGTCATCATCAAAATACGCAAATTAAATATGCTTACTGAAAAATATACAGTGCTTAAGTACAGTAGCAAAATATTTGTACTTAATACTTTCAACACTGCTGACATGCAACGGTCCAGTGCTTCGAAATCTACTTCCCAATCTGACTGGGCTCATGATAGAAAACAATGTGCGACCCGTTTCCGTGACTTTTCTGCCACTGCCGCTCCTGCATTGTTTCACAGCGAGGGGAAAATAAACTCTCTCCTCTTCCTGCTCGGGTGTGCAGCACTACGATTGAGCTGGAGAAGTACGAGTGAATGAGTGGAGAAAACAAGACAACAAAGTCAACATAACTCTTCTTTGCTGAAAAACGCGCACTGCAGCAATCGTCTCTTCCAGGATGTTTCTTGTCATATCAAGGGGGCTGTTTTATGTGACACTCACTCGTGTTTACCATGACAGTCATTGCAGTGGTTTCCCAGGAGATTTGTTGCGGTATGTGCGCTGAGGAGGGGCGATATTTCACATTTGTGAGTGTCAAGGCTGGCTTTCTTATGACAATAATGGGAATTGGATCATGTTAAATGTCTGTCCTTTCTGCGCCATAAGACCCTTATGAGGACAAGCGGTTTAGAGACTGGATGGATAGAGTGTTTAGCTGAGAAGCTGATTATCTGGGTGATGATTAATATGGGAGTCCAATTTTAAAAGGCCAAAATATAGACTGGTGACTGGTACACAAGCCAATACCTGTTCTCGTGGGAAACCTTTTTTTTTCCTATGACACAAAGTCATTTAATCCCTGGAGAAAGCCACTTTCTACTCAGTAGTATTAAGAACTGCCGGGTTCCTGTGGGATTCTCAAGTAAGACAGTGCTATTGTGCAAGAGGAGGGCATAAGCCTTTAACTGCTTGTCAGTCAATTGCAGGGTATACAGTATATGAACAAACACAACCCGTCACACTCATGTTCACACCTCTGGACAATTAGTCTTCAATAATACCTCCTTTCATGATAATTTTTTTTGGGGGGGAGGACTCCTGGGAATTAGGAAACTGGGACATTTTTTAACCCAAATAAACTTTTAAATAAGCGGGAATATAGTGTCAATAAGGATTTTCAATGAAAAATCGGGGTTGGCTATCCCCTTTATATATTTTGAAAATATATTATAAAAATATATTAGGGGGAAAAGAATAAGCGAAAAAGCGAATCCTGGGGTTGTGATGTAAAAAAAAAATTAGACCAAAACTTTATCCATTAATGTTGCCAATACCCTGTACAACTCAATAGAAAAAAAAAAACTTTGTAAGGGGAAGTAAAAATGCATCCATTCATTCATTATCTGAACCGCTTCTCCTCATGAGGGTCACGGGTGTGCTGGAGCCTATCCTAGCCGTCTTCAACAACCATTCACCATCACAATTACACTCAGGGACTATTTAGAGTGTTCTGTCAACCTACTGTGCATGTTTTTGAAATGTGGGAGGAAATCATAGTACCTGGAAAAAAACTCACACAGCCACTGGGAGAACATGCAAAAGCGACACAGGAATGCCAGAGCCCAGATTGGAACGCTGGACTTCTGTACTGTGAGGCGGACCTGTTCATCAGTCGGTCACCTTGCCGCCCGGGAGATAAAAATAACCAACTGAAATAACATGGTTGCATATGTGTACAGCCTCATAACTAATTACTCAAATTCAAACTCATGTTAAGTGGGAGTCAGCACATTCATGCCACCATTTACAGTGCCTCTGTTAGATGTTCTGGTAGCATTTTTTGCTCTCTAGCAGACGCCTGAAGGTTTTGTGTGAAAACTGATTGCTATTTGGCCCGGTTCATCATTCCCTTCGTCCTTACTTAGGCCCTGGTGCAGAGGAAGAAAAACAGCCTCAAAGTTTGCTGCTGCCAACAACCATGCTTGGCTGTATAAATGTTCTTCTGGTCAAGAGCAGGGTTGCGTCTGCAACAAACAGGTTTCTTTACAAAATCTCCCAAACACGTGGCGAAATATGTATGGCGAGTTGTGTGTTGAATTGGGGGCGGGGGTGAATTCACTTCCATTTTGGAATAAGGCTGGAACATAATGTAGAAACTTGGGAACTTCACCTGTGATTTGGATATCAGCCTACTACAACTTTAAGATTATGCATGTCAGGCAATATGGGATTCTATCAGAACAACATTTAATACAAACCAAATGAGGTGTGAAGTGTAGTTTAGCTTGCCTTCATTTATTCTGCACTTACTGTGTCAATGTAGACTTGCTGAAAATTCTCTCTGAAACTTCCCACTTATTTATCCATGAGGGGCATTCGCCTGACACTATTCTTGGTTACAAACTGGAGAATGCAAATAAATCAACGTCACTTTTGAGTGTTTTGAAAGGCGCTTATAAATGTAATGTATTATTATTATTATTATTATTATTATTATTTTGTGCTGCTCCAAGCAGACAATATTTGATCATCTTGCAAACGTGTCATGCGCCACCTGCCGGCTGGAACATAATCGCACAAAAAATGGCTTTAATTATGCTGTGAAGCCGTCAAGCGGCTTTGATGGGTTTGCAAGCACGATGTGTTGACAATGTCATAAAATGAAAGGCGGTAAAGCCAGCTGTCACACAACACGATGTTCCGTACTGAGGTAAAGGAAAGGTTAAAAAACAACAACAACACTACTCATCAAGGATGGCTACTCTGTTGTGGTACTAAGTCAGGCAACAAAAACCACAACGTTTTATTGCATTTGCTGTATGACTTTACTGGCATTGAAATAAATAGCCTAGGAGGAAATATGCTATAAAAGCAGACTGATGAGTTTTACTGAGACGTGACACGAACAAAGTCGAAAATGTATTTGAGTACCTCTTGTATCTGAGTGGAGATTGGATTCAGGCATCATCGTAAAAATACTCTGTGATTGATATGCTGTCAACTTTAAATGTCATTCGGGTTATGAACACAACCCATCTTTGAACAAATATATGTCTTCCAAGTTGGTAATTTTCACACAGTGTAGGATCCAGAGGCATGTGGGCTCCCTCCAGTTTGCCGCTGCTTGAGTACAGCACATTTACATTTAATCTTTATGAACTCTGCTTTTTAAAGTGTAATTTCAGTATTTTTTTTATAAAATGTCACATGCATCCATCATCAGATCCATCATCCTCACGAGAGTTGCGAGCCTGCTGGAGCCGATCCCAGCTGACTTCGGGCAGTAGGCGGGCTACACCCGAAACTGGTTGCCGGCCAATCACAGGGCACACATAGATGAACAACCATTCACACTCACAATCACACTTAGGGACAATATAGAGTGTTCAATTAACCTACCGTGCATGTTTTTGGAATGTCGGAGGAAATCAGAGTACCCAGAGAAAAACCACACAGGCACAGGGAGAGCATGCAAACTCCACAGAAGAAGGCCAGAGCCCTGAATTGAACCCCGCACCTCCACACTATGAGACTGGCGTGACGTAATACATTACAGGTGGATCATTATTTAAGTTATGTATTTAATATTTTCCTACATTTAAGTGTATTTTATGTAAAAAGTTTGACAACCACTGCTGTAAGTGTTCTGTGGCTGAACTCATTTTCTCATTAAGTCTTAATTGAAAGCTTCTCCTGCGCTAGTTCCGCATGATTAAACTTTGACTAGGCACTCTCCCAGTATAATTTGGAACTCCTATTTCCTGACCTTGAACTGAAGAAAAATGTAAGGCGAACTCACTTGTCCTGTAGCGTGTATTCCGTGTTTTCTGGTGAAATCTGCCCGGTAACAGGGTGCCGAAATGATGTACACCTCACGTTGTGGCTGCAGGAGAAGAGAAGAAGTTGTTTATCAGGGAAGGAATCAGGTTCTTGCACAGCCAACATACAGATATGACGTGATGGTTTGAACCCAAACCTGCTAAAATTTTGTTAAAATCGTCATGTCATCACCCCCTAGTTAAACTCGTTATTGCAGCAGACACGAGGGGCCGCGAACCTGGGTTTGGTCACATGATACTTGCAACGCAAACACAACAGCAGCAGTTGCAACGTTAATTTACGTTGATAGCAGAGAGCAGTATTGCCCAACACGAAATGGAGTGAAGTTATTATTCAAGCTAACACCAAATTCCCACATGTGTATCTTTCAAATTGGTCAAGAGAACAGAAGATAACGGATGCATGCAGGCTGGTCATGACAACCCTCATTGACTCACCAAATCCTTTAAGGTTCTTTTGCTTTGGATTAGGACTAAACTATTTTTCAGTATGCACAATTTGATGCCACCAAATTGAAGCAGTGCAGCTTTCTGTTAGCTCTGCTCACCGCCCCAACCATTTAATCTTTAATCACCATCAGCCACATTTCATTCCTAATCATAACTTTTATTATATAAGCTAAGACTAAAAATAGAGTGAACAAATACTTCTGCAGATGTTCTAAAAACATGCTCCACATACAAAATATCTGCAATAAGCATGTTCACACACTCATCGCTTTAGGTGCACTGAGGGTGATTGTATTACTGTTGCGATGATGGGCTAAAACAACAGCAATGCTGAACAATTCAAACATAATTTCTCACTGCATCGAGATTTATGAGTTGACATTCTGGAAAATTTCAGACAAGATATTGAACAGTATTGATGTCAAGAGATTCAGCGCATACAAACATCACACATAAACACTACAAGTACAAGTACAAGGTTGCCACATCCATATACTATATACACAATTCTAAACCCAGATGCCCAGGCACTGGGCCAGGCTTGTTCCTGGTACCAACTCATCTTGGGCTGATCTGCGCCGGACACACTGTAGAGCACTGCACCACCAGCACATCCCCCGTTAATTAGAACGCTGCATTCTTTGAGGCTTTTGTTTCAGCCACATTACTTCTGAACTATTTGTCACGGAATTTGCAGCATCCCTAGTTAGTGCGGCAACACTGCAGCACAGTACATCTATTTGTTTGCAGCCAACTTCATCAGTGCTCGTGGCACTGTCATCCCGAAAGGCCAAATAAACTCCTGCTTGCAGATAACATACCCAACAGAAGTGCACCGTGCACTGTAGTGGCTGTGCAGTGCATAAGAAAAAAGGCATGTGTCCTCCCATATAGAGTGATAGCATAAGGAGTCGCTGAGGCACTTTCAGCTGCTTAGTGATCTGAACAAACAGTCAAACATGCAATTACAATATGAAAACACTCATAAGGAGCATGGAGAATGTGCTACACTGACCTAACAGCGTCAATGGATATGGCAAATATACAGGTATATAGCAATAACAAATGGGCAACAAGAGCTCGATGCAGACGTTACTCGCTTGTCCCTTAAAGGCACATGTCAAAACACGAATACCACACTGTGTGTGTGTGTGTGTGTGTGTGTGTGTGTGTGTGTGTGTGTGTGTGTGTGTGTGTGTGTCGGAAATATAAGTGCACGTCTTCAGGCCGTGTCCTTTTAAAGGGCAACGTGACTCATAGCGAGCTAGCGAGCTCGCGGACTCATCCATCTTTGGGATACATTAGACTTTATCAAACCAATTAATTTCTTTACATTTTAAAACGTTTTTAAGCACACATTTAGGATAACACAAACACATTCAAACACATAATATATTGAGAGAGCGCAAGAACAAAAGGAAAACAAAAGTATTGTGCAAAAGCATAACAGCAATAATCTTTCCCAAAAATATACATTATAAAATGAACCGACAGCTTAATGTCGGCGAAAAAGGATCCAAGAGGATGTGAAGTTCAATAAGCTTCAGCAAAAACTAATCTGAGATGAAATACTTCCTGTTTGCATACAACTTGCATCCCATATCTCACATCAGACTTCACGACTGTGATTGCTGTGCGGCATAGAGGTGTAACCAAAGTAGTGGCGGTTTGAGCACATCCAACTTACATTAACACAAATTGAGAGTCCTCATGTCAACCACAAACATGACGTGAGCCTTGACCACAGCACTGTATCTGTTCATCATACCACATAATAGCACAGATGCAGTATCTCATGCACTCAGTGGAGACCATCTGAGCTGATGTCGGACACAGAGGCATGGTGAATCAGCTGTGTTGCAACAGCTTATCGGAATTCTCTCAGAACTACCAGGATACGTATAGGATGTTCATCCATCCAAATGAATCAGAGAAACGTGGAGGTTTACAGTGTGCAGTTTGGGATGGGATGGATCCAACCGGCTCCCCTCAAGGGAATACCTCAGCTGCTTATCAGATCCTCTTCCCTCTCCGTGTTTTACTTCCCTGCACAAGTCCATACTCCCATTTTTCTAAGTATTGGAGTTGCTCTGCTGGACTTTGCTGATGTGTGAAGCGTAGCCATTGAGAATGTTCTGTACTGTATCAGTCGTCAAAATAGTGGCAGGAAAAGTTTCTTGCATTTCTTGAGCAGTGTCAGAATAAGAATTAACAAAGTGAACTCAACGAGAGAAAATGGGTCACTTAAATCAGTGTTTTTCAAACTTTTTTGAGCCAAGGCACACTTCTTTCATTGAAAAAAATCTCGAGGCACACCACTAGCTTAAAATGTGACACCCACCCCCCCTTATTTGAACAATTAACGTGTTATATTGTTACTATAACCGTTTTTAACATTGAAGAATGACGTTATAACAGCTTGAATTGGAGTCAAATGAACAAATGAACACAAAGAAAACAGTATGTTATCATCTTTCATATTTATTGTTTCACCGTCGTCCTGCATTCATGCTTCACTAATTCGCTTGTCTCTCGTCGAAACACAAGGCAATTGGCTAGCTGTTGCTGCTCCCTAGCGGTATGGGAGGGTACTACATGATCACTTTCTGGGCAAAAGACCGCACAGGCATACAAATTGGATATTTTCCCGCGGCACACCTGACAATGTCTCGCGGCACACGGTTTGAAAAACACTGACTTAAATCAATCAGACATTGATCTTTAATTGGCTAAATGATCAGAAATCTGCCCAAGATGCAGTTGACTATGCAGTCCAGTGACCCAGGAATAAACTTACAAGTTCAGCACACCTCCGACTCCCCGTATGAACTGGTTTATAAGGCACATTGACCTATGATCTAAGCCAATAAGGAATTCCAAACTAATCCAGAGGTATGCGAGTGGAGGGCGCAATACCAACACAAGATTTCAGAAAATATTGAATGGCATGAGATGTAATTGCATAGCGTTTCGGGTTTTTTTGAGGCTGATGTAATCACTACGTTGGAAATTTAGGGGGTGGCGGGGGGGTTGCCAAATGTACGCCAATGTTATTGCTTATTTGATCCCTTAAAATATGTTGCCTGTAGTGTTCTCACTTGTATACGGATGTGAAACCATAAATAATAAATAAATAGAATGCTTCTCATGAACCATCATCACTACTTTATACATTGTATATTTTGTGTTAATTGCGATAAAACTTATGTGATACCAAACAGCGGCCGGCCGGGTGTTCCAGTGGTTAGCACGTCGACCTCACAGTGCAGAAGTCTTGGGTTCGATCCCGGCTCCGGCCTTCCTGTGTGGAGTTTGCATGTTCTTGCCGGGCCTGCTTGGGTTTTCTCCGGGCACTCCGGTTTCCTCCCACATTCCAAAAGCATGCATGGCAGGCTGATTGGACACTCTAAATTGTCCCTTGATGTGAGTGTGAGCGCGAGTGGTTGTTCGTCTGTGTGTGTGCCCTGCGATTGGCTGGCAAAAGGTTCAGGATGTCCCCCGCCTACTGCCCGAAGATGGCTGGGATAGGCTCCAGTACACCCCTGTGACCTTTGTGAGGATAAATCAGATTGGAAAATGGATGCATGGATGGATGACACCAAACAAGAAATGTGTAATCAGTCCAAATGGTGAAATTTCTTCAGTGCATTGAGTTGTCATGTTCACAATCGGACAGATCAAATATGCCGACATACAGAGGCCTAAATGAATGACTGAAAGCTTGAATGAGCAAATGAATTAATATTTTAGCCATAAATTCACAATTATAGTTAATATTTAAATGTACAGTTCAAGGAACTCACATTCTCAGTTGGGCGTTCACATATTAATATATTTGCAGACATTTGGATGGAACATCGGTATACCGGTACTCTGTTATTTGCTGAAAAACTAGGAAAAAAAACAGTTTTTATGCTCGTGGCAAAGCAAAAAGTTTTAATTTGACCCGATCTTGTGGAATCTTTGTGCCACGGAACTATGTGGAACTGAGTTGAGGAGCTTCATATCGACAAAAGTTGTACTTTGGTGCCAATAAACTGTGTTGAACTGAGTTGAGGAACTTCATTTAGACAAAAGGAGTTCTTCACTGCCATCCCGGTGCCAATGAACTGTGTTGAAGTGAGCTGAGGAGTTTTATTTGTACAATAAAATACAATACAATGCATCCTGATTTATATAGCGCTTTCACAACAGCTGCAGCTGTAACAAAGCGCTTCACAAAACAGTTAACATAAAGTAAAATTATAAACACAACACATAACATAAAACACGAAGTCGTGCAGTCTCATACAAAAAGAGCTATTTGCCAAAAGTAGTTCTTTGTCATCAATATGTCATGATGGTGGTAAAGAACTATGTTGAAGGGGGTTGAGGAATTTTATTCAGGCAAGAGTTTTGTCACCATATTGTTGGTATGTCATGGAAATAAAAAAAAAAACATTTTAGAGGGTGCGTCAAATTTATCAATCGTGAATTTTCTTCAATGGATAAATGTAGCTCAATGTTGCGTAACAAGACATTGTTATTGTTGCAGTTTGCAAATCACACATCAATGTTGTTTGTATCCAAAAGCAGGTATTTTATGCGGTGAAGCTGGCACTTGTTTTGTACTGTCAGAAATAGCAAACAGATGTTATCACTAAATAAGAGAAAACAAGGCTGCACTACAAACACACACACACACACACACACACACACACACACACACACACACACACACACACACACACACACATCAACGTTCTAGTCAATCAGCCCACCCAGAGCGAGTGTGTAGGAGTGTGCAAGAGAAATACCCAGAAGCGTCATGCAGCAGCATCCAGTCAAGCAAGCTGAATGAAATAAGCCTTAAAAATAGTGCACGCGTTCTCTCAGCGAGCCATTAAGCAGATAAGCATTCCGCAGCGTGATTTGCACATGCTGACCGACCTCTATCGGTTTCGCAGCAGCCTTACATTTAAGCCTTTCCAGTCATCCTTACTGGTTAGTTCTACTGCAAATCAAACACTGACCAGCCTGTCCTCGTCATTGTCACTCACGACGATCATTATCACCATTAGCAGCATATCTACAGAGTGTATGCAGCAGCCATTTACGACCATTACAGATGACAGTCATCTTTCTGCGAATATATGCAATCTGAGACAGCATCAATACCACATGAAAAATGATAATGTGACAACCTTGGTGGGGGTATAAAACACTTGAGGGAATTTGCAGCAAAGCAGTGGGACTGCAGTGAAAGGCGGAGGGGCCAAAACGTGCGCCAAGGCTTGCCAGTGTCTTAAAAACAGTCGGTCAGAGAGTTTGGCACAATTTGAAAGACTGGTGCTGGCTACCACGTCGTTAACATTCAAGGCACACCCACCCTTCTGACACATCACATTTTATTGTCGTCCCGGTGGTGTGCTCAAAAACACAAGCAATCAGAAACACAAGCTAGGCAGCCAGCTAACTGCTTCCACTTTATGAAGAGCTGTAAAGTTGCCAGTTCGTCCTCACAGCAAATTATGAATATTACGAGCCTCATGCTCAGGGTGATATTCGTTCTAGTTCTTATTCACAATACACTTTTTAATTACATGTACACACTCTGTTGAAAATACAGTTTGTGGTTTTCTCATGCATAGGCACTAAGTGCAGCGAAGTACAGCCCGAGAACCATCGAAAAGAGTACACTTTGTGAGTGTGGGATTACCTGAAAAAGGCTTGTATTTTATCAAACCATGAACAATACCAAAAACTTAAACCTCTTTGAGTGGTCCCATTTTTGCAACAACTAAAATCCACCCACCTGTTTTCTATGAAGCCGCAAAAAATATATGAAAACACACATTTTGTCAGGCCGTTTTCAAACATGGTGTTGTGTCGGCGTCAAAAAATGGAGTTCCAAGACGTGCATCGATTCCGTTGTCTTAATCTAGACTGGACTTTAATGTATGTGCAAAATCATTTTTTTTTTTTTTTTGCCTGCTGATTGGATTTGTTTTTTAATCCATCTTCTCATCTTTTCGATGTTACGTGTCACCCGCATTGATAAGATCAGGCATGTCTACGGGAAAATGCTAGTTGTGACGGAAGATGAACTTTGCATTTGGCAAATGACTCTTCACTTTCAGAGTGCAACTGAAAAAGTCTTCGAGAAAAAAAAAAAGATTAAGGGCATTTTTCCAGCAGTACAGCACCAGCCCCAGAGGGGAGAATGCGGCCCAGACAGGCTTAGTAGCTGGTTGGCTATGCCTGAGTCCCAAAATTACATCTTCCCTCTGGACTGTCCACTGGCGTAGTCACTTGAAAGTGCCTTGTTGTCATCTTTAAGTGCGGGCACACTATACAGAAAGGGGGTTGGCCTGGCTGCTTTCAGGTGCCTCCGAAAGCAGAAGAACGAGGTAGGAGGCTCAATTTTTCAAAAATGTAAAGCTTTGTTCTCTATAGTGAACTGACACAAAATGCCTCTTCTTGCCGACCTTCCCCCTCCACGGTCTTCCTCCTTCCTGTGATGAGCAATTCATATTAAGGAGGTTCAAGGGCACACCGCTCTGAAACACAAACATACTGTATCGACACACGACCACAGCAAGTGTGTCAGGCCCTATAAAGGTCAGGGCCCGTCTCAGATGACGAGCCCCCGCGAACGTAAAGGGCCATTGGCCTCAGGAAATCCCAGGTTGATTAAGAGTAACAGCCCGACTTTTCACCTCCATGCTCCAAGGGGCCGCACCAAGCATGCAAAGCATTCGGCTGTGATATAGTGTAGGTCACAATACACTAATTTCAATTGATGGCACTCCAATGAGCACAAAGGGTAAAGCCTATGTACATCATCTCGTTGAAAGTTAACAGGGCAGCAGCAACAACGGATGTTCTGTTTTGTATCTGAATTCCATTTTACATTTCACAATGACAAAAACACAGTGACTGCAATGCATGACTGGTTTTTGGTCCGCTAAAGGTGGATAAACCGAACAATAGAGACAGAAAACTTTTGGCATCTCTTCTCGCTCTGTTTTTAATACTGCCAGAACAGATAGAAGTATGCAAAGACTACTACAAATATTTTAAATACATTTAATTAAGTATCACAGGAATGGCTACATGAGTAAATTTCAACCAAAGCCAACGGGAGAGTTAACAGTCAGTTAATGTTATGTGTTTTTTATTGTTTAATGGGATAAAACATTCTTTTTGGATGTTCTGGTGTGTTTTTTTCCATACCAGGTCCTGCAGGAGATAAACTACATCAGTCTTTCGCAAAACTTTTACAACATGCACCACCGAAAAAATATGCCCTCCAAATATTACAAAGGCCAACATTAAGATATAGCGGTGTAGCTGGTCTCAGTGTTCATGAAACTAACATGATTGCAGTTCACTGTCACATTATGCACAATTTGAATATTAACACTGTGCCAAAATACAGGAAAACAATACAAAAAAAGTTTAATACAACCGAACTATCGTTGCAGTGATTCTTTCAAGTACCACGAAAGTGGAGCCCGAATAACACTAGTGGTACTAGTACCACACTTTAAGAATCACTGATCGACATCATTGATGGAGCTCAACATTCCATAGTTGTCCTTTAAGACTCCATAAAGTAGTTAAGCTATCACCTTTGTAACGCACTCATTTTGTCGCAGTTGCTTCAAGACATAATTAAGATTCATTAGACACAAACAACTCCTTGTCATCAAACAAATTACAACCAATTAGGTGATTGATTAAGCAATCAGGATGTTCAGCTTTTTTCATTTTAACAAAGCAATTAAGTGTTACGTTAATAATAATTCTAATGTCAATTGAATGCACTCAGTAGCTAACTTAAAATATGTTTCTGATAAATTGTTTCTTTTTATTTATTTTTTTTTGCAGCATAGTATTGCATGTCTTAGACCCCCATATATTGACTTTATCAAAATGGCTCTTCTCATTGAAAAATATGAGGTCACAAATTGGATCATACAGCAAACTATTTGATGGGAGACAGGGTTTGATGAGGGGGAAAAAAAGAGCAAGCCTAATGAAGGATTTTTTGGGACCTCTCTGCATATGCAAATGAGACATTAATGGACAGAATACTGTAAATGGATAAAATACTGTCCCACTCTGCAGTTAAAGATGCCTTTGCTTGTGTTACTGTGTGTACCGTAATACAAGTCAGAATTGTTTTATTTCCACACTGTTTCCTTTTCGTCTGCTGCAAAAATCCGATCCAGAACATCTGTTGCAACAAAACAATCCAAGTGCACTGCAAAGCCAAACACAGCTAATCGCTTAGGCGTGCAATGTAGGACAGAAGGGGATGCTAGGTGCTCGGAAAAAAAGGGAATGCTCAAAATCTCCAGCAGCAGCAAATAAACAGTGGGCTTCAACACAATCAGCTAAGCCCAAGAAAAGAAAGACAGACAAGGCAGGCTGTTAGGTGAGGTAACTAAATGTGAAAGCATTGTAAACAAATCCAATTCAGTCAGCAACCCTTCATGAGAGTCATAAAACACTTACTATACTATTATTAAAAATACCTTAGGGTGGCAACGCTGTCGTTATAAAAAAAAAAAAAAAAGTCAATTTTAAAGCACTTAATATGCAACAAACCAGTGGGGAACTTGTGGTGTGACATGATGGAAAGAATGCGAGATAACATCCTCAAGGAATACACCCAAGCAGAATTTCACTTGAATTTGACCTATGCAGCCTTGAGTCCTTTCAGGAGAGCTCCACCCATGTGTAGGAGGCTTAAAGAGCGAGCAATCACTGTACTGTCAGCAGAATTAAAAACGAAACTATGAAGCTGGACCAACAGTACAGTGAAAAAGAGCGCTGCAGCAAGTTTCATGATATGGTCAACGAGCATCATACGTAATTATGACGAAGTTATGACATTAAAACAGGGAATCAAAATGTTATGAAGACAGAAAACAAGCTTTTAACAGAATTTATGGGCAGGCTGTTTGAATTTTACTGTCGTGCAGTCCACTGTGCAGCAGAGACGAAGGCTCTGTCATTTGAATCAACCAAAAATGTACACTCACAGAAAGGTCACAGATGTTATGAATTAACTACTGACGATACATAGACTTTGATTGGCTTATTTAATTCGTAGAGTGGTCATAATACAAGTTGAAACAACACTGAGATAATGCAATAAAATACACCTCCGAACCAACAACACGGCAGAACCGTCACGCAATGTGCACGGTTTCTGCAACTACTTTTGTTGCAGAATGGTGGCATCGCGTCACAGATGTCATGGCCAATCAAAAATGCCATGTTGCATCACATGATTTCGCACAACAAAAATTATGTTTCCGGGGACCAAGCGAGATCCCGCCAGCCAGTTGTTGCCAAGCCAAGCCAGTAGACTATTTTCAATATCTCTACAGCGGTTTACAATAATGCTTAATTACGGTATATTCAGAATTTCATATGATTTGTTGACAATTGTCTAAATCAGTCGTAATCTGCCACATCTCTGAGTGGGCATATGTCTCATAACATTTTGAAATTGAGAGCATTCCGATTGACCCTGTAATGGATTATTTACTATATAATTTTACTGTTTTGTTTTGTTTTTTTTAAAGTAGATGTAGACTCTCCAAATAAATGCAGTCTACTTTTATTTCGAGCAACCACTTGACGAAATAAAATGGAGTACATTTAACAAAAGCTTTTCTCACTGTACATAGTCCTCAACCTTTGAATTCCACTGCATTTTGTCTGCAAATTTGTGCACCACAATGGGTTACATTTTTGGTTTTAGATCGGTCAGATCAGGCACATATGCTAAAATAGACAAAGGTGGACTACCTGCAGGTTGCCAGTGCCGCTTTCATGCAAAGATCTGTCATCTCGCCTTTTCCTCTCCACACTCGTCTGCAACATGACCCCGTCTGATTTGACTAATCGAGACAAGCTCTTATTTGACATACAGACTCCTGTCAACGGGCACACACGCTCACACAAATTGCATATGTTCGTGGTAAGATTATCTTTCTGATCTCTGATCTCCATAATCCCTCAACATCCGAAACAAATCACACACACACACACACACACACACACACACACACACACACACACAAAATACTCTGGGTTCTGTACGACCTCTTGTTTTTTTCATTTTAGTGCATCATTAAACTCCCTCTGAGTCTGGACATCAGACTAATTAAACTCAATTAGCTCTTAGCGCAGCACTTTACACAATTATGTGACAACCAACCAAAGATAAAACACTGCTGTACTTATGTCCTTTCAAGCATACAGAATTAACTAGTAAGTGAGCTATTGTACAATGTATATGTGTATTGTATGTGTAGCTATAGGTTAATATAGCCCAGTTGCCACTGCTTAGTTCAAGAAAAGGGACAGATGTAGACTCACTCCCAAAGTTAGATTCATATAACACCACTATCAAAAACCTAATAACTCCTCATAAAATCCTGTCAAGTTTTTGTTAATTAGAGCAAAAACTATTGAAAGACAGATGGAAGTGGCAAGGTGTATCAAATTAAGATGAAAAATGCACCATGCATAACCAAAAAATATGCAGATTGATAATTCCATTCGTCCTTTGGAGTTGTTCTAGCTGCAGGTGAATTGGTTGTCATCTCTTTGAACACAAATAGTTCAAGCACAAAAAAGATCATCATTGTGTGGATCCCTCTAGGGTGCAATCCTTCGCCCCCAGGGCGTCAGTATAAAACACTTATAACAGATGTATATGGAAACAGTCGCCAATGCTCTGCAAACTTTCGTAATATTATTTGTTTTTTACAGAATATTAAGAACATATGCCTGGACAAAAGAAGCAGATGTGTGTCCCATCTAGCAGTGAACTGTAGTTACAACTACCGAGTCCGCATCTCATCGTCAGATATTAACAAGACACATTTTGCTGCTGTTTAGCCACATCGTTGCCTTACTCTCCTCACAGACGCTGGCAAGCTATCGCACAATCAATTCAAATAGATTAATTAAATACATTGGGGGAGTTTGGCTTACTTGGCTGAGAGCGGATAACTGAATTCAATGGTTATTTTTAGATCTCTGTATACTGAGAGTGGAAGACTGTTGAGGCTCATTAAGTCAGTAAAGTGGAAGAAGGTCTACAGTCGAACCGCTCCAAAATAGACCTGCTAGCAGAAGTGAGATTTTAGCTAAACAATCCCCTTTACTGCAAATTGGCTTGACAGAGGGTGATTTGCGTTTGTCACAATCTTGAGAATTTAAAAGGTCACAGTTTTAATAAGCAGAGAAGGAAGTCCTCATTTTTAAATACCGCAACCTTCTGCTCAGCACCCACCATTATGTCTTTTCTTCGAAGGTGTCTCCCAGGAAATGTCCTCCTTATTTCTGGGTGTAATGTCCCATGAACCAATTTTAGGAATGTCATTTTTCAAGTCGGGACACTCAAAATTGCAGTTAACAAAGCCATGACCTGTAGCAGCTATATGAGGCGCCGTGGCTGCTGGCCACAAGATCCCAACATCAAAGCAGATATTACTCAATCACGCTGCATCAATCACATACCACAGAAATGGATACGATACCCTGTTAAAGAATTACCTGCTGCTCTTGGGTGACATTTATCACTGACCACTGGCCACTGCGAGATGACTTACAAATGGGTCCAGAAACCTCAGTGCCCAGATGACACTGAGATCCATCATAAACGTGCCTTGATCCATAATAGACCAAAAGGTTTTGCACATTACGGTATGACCCAACTGAGGACTTACAAAAAAAAAGTTTAGTTTGTTTAGTTGGAGAAGATGGAGAATTTCTAAACTATCATCTATTTTAATTTAATAGTACTGGCTCATTTCAAATGTTAACATGATTTAGAAGCATCCATTGCTGTACATGGATAAGATTGTGTCAAGCCTAGTTCGTAGAGCATCTGGGTTTGATCATAAAGAGTATGAGGCTATAAATCACTGAATGGTGATTGAGTTAACAAAGGAGGCATAATTGATTTCACTACTTGGACAAATCCAGTGAGACCACATACAATGCAAATACAGTGTTGTCTTGAGATTTGAGTTTAGTTTGTTCATTGACCACGCAAAATCTCATATCACAAATCATTTTTCCCAATTGAAGTGAATGGAAACGACATTAATCTGTTCCGGCCTCCCAAAAGAAAACAACAAAAAATATGTAATGTTTTTGTTTTGTTTTTTGTAATGGGGAAAAGTGGCACACTGTAATCTAATTCTTCATTGAAAAAACATACAGCAACGACAGCATTAAATAAAAAATAAAAAGAATTGTTTTTGAAATGGGTCCTTTAATTCAATGCACATTGTGCTGCTCATTCTGGTGTTCGCACTTTCTGGTGTGTACACCTCGGAAGCAGATGGATATACTACACAATTCCTCATCAGTAATATTAGTCATTTTTAGAAGAGTATAAAGAATGTATGCCGTTGACTTACATTACAGTGGATCGATTATGAAAAATAATATAGTTGTGATTTTTTTTTCCTCTGAATTGCGATTGAATTCTGAATTTTTTTTTCCCACGGTCCTTTTCTAGGGTGATTTTCAATAAACAATCTTTATTACAACAAACGATATCAGATATATTATGCTTTATCTGCGACTGGCTGGCAACCAGTTCAGGGTGTCCCCCGCCAACTGCCTGAAGACAGCTGTGATAGACTCCATTATCCCCCGCGACCCTTGTGAGGATAAAGTGGATAGGAAAATGAATGAATGAATGACTTATGCTTTATATAATACTAAGACAAAGGAAAATGAAGCATTAACTTATGTGAATGACAGTTCATCTAGTACAAATTACAGGTAAGTGCTTTGATGTGCAGTTTGGTAAGTGTTCACAAAAAACAGCTTGACGTGAAGAATATTTGCTAACACCATCTGCCAAACTGCTGCTTGTTGTGATGTGAGCCGAGAAGAGAAAAAGAAAAAATTGGGCTGAATCACAGCTCGTACCTCGCAGAAATTAAAGTAAATTGGGTCACTCGAAGCTCAAGGCACCACTGCGTACTCTAGTTTCAAGTCAATGTTCCCCAAATAGTCAAAAAGAATGTGAACTTGCCATTCAAATAACATGCAATCCTAAACCTAAATCATGACAAAGGGAAGTTTGGCGAAGGAGCATCACCATAAATATTGCAGAGATGTAGATCTCTCTCAAACATCAACCATGACTACTACTTACAGAACCGATTTTTCTTCATCGTGAAGCAATATGCTGCATTTACGCCATGTTGTTACAGCTGATTTGAATGCGACAAAATTAAAGTAGTTATAAACAAGGCATTCAATATGTTCTTGCAGTAGATTTCCTTTTGAGCAAAGAAACACTTTCATTAGTCATTTCTACTTCATAGAACACGACCATCGTTGACGTTTAATTTTCCCAAATCTGTAGTTGAGTTGGGTATTTGTGCGCCAATCCCTTGAGTGTATACAATACATCACTGTTATGTATATCTGTCTGTAGGTTGGGCTTTAATAGCGTCTGTGCTCAGGATGGATGTAAACATTCAATTTTGTTTTCCCCCAGGGGCGCTCAAGACTGCAGCGCATTTTACCTGCAGAAATGCCACCATATAGCCACAAAAGCAAGTGCCCATGCCTAGATCCCTTGAGAAGATACTGTAGTTCTTCTTACATGGCCAAACGGTCAGTGACCTGTGTTTACGAGTCATCGCAAGGAGGACCTCTCGCTGTCCTCTCGCCCACACAATCAGATGATACATCAGCTTGCATGCACGCTAAATTCCCACTCCTGCCCTCACACTATCATTTCACGGTGTGCGGTCCAAAGCACTTTAGCTGGAAAGCTATTGTCATAAATTACATGTGAATCGAGGGCGTGAGATACACACCTGGAAGCCGCGCGGTACACCGGCCGCCTCTCATACCCGACTTGAGCGGACCGTCCTGGTTGGCCCAACATGTTAGCGGCGGGTCTGTGATTTGCTGCACTCTCCTCAATGGTGGCTGCGCGCCTACTCGCTCGGCTGACTCCGTCGCTCCTGCCGCTACAGCTGCTGACGTCCTCTGCTGAACACGCTGGCATTGATTCATTCAAAACATCCTCCTTCCCACTGCTCCCGTGTGAGCCTGCTAAGGTGCAGCTACAATTACACGCAGTCACTGAATTGCTCGGTCTTGCGAGGACATTACACTTGTGATGGGTATTATTAAGATCAGTCAACCTCAGCAAGGTATCTTTTAAGAGGCCCCCAAAGAGTAAAGTTAAAACCACCGGTACAAAGCTTTTAGGCATAAGCCATAATCTTCCTCTCTACTGCCTCACATTCCCTCCCTGTAGCCATATTCTTTCACACCGCCATCTCATCAGAACTGTGCCTCCTTAACACACGGTTCCCAGAGCAGGACGCCCTCTCTGCTCCATTCTCTCTGCAGTCATCCAGAAACAACGTGCTTGGCCAAAAGCAGAGGATGTACGAGTCCTGACAGGAAAGGATACAGTTTCTGGCAATAAAGCCAGATTAGAGCACAAGTAAACTCTGAAGTCAAATGCACCTGGGGTCGGACAATATAGCATTTAACCATAATCTGTTGTTCAAATACACCTCAAAGTGTGCACATCACTCAAGATCTGTTCAGATAGCACTGAGCAGAAAGAATGCTGCACGTTTATGCTTTCTTTCCCCAAATGAAGGACCAGGGGTGGTGACAAAGAATGTGCTAATAATATGATGAGAGGAAGATGATTTTCACAGTCTCAATGGCTCTCTGAGAGAAATCAACCATGGATTGGTCCCTGACAAAAATGAGTTTGATACCCAGATTAAAACATAACCAGGAGCCGTTTTTAATTTATGTATACACATGTAAGACTAAGAATGATAAGAATGTGTCGAGGGGGGAAAAATGTTTTGCGCATCCAAAGAAGTTCGAGGTCAAACAGTAATTTGGAATGGATTCTATTCTAGAGTTCCACTTTTTTTCATGCATTCCAGATATCCAAACAGTACCATTTTGTAACAGTGCAAGATAATATTGATGTATATGTAACGTTAATGTTTTCAAGCCCTTCCCTTGAAGGAGTGGCTACAATGGTCATAAAGTGCTTTGCAGAATGTAAACAGTACAGAATAAATCATAAGAGCAAACAAAACAGCCCTTCGCAAAATATGTCAAAAGGGAAGATAATGCATGCTGTATAATAATTAACGTAAGACAGTCATAAAAGAAACCCTGCACACAAAAATACGTACAAAGGTTATTTAAATTCTGATGTTGTTTTCTGAAAAGTGGTGCATTCCTCATCCATTGGGTGGATGACTGTTTGCAGATGACACTGAGTCAGCCAATGCTAAAAGGTTCAAACAGAAAGTTGTACTGGTCACTCACTACCTTAGACAAAATTAAGAGCCGCACATAGTGAGACCTCCTCCACCATGTTGTCACTATAATTTGTATCCCTGAATCCACATTTTCGCCTTAGTAAGCAATGAGTGATGACAATCAAATATGAACCTCATTTAAAAGGAAAAAAAAAATCTGATAATCCACCATGCTGTCGCACAAAATATCATATTATGTACCTGTATTTCGAAACATCTGGGACATATAGTTTTCAGTATTCAACACGATTAAAATGACGTATATTCTGGATGAATTTGTGTGTGTTTCTTTTCATTCAAAATTGTTCTTGATTCTCTTTAGAACAAGGGCTTTGCTCATATGGCTCGCCCAGTCTGTCACAAGACAACCAAAATATAACTTTGTACAACTACAACTGTAACTTGAATTGCATACCGGGGTCCTTGCTCAAGTCCGAGATTCAACCGTGGACATAATGATGGCTGCATTCCATTCAGGTGAGTCAGCTCCAATTCTGTAGCATTGTGTTGAATTTGCACAACAGTTACACAGCTATCAGCATGGTGGCAACTTTTGTTCAGTTTAGCATGACATGAATGAAAGTGAATGAAATAATAAAACAACGCTTGTCGTAATTCCATGGTAAATTCATGACTGATACACCGCTTCAAAATAAACACGCCGTATAGTATTGTTCACATTCAGTAAAAATCCATCTCAGCCAATTTTTTTGTTTGTTTTTTACATAAAACCAAGTGTATAAAAGTTAAGGGCTGCATACCTTAAGTGCATGTGATAACAAGATATGTAGCGCTTGCGACTCACCCTTCATCAAAGTTAGAAAAAGTCAATCCAACTCAAGTAAAAGCTCCGATCATGTCCTGAAAGCTGGTTTGCGCTGGTCTTGGTTTAGCGTGAAGCTCAGTAAAGACTAAGAGCAACGCCAGATGGGAATATCCTCTGTAGTTGACGCTTCAGATCTCTCTCTCTCTCTCTCTCTCTCTCTCTCTCTCTCTCTCTCTCTCTCTCTCTCTCTCTCTCTCTCGTCTTGATTTCTGCGAGTAAAACTGGCTGTACTTGAATTGTAATTGTACAGCCCGCTCAAGCCTCTCCAGGGTGGAATAAAATGATAACAGTGTCCACTTCCTCTGTTTAAAGATAAAAGGGAGAGGAAGTCCCATCAGGCGCCGGCATTCTTATTGGTCACTGAAGATGACTTTTGTTCAGTTTAGCATGACATGAATGAAAGTGAATGAAATAATAAAACAACGCTTGTCGTAATTCCATGGTAAATTCATGACTGATACACCGCTTCAAAATAAACACGCCGTATAGTATTGTTCACATTCAGTAAAAATCCATCTCAGCCAATTTTTTTGTTTGTTTTTTACATAAAACCAAGTGTATAAAAGTTAAGGGCTGCATACCTTAAGTGCATGTGATAACAAGATATGTAGCGCTTGCGACTCACCCTTCATCAAAGTTAGAAAAAGTCAATCCAACTCAAGTAAAAGCTCCGATCATGTCCTGAAAGCTGGTTTGCGCTGGTCTTGGTTTAGCGTGAAGCTCAGTAAAGACTAAGAGCAACGCCAGATGGGAATATCCTCTGTAGTTGACGCTTCAGATCTCTCTCTCTCTCTCTCTCTCTCTCTCTCTCTCTCTCGTCTTGATTTCTGCGAGTAAAACTGGCTGTACTTGAATTGTAATTGTACAGCCCGCTCAAGCCTCTCCAGGGTGGAATAAAATGATAACAGTGTCCACTTCCTCTGTTTAAAGATAAAAGGGAGAGGAAGTCCCATCAGGCGCCGTCATTCTTATTGGTCACTGAAGATGAGCAGCTTTCACCTCTGTGTAAAGTGCTGACGATGGTCTCTGTCTGCAACCAAAACGTTGCGTCTGCGCCTGATCTCTCCTTATCGGATGACACCAATGGGCCAGGGAGACAGGAATGGCAGACAGACTACAGCAGAGTGGCAAAATCGGTTCAACGTGCCACAAAAGTCAATAATCCACAGACATACTGTACGTATGGGTAAGGGCAATAGGGCATGGATGAGGCTGGTTGTGCTTCCATCCATCAAACGGACCACCTGGTCAATTTTCATATTCTACAGTGAAAACCACTTTCAGCGTGTTCTATTTTAAAACAGCGGAGGTCCCAAGGTCCAAAAGAACTGATAAATAAAAATCTTCGCAGCCTCGACAGCAATATCTAGTGGCAGGATGCAGAAAAGCATCTGGCTCGCCTATTGGTCTCTGAGAGATCCCATCTGCCGCTGATCTACATCATCACTTATTCACACCAGCGCTGCAGTGACTTGGAAATAGAGCATTGTATCAGATTGGAGGCTGATCAAGAGTTCAAAAGCATCCATCGATTATTTGTTGGTTCATGAATAAGAAATGAGGCTGGCACTTGCAGCCCTTAACAAATTGCATCTGGATCCATTTATAAGAATTGACTATTTTGATTTCAACAAATGCTGCACGGATTGTACAAACCCAAAGACCAACTCTCGTCAGTCAAATAAATCTCTTCATTCATCTTTATACTCAATATTCCATTCCGTTCCAGAACAACATTGAATCAGGTACATATAGGAACATAACCAATTCCAACAGCCAGCTGTGCAGTACCGACTAATGCTGATAT
Organism: Hippocampus comes; assembly: GCF_001891065.2. Classification (NCBI taxonomy): domain Eukaryota; kingdom Metazoa; phylum Chordata; class Actinopteri; order Syngnathiformes; family Syngnathidae; genus Hippocampus; species Hippocampus comes. Next base: position 3,441,127 of record NW_017805824.1, read on the forward strand.
TGTACCAGTAACATGCCGTTTGAAAAAACTAATATAAGAGCATTTTTTTCCTCGTATTTTTATAGAACTGCATACTCACTTGGATGTACAATCATTCATAGTTACATCACTTACAAAGTATCTGGAGTAACATTGTAAACAGAAGTTGTAAATTTAGGTCTGCGTTTCTGATCATGTTTGCAGAAGGCATTGAAGGCCCGGACGACATGCCACTGGTTTGCTCTAATGTTTTATTTCGCGGAGCCGATCAATGATGTCATCAGTAGAGCGCGCAAATTTTGACATTGCAGCCGAACAACAATAGGGGATGGGAAACGAAAATCGGTTCTTGTTGAGAACCAATTCCCAGAATTTCAATTCCTTGACATCCTTGATCGTGTGAACGATTCCCTTATCAATTCTCGTCGGGGTGAATGATGGTTCCGGAGGGCTCAACTCAGCAGCAGCCGCAACGTAACACTGTCCTCTCTTGTCAATACTCCAGGCATCTGTGTAAGGCCCTTTTCGACTGTATTGTAGAACCTGGCGAGTCTGACTGCCTCACAGGCTGGCAACACTCCCTCCAGTCTACCGCTCGCTTCTCCTTTCACTGAGGTAAGGAAGAGTGAGTTCCCAGATTACAGTTGGACTTGAGTTGATTTGTTACTGGCTGACCTATTTCATTTATATCATATATATGTGTTGAAATCTTACTGTACGTTATTGTGCATTTGCCACAGAATAATCTATTTTGTGCTTTGTAAATTGCTACAGAATTATCAACCTAAACATTTCTTTTAATCCAATGCCAAAACCTCCACAGTCAATTGGTACCACTAAATAACACTCGCTCTCATACCCCTTTCCCACTGAAATTAACGGGTAGTAGTGATCCGTGGCGACACGCAACCAATTGCCATATTGTCCCTTTCCCATTGACCAACAGAAGGCGATTCTGCGCCTCCGCCCCACCTCCCCCTCCACCACTTTGCGTCTGGTTACGTCACCACGCTGTGATTGCGTAGATGATAGTGCAACAGATTTCTTGGTAGTAAACAAAGCAACATGGAAGCGAGTGTTCTTTCTTTTATCATGCTTTTTACCGTCCTCAAAATGGTCGAAAAGCAGCGGAGGATCAACTCTTTGCTACTACTGAGACAACAGCTTCAGGGGCGATCTCCTAGCTTTGTTGTGGGGGACTGTTATATACGAGGCCGATGGCGCGCGATGTTATGACTCATCACGTACCGTCCTCTGTAATTACCGGGAAGTCCCATGTTAGCCTTTCACACTGCAAGCGGAGGCGATCCGAGGCGATCACAACCCGCCTCCGATGGCGTGCTGGTGGACACGGATCGGTACGGATCGACACTCCTTTCCCACTGCCCAAAAAAGCGTGTTTACCCTTGATTTTGCGGCAGTGGGAAAGGGATATCAGATATATTATCTCACAAAACACTTTTGTGGCCGCTAACTAATTCCTGCTGTTCTTACATGTGAGGTGAGACAAGAAAGGTGCACCTTCTCGCTCTGCAGTGGCTCCAGTCACACTGGGCTCTGACAGAATGCGGCAACTTTCATCTGAATTAAATCAGAGGGTTGGAGCAGGCGCACGCACGCGCGCACACACACGCATACGCACACGCACACACACACGCGCGCGCACACACACACACACACACACACACACACACACACACACACACACACACACACACACACACACACACGGTCAAGAGGCAGCAGGATAAATTCAAGTGCAGAACTTCTTTCTTGCTTGGCTATAGTTGTCATTACTAGCACGTATTTGAACGTGGTTTAGGTGTGGATGGCTAGATAAATGGGCAATAAATCAACGTAAATGTGAAAGAGGACGGATTACATCACCATCGGGCAATTCAGTGGTCATGAATAGTGACATCAAGGCAGTTAGCCTTAGTATGCACATGGTTTCTAGCCTTATTTGATTAATAACTCATGCGTCAAGGCCGGGTATGCACCTATGTGTGAGAAATTTGAGTTTTTCCACAGTGTCTGTGTGTTGACCTTTAGATGTGTTTCACCTTCAGAACACATGGGGCCGCGATTGGAATTTGGCAACTACCGGTAGTGCATCAACTTGCGAGTTTCAAACTAGGAAGCAACGTCTTAATGGTCCTGTCAGAAATAGTTCATTTCAGAATCCATTTCGTTCTTGGCTCGAGACTTCAATTTCAACTTAACTGCATAGGCAAAAGGCCTCATTTGCAGAAAATGTTGACAAAGTCGCTCTTTATTCCATTCGCAGATACATTTCCACATAAACGACAGCATGGTTTTGGTACAGTAAGACACGGGACCACATGGGATTTTGTCAGAGTTCTGATTCTCATCAAACACTGCCCATATCAAACCAGGTACTCGATTCATTTTAATGAAACATGACAAAAATATGGCCAATTGCTGCGCCATGTTTCTTGTTAGCAAATATATGGGGTCTAAAAGCTATTGGGCGATTCATAATCTGAAATGAATCTGAAACAAGATGTATGCTTTTATAATGAAAGTTGAAATTAGCTGTGCTGTCAAGAGAGGGTGCCTCACACTGCAGGGGAAGTACATTGATGCTTCTCCAGTCTGCTGTAATGGGATCTGATTGATATCCAGCAATTTTGCCTTGTTTTCAACACTGATTTTTTTTTCCTAGGACACTCAAACAGTGGTCATTCGTAAACATAATTTGTGATTAATGTCACTAAAATATTTGGCAAGACAGTACATTGACACACTGACAATAATGCGATACTGTGAGTGTATTTCTTCTGCGGACAACAATCCCTGACATGCCATTCAAGTTTCTGTTTGAAATCTTTTATCGGGCTTCTTCCTGCCTGTTCACAAAGGAATTTGAGTTGAGAGAAACTTCAAAAAGGGAATCATATACTGACAAGTTTTACTCTTTTAAAAGTTTAAAAGTCAAACTTGAGTGCGAATTGTGCTGAGTCATTTGAAGAAAGAAAACACATTATAGTAAACAGAAGGAAAAAAAGCTTTCAGTGGCCTACCTTTTCAATGCCTCACACAGTGTTTCATATGAAGATAAAAGCAAACGTGATATACAGTATACAGTGTTGAAAAGTCACTTCTTTTCTTTCCCCTTGATTGGGAACATTAAAGTTGTTTCAGAAGTAGCTCGAAGAAAGACAAAAGTCATTTGGTGCATCTGTGAACAACTACATTTTCTGAGCTGAGTGATTGGAATAGATAGAATGCTGTTTGCATGAGGAGACAGCTTCATTAAACGGGGATGAGGATAAGTGCCTACGGGGATGCTACAGAGAGAAAATAAATTATTTGATGAGGTTTAGACGGAGGCCCACTGCCCAAAGTTAGCTGGGATAGACTCCAGCACACCCGCAACCCTCGTGAGAATAAGCGGATTAGAAAATGGATGGATGGATGGATAGACAGAGCATTGTTACCTTTAGCTTTCATTGTGGTTAACAAAAACTTCCTTCTGCATTGCCTCACACCATTGTTGGCCCATTCCACGAAATGAACTGTGTCCCACAGAACAATTTTGTGTCATATTTAATCAAAAAGAATAGTCGCATAACTTGTGACTTAAAAGCAGGCGTCGCCAACGTGGTGCCCGCGGGCACCAGGTAGCCCCCACGACCACATACTGTAAGTAGGGGCCTGTTCCAAAAATAACGTAGCTCTCAACTGACGGGGCATTGTCATTTTTTTATAGCACAATTTCTAAAACTATTAATATCTATTGCAAAACCACTTACAGAGTTTGCTAAACTCAAAGCACACACACACTGCTTCATAATACATTTCTCAGTATGTCACACACAATTCACTGCTTTACATCCAATTTCCAAAGACACTGCTTGCAAAAGGATACATATTTATGGCTATTATTTACACTATTCTGTCAATCGTCTGGCCTCATTGTCACATGAGAAAACTGTTTTAGATAATTAGTTCACTTTGCAATCAGCCTGAGTACTATAAATAAACCACAGGTCAGCTGTCAGTGTGGAGGACAACGGAGGGAGCAGGAAGAGTGAGAATTAGGGAGTGCAGAGAAGAAGACGTGGAGGTGATTAAGCAAGAGGGAGGGAAGGAGATGGACAAGAAGGTGAAGATGGAAGAAAGATAGTAGATGGAAGTAAGAAGTAGAATTACTGATGACATCAGACCTATGAGAGTACACCATGTAATGAACCATGGAATTAATTTTTGTCCCTATTTCTCAACGGAATTATTGAGGGAGGTGTTTTGACATGGAAAACCACAGTTTTGTATTTACAGTAAATATAGCAAACACCTTGAATAAAAATGCTTATGTTGCTTACATAGCCTACCTTGTGCACAGAGAAAGCAAAAGCCAGATGCAGTTGTCATTCTTCTCATCAGTGTGTCGTTGGCACATTTTTTGCTTCGTAATATGACGGCGTGGGTTAATTGTTTGATACGAAAATAAAAGTTTTACAAAGATTTGAACAATTGAACAAGACTTTTTTTGCTTTTGTAAGATAACTTGATGATTTGCCATTTTGGTGAAAGCATTTATCATTTGTGTGAAGAGATTTGCAAAACGATCCTAAAGTTACCAAAAAAATGTGCTGAAGCCATTAGAAAAAAAAAACTAAGAAAGAGCGCAAGAGCATTGGATAACAAAAATATTGGACAGTGTTACAGTGTCAAATCCTGTTTTTCCAAATTAACAATCTTAACCAATCATCTCAGAATAATCATGCCCAAAGATGTTCGTTATGAAAGGAACATACAGCCATTGCTTTATGTAGGCGTAAAAAGCAGGACTACAATAGATAACATTCAATAACGTTCAACAAAAACTAAGCTGCGCTAAAACACAGTACTTTCTGTTTCATTCTTCTTCTTTCAAATTTACACAGTGTGCCATTATTTCATTGTCAAAAGCGAAATTACGGTGCAACCAATATACAGGCGCATTAGATCAAAATATTGTTATTCATTGGACAAAAATTAAATAATTAAATCTGTGAAATAGCAGGACCGTGAACCTGGAACTCGTGATGGATGCTTTCTTCTCGCTAAACTTAATGAATAGTATTATGAAGATCATATCATCCTTGTAGGAATGAAATGGGAATCATTTATACTTCTCAGAGATTTGATAGAAGTCTGGTCTGACTGCTGGAGATAATGGTAAACGGCCTTCATTTATATAGCGGCTCGATCCCTTCAAGGTGCAATTTCCAACGTCAACTCAGTCAGCCGTCCACATCAAAATCACGATCATGATAATGTATGCTCCCACTGCTTCATTCACAACCTGACGACATACAGAACAACTGAGGGTTCAGTATCTTCCTCAAGGATACTTCCTTGGGGCTGCAGAGAAAAATACCCTGGTAATTCTTGTTAGGCAATCCATTACCATATAATGGAACACTAATTGTCCCGAGGTGTGGTTGTGAGTGTGAGCTGTTGTTCGTCAATCTGTGCCCTACAGCAGGCAACCGGTTCAGGGTGTACTCTGCCTATTGCCCGAAGACAGCTGGGATAGGCTCCAGCACGCCCGCGACCCTCGTGAGGATAAGCGGATTTGAAAATGGATGGATGGATGAATGTTTACATGTGAAAGGCAATCAAATAGTGCAGCTGATGACAGAAGAGCACTGTGATATAAATGTATTGATGGAGCTTGAGAGGCACTCCAAATAGCAATGAGCAAAACTGGCCAAACATACTGTAGGTGTGCCAAACTTGTAGCATTAAATTCTAAAAGCCCCGAGTCTGTAAATTTTCCGCACTATAAGGCGCACCTAAAAGCATTCCATTTTCTCAAAAGCCAGTAGTGTGCCTTATAATCCGATGCGCCTAATATATGGATCAATATTCTTATTTCTTGGACATAGTATTATAAATGTTCTATAAAGCGCTTTGTTACAGCTGCAGCGGTTGTGAAATCTCTATATAAATAAAGATGTATTGTTTTGTATTCCCTTTAGCGTAGCTCCATCTACTGGATGCATAACACAACCGCAGCCACTATTGTAGCTTCTATAATATGTGCCTTATAATGCGGAGTGCCTTATATATGAAAACAGTTTTAAAATTCATTGAAAGTGTAGTACTAGTGGGTGTTCGCGCTGTTGTGTGTCATTGCGTGGGAGAACGCAGACGACTCCCGGCCATCGAAGCGGCTCCCCTCATTCATTTTAAATTCAGCGCAGAGAGAGACACACGGTCTCCATAGCATGTAGATGCAGGAGATTGCCACGTGCAAAGTACATTTAAAAGTAACTGCAAGAAGTTCTCAACTTGCAGATGATGTCAAGTTGGCCGCTGTGGATCGGCACTTCTACGGCCTTCTACCCCCAATCGTGTGTCCATGTGTGACAAATGTTGTTAAATATACCTTGAAGGTTTACTGATCTTAATCATTAAGCTGTCCAATCAAATACACATTTTAAGAGCAAAGTAGTAAAAATGTACCATTATTCCCTTGTAAACTTTAATTGGCTAAGTGCAGCAGTTCAAAACATACAGCACTCTTAATCAAGTGACACAGATGTCTAATTAGCCAAGATACACATGGGACAAATGGAGAAACCTGGCATCCTTCACATCTACAGTTAATCAAGGAGCTAAACTTCAGAAGCACTGTACTCTCTTGCCACTCGCGAATAATAAGTTGTCACATCAACAGAAAATGCCTCCCAAAAGAGTTGCGAGTTAAAGGTCAAACTCAGCTTACACTCATCACCATTTCTCAAGTGTCCTATGGAATAAAGACAGCTAAATCTGTTTTTCCACATCTACTCGGTCAATCAACATCAAATGTTTTAATGTCATCTTAAATTGTTCCTGTCACATTTTTATATTGGTTGGCAGAAAAAAAATCATTTCAATTTCCTAAGCTGAGCTCTTGAATTTGCAGTTGGTTCAAGTTCCAGCCGTATCCCCTAGTCACAACCTTTGAATAGTGGCTAAAAGAATGAGAGTGCTGGTCAGTGGTGTGTTGAAGTTGTCATGGGCTCCTGGAATTCTCTTTGTGTGGGCTCCCCCTTTTGCTCATCATGCTAAATGAAATGTAATTTACTGTCATGTGTGAAATGTGCAAATAAATCTACAAATCTTAAATGCACACTTTGGGGCTTGTGTGTTACTACTCATATTGCAGAAGCTTTGGATGCATTCACTGTGCAAACTGTGGACCTGCCAGTGGGTAAATACACTTAATCAACACCTTGAATTACTGAGACAAAATTACAAAACTGAAATTCTTCTTTTGTGCATGTTTTGGAATGTAGCTGTTAAAATGTTTTAAACATAGCAAAGTTTCTCCCCTGATTTTAACTACAGCACAAACACATTTAAAAAAAGCATATACATTTTTATTTGACCTCTTAGGCCCAGCGTGATTGATATTTTGCCTGTTACCGTAACTATCACACATTTGAAAATGAATTGAAATAAAAGTATAGTGATGTTTTTCAGGACCCATATGGAAGGTGGAAAACTGTCTTTAATAAAAAACAATGGTGTTAAAGGTAGCTTAAGTGTCTTTTTTGTTTTAGTGATGCAGTCATGAAGTCAAACACAAGCCGACTTAAGTCTTTGCCATGGCTTCAGCTCACTATGACTGCAGCTACATAGCCACTGGAGTCTGGCCAATGGCTCATCAAAAAAGGGACTCATTAACCATGTTTGCAATGTTGTTCACTAGTAAGTAAATAGACAACAATGGAAAGCTCCCTCCAACCTTACTTACTATACGAACATGCACACATTGTAAAGAGCAACATGTCAGCAAAATTTTAAACCAGGCATCACAGAGAGATGAACAAAAATATGGTATGCAACCCTGCAGTTATGTTGTTGTAATTTCCGGACTACAAAAGGCATATGATTAAAAGCCGCGAAAACATCTAACTGTAACCATTAAAAACAAATTTGTACATACATTATATTGGCTACTTTGTATTAACGGTGGCAGGTCTCTATGCTACGACATGGGATATTTGCAAAGAAGGAAGCAACACAGATTAATTTTTAAAAACTTTTATTTACCTTAAACATTGGTTTGACTTTTTTTCCTAAACAATGCAGAACTCAGCTAGTTACACAGTAGTCTTTCAGAACCTCTCGGTCTCTCATACAGTATATAGCTAATGGATATTCATTAAGAGGGCAGACTCGGACCATTTCATTGCTCCACTGTTATATGTTTGGTAATTTCATTGGTCAGATGTGCGGGCATGCTGGTCATCGGGAATTTGCGTGTAATGGCCTCACCACCCCCCCGTCGCCAATTAACTTTCATAGTGAATGTCCACCGTACGAACCCCAACATCCCCCGGCCCCATCGTCTATTACGTTTCGACGCATGACGGCTGCCGTTTGCACCATCCCTCCCACGACGCTGTACGCTCCTCCCACCCCGATTGTCTCTTGCGTTTCGACGTGTGACAGCCTAGTACCGTACCAGTCAGTGATTAATTACTCTGTTCCCAAGTGGCACAGATTGAATATGTATTGATGTGTGACTGTATTCACTTGTAACAGTGTAAAGCAGAAAAAAAACATGAAAGATGATTGTTACATGAGAATCAGACCTCTTTCCTGATACAGATAAAAATACAATGTGTAGAAGATATCTGCCAATGTGATTGCAGCATACATAACAGAGTGGATATCCATGATCAATTTGAGTCTGGTTAACATCATTGGAATATGTTGCTCTGTGATGTACAGTATTCACATCTGCATCGACCTGACCAAAACAAATAAACAGTGTAGACCCTCACGTATGGTCGCGTAATATATATAAATACATTGAATTAGCACTTGGACCTGCAATGTAAATCTAGCCTGAGAAACAAACTTCAACAAATCCATCTGGGTACTACTGAATTGATAGGCTTGACATTCAAGCTACAGTACCATTTATTAATCCAGCAGTTTTTTTGCAGCGCAGAAGGCATCTGTATTCTACACACAATGAATGTCTTCACAACAACAAATACAATTGTTATCAAGCAATTCCATCCTGACAGTATCTTGTGATGTGTATAGTGAAGTACGTATCAGCAGACTACAAACCTCTTATCACCCAGGGACAACCAGACAGACGCATCTGAGTTTATATAAAACTGGGTCATGACAAGATTAAGGGTGATGCAACAAGCTAACCTTGAACAAGTAATTTTAAAATACACGGCCTTCTAAAGCATGTCCGACTAGAAGGTACCTGGATTGCATATCCCATTATTTCGTAGATGGCAGTGACAGAGCCTTGTCTGCAGCTGACAGCCCAGACTTACTTTTTCATCAGTTTGTCACCAGAGAATCTAGCAATAAACACAAAACCATTTAATTTCCCAGATATAACAGAGAAGCAGTGGTGGTAAGTATTGAGGTAAAAAATACAAAAATACTGTTACTATACTTTAGTGGGGTTTTTTCAGAGGTCTGTGTTTGTGTATTTTTACACTTACTCCCCACATTTGAACAAATATATCTGCAGTTTCTACTCCTTCGTTAAAATAGGCTTGTTACTTTTTTCAGCCACTGTGAATGACAACATGACCTCCAAAAAAAAAAAAAGAAAAAACTTAAATAGAACAATAGAATTATTATTGTTGTATATGTTAGTTGCTCCATGTATAGCACTTTGTATGCAGCGATGGCTGTTTGAAAGTGCTCTATAAATACAGTTGAGTTGAGTTGAGAACATCAACTGCTTTTAGATCTTGTTTGATTAAGTGATTAAGCGATTGGGATATTTTGTTACAATGTCGAAAATCAGGGACAGCAGTCAAAAGGAGGAATGTCAACCAGGAAGCATTCACACCAATGACGCTAGCTAACGGGAAAAAAAAAATTCTACAGGACAGGAAGCCTGTTTCCTCCAGTAAAAAAGAAATAAAGTGTTGTGAAGCCTGTTTCCCACAATAAAAATAAAAATGAAATTTTACAGGGGCGTTTCCGACAGAACACGTTCACGTGTAAGCAACGTTTGAAGCACTAACTTATTAGCCTTACATGGGTGATATGTAGATGGTACACTCGAAAGTTAGTTGGCTTCATGTAAAGTATTATGTAGTTGAACATAACAAAATGGACATTAAGATCAGCAAAGCTTTCCCTCACCCCTTCTAACCACTCTAGTTTTGGCTCTACACATCGGTAGACCTTTTAATTTGTTAAAATTTTGCTAAATGTGTAGTTTCCACTAGTAAAAAAAAAAAAAGACTGGCAGAAAGTAATAAACAAAAATGTTTAATTGAAATGGGCTTCCATAGGTATTGTATTATAAGTGACAGTCAAATTTAATTTCTACTTTTGCACTTAAGTCTGTACTTTGGGTCTGTACTTCAGTCTTTTTATACAAGTATTGAGGTCTCAGTACTTTGACTTCCCCTGCCTAGATGTGATTTTACTGCAGTCATGTCTGCAGCATACCCAGCAGCAGAGAATCTACATTGGTCCCCAAAGCAGTGAGCTCTCTGCTGCCACTGCAGACACCGTGGTAATTTTTCGAGAATAAACATAATTTCATTGAGATGCAGCGCATAGGAGAGGGTATAGGGCTGGACACTCTGATCCTTCTTTGTGATGTCTGCAGTGATAATTATTAATGGGGGGGCTGGAACACAGTCAGTCAGGATGGGGCTTAGGGACCTAAAGGTTATTGTGTTTAAGATGTGCTGCAGAGCTCACAATACTCTTTTATCATAATGATCTGGTATGGTAGATGTTGTTCATGAGGATAGCACTGCAGAAAATGGGTTCCGTTCTGGGCTAGGTCATGAGTAAGGTGTTTTTTTTTTGTGTTTGTTTTCTGAAATCGGGTTTGATTTTGTACCAAGAAGCAAGACAGTGCATGAAAGGAGGTTTGCTGCTCGGTCTCTCTTTATAGGAGGCAGGGAGGAATGCGAGTTTCACAATGCTGGCCAATTGTGATGGGCTTCTTTTTGAAAATCACTTCTTGAATGGGGCAAACAGCCAAACAGACAAATACAAAATGACAGAACATTTGCAAGCAGCTTCAATCAAAAGTTCTCCCACTAGATGACAGAAGATACATTTTTAACCTCTGTACCCAATTTTTGTCAATTGTTTTGCAAAGTAGTGTACCTTGTATTTTTCTCCAATGTGAAATATGTGCCATGGGTCAATAAAGGTTGGGAAACACTGCTCTCGACCACACTCCTTAAAGGCACAAATACAAGACGTCAGTTGTTGTTGAGACTCGCCTTGACCCAGCATACAGTAATGACATTTTGCCAAACCATTTCTATATGTTTTTGTACAATATGGTGCTTTTTTAACACCGAACAAAACTGTTGGGGTGGGTGTTTGGAGAGCTGAAATGGATTAAGTGTTTTTAACTGGATACCACGGTATCACATGATGCTGAATGAGCATAACGTAAAAATACAGTACAGTTGGACAGATTGAACCTACGTCACAGTGGACATATTAATCATTCATAATGGTGGACACATTGATTATTCTTCATGATGAGCACACTGATCTTTTGCTGTCATGGTTAAACTCAACAAAATGGTGACTTGCTCGCAAGTGGACACAATAAACTGCAAATTACTGACATAAAAGTGATTGATGATGGTGACAAAAGGCAAAAAGACCAAAAGCTTGCAATATTATACAATGTTAGGACCCTTCTGAGGTCACGCGGCCAAAACGGACAGAACTGTCATGCAGTGTGCCGGTCATAAGTGGCAACCATCACTTATTGAGTGAGGTGATCAATCATTGCTAATAGCCTCTAAAAATATCCACACTTACTCGGTGCCACTCTGACTCATGGCGATCAGATTATTCGTTGACAATCACAGCATGTTTTTGTAATTCATTAAAAAAATAATGTAGTTGAGTATGGTGCATGTGGAGCATCAAAACCTAATACAGGTACAGGGTCGCAATTTTTCCATTGCAATGTGCCGGTAAATGTGCAATGCTCAACTGCTTGATGTGTGACAAAGAATCGCTAAGAGTAGTATTTGGTTAGATTTTAGCGATGGTCCATTATTGTAATCCAGAAACTCCCAACCATTGTGTCGTGCCACATTAACCTTAAAAGATCATCAGGTGTGCGGTGGGAAATTATCAAATTTCACTCATGTAACTAATCGTCCGAGATTTTTTATTTTTTGAATGAATGTGTTCAACTACAGTATCAAAAGGTATGTCAGCAATGCACAGTGATGGGCAGAACAATGTAATGCCATTCCATTAGACGGTAAGAAGTACATAGTTTAACCTGTGTATCCCTTTTTGTGACATTTTTTTCTCTTATAAAATATATGCTTTGGCTGAATAAAAAGGGAAACACTGTTCTAATGTACAACAATGCACTGTTTGCTCAAGTTGAAGGCCTCAACGGGTTCGTGTTTTTTTCTAAAACCAGATGTATAGCAGGATCATTGACTTCCAAAATCTGAAAAGGGTCATTGCACTATTGATGATTTTGTCAGCTATCAACACTTCGACTGAAAAAAACACAGAAACAAATCACACTGTAGTTTGTGACTTTGGGAAAATCTGTCCTCCCCGCTTCAATAATGCAATCTTGGTATACATCTCTGTCACCACAAGGTCACAGCCTCTCTCTCTCTCTCTCTCTCTCTCTCTCTCTCCCTCTACACCGCCCTCTCGCTCCCTCTCTCTCTCTCTAGCGCGCACACGCCTACCTAATGGAGAGAGTAGAGGTCCTGCATGGAGCATGATGTGAGGAGAATTTTAATTTCCTCCTTCCTGCTTTGCTTAGGTTGCCACTTTACACACTTTACACACACCGCAAGCACAATTATTTTTGTCACCAACCCAGTGGCACTCCTTACTGTGTTATTTGTTTCTCAACTCCAACTGAAACTGATTGCTGGACATGTTTGCAGCATCAGCGATTGAAGACAAGTCTGGCATTCCAGACGTGCCTGAACTACACACGGCAAACATTTAAAATACAAATGGTATCGCAGTTCGACCAGCAAACAATGCAATGATGAGCCACTCACTTGATGAAGTAGCTGGCTCCTTCGTCCGTGAATCCCTCTTCCCATCCTCTCGGCAAATCTGGAAGAGAAGCAGGACACCAAATCAAAACTACGCCGAGCCATGCGCCACATCTGAGAGAGCAGTCTGCGTTTCGTACGATCTGCGGCGTACCTGAACGTATCATGTGTCCGGAATTAACAGGTTCGCCAGTTCGCGGGTGAAGCCAAGTGGTACTGCGAGTTTTGTCACTGGAAAAAAAAAAGACACCTGTTACTTTGAGGACGGTGTTTGAAAAAAAACTCGCGTTGAGTATTCCAACAAGTACCGACGGGTGACTGCATGAAAAGTGGCTCACTTGATAAAAAACACCCGGCCATCCCTACAAACTCCGTAGGACCAGTGGTCAGGTAGGGTGTCCCGTCCGAGCGGTGCCGCCATGATTCCTCCAGTCGTCCGGTTCGACTTCTTCCCCCCCCCCCCTCCTTCTTCCCGCCACCCCTTCCCCCTCGCCGTCCCTCTCTCTTTCTCTCGAGCTGCTCGTCCCTTCTCGCTCCGCCGATTTGTCGACGAAGCGCCAATAATCCCACCGCTAAAGCTGCACAGTTTTAAAGGGGCCGAAAGGCGAAGGCGCCATCGACCTCGCTCTGCCACTGCAGCGTTTGTTGTGTGTTATGGAAAGCCCTAAGAGCATTATTCTTTATCCTTGACTTCCATCATGTGCTTTTGTCCGCTCTTTGTCCATTCTGGCAAAACAATTCTTTACACTAGTAGACGGACTGTTCCTTAAAGTAACGTTTTTTCCACTACTAGTGCTACCTTTAGACTACTAGTACTTGTGTCGTGATTTTTGCGATACCAAAAGTACCCTGAAACCATAGATAAAATCTAATCTATCTCGAACAGCTGTTGAATCGAGACGGAACTTCAATTTCTTTGTATTTTTTTTTGGGGGGGGGCAATTCTAAATAAATAAAATTGCAGCTAATCGAAACCCAAAATATATATATTTTTTAATTTATCCATTTATTTCATTGTGAAACAGACTAGACGTGTGTGTGTGTGTGTGTGTGTACATGTATATATATCTATAGATATATATAGATATCTATATATATCTATAGATATATATAGATATATATATATATATATATATATCTATAGATATATATAGATATATATATATATATATATATATACATAAGTCGTCAGGTATATTCATTAACCTACCATGCATGCCTTTGAAATGTGACAGGATACTGGAATTCCCGGAGAAAACCCCATGCACGCACAAAAAGAATATGCAAACTGAACACAGGAAGGCCGGAGGCTGGAATCGAATCCTGGACCACTGTAATGTGAGGATATGCTAACCATCGTACCACAGCTGGAAACAGCGGAAGTCAACACAGCCGGGAGCAACGTTCTGGTTAATGTTGTGGGAAGCTAAGGTGAAGCTAGCGTCACGTAACAATGATAATGTCTGCAGTATGAAAATATTTAATGAGAAAAGCGTAAACAGTCCAACGAATACTTGCAATGCGTGTAAATTGAGTGCTTTGCATGGTAGAAAGTAAAGAGCTATTTAACACCAATACGTCATCTGAAAAACTGATGTGCCCCAACAAAAACGAAAGAAAAAGGATTTCACTGTTTCACTTGGTTTACACCACTGCTTCACTGTCCATAAAAAGGTTTCATGTTGGAATAGTTTTCTTTAAAAATAAATAAACAAATAAATAAAGGCATTTTGGATGTGCTCTTTTTTTCTCCTTAATACATTCCTGAGGTATTGGATCATAAAATCAAGTGAGAGTCATACCAGATCAGACTTCGCCTGCTTCAACAAGGTGTCAGGTGATTGTGAACCAGGGCATTCTGGAAAAAGTGCAAGACATTCATGGAGCATGGTGAAAAACAAGAAAAATGTAACAGGTGAAGGCAATTGTGATGGCAGTCGTGATCAAGGCATTGTGGGCAGTAACCCCCAAGCTGGGTGGATGGCTCCAGCAGATACCAAGAGCAACATATGAAATCTCTGTCCGAAAGAGCACAATTCTGGGAACAGCTGAGCTCCTGCAAAGAACCCTCAATGGTAAAATGGGCTGTCACTTACATAGCATTTTTTTACCTTTGGTACTCAAAGCGCTTTATACTGTTTCCCCATTTACCTGCTGATGACGCAGCATCAGGAGCAAATGGGGATTCCGAATCTTGCTCAAAGACACTTCGACATGGTTGCAATGGCCGGGGATTGAACCCCCAACCTCTGGGTTGAGAGATGACAACTCTACGACTGAGACATGCTGCCCCTTCAAGCATGTGTCTCTGGGGGCTGATATGTGGCGTCCAGCTGAAGTTCTGACCTGCAGCTAACAATTGAATAGTCAATGAAGTACTCCACAGGAAAGATGGAGCATAGAACTCTGAACGGGTGCAGTGGATTTATGTGATGCTGTGTTGGCACTTAACACCAGCATGTGGCCAATCGTAAGATAAAATGTGCCTGTAAAGTAGAGTACACACCCACACACAGATTTTGGGAGAAATCCTACTCGTGGCGAGGAAAAACCAATGCCAGGTGAAACTGTAAAAATACCTTTGGCCTAATCAGTCATTTACCCTCCTGGTGTCATGCGACCCATAACTTTTATTAGGCCGCAGGTGCCTATGGGAAACAGCTGAGCAAGTGTGTTAAATTTGGTATTTTTGCTGACACATACTGGTCACTGGAAGAACTCTCTTGGGAGTGGGTGATCTGAAAAAAAGAAAATAATTGCTCTACAGAAAGATGGGCTATCCTATAAAGATTGCCAGGACCCTTAAACGGAACTGCAGCCCGGTAGCGCAGACCATGTGGTGGTTTAACAGGACAGTTAAGAATGACATAAAATCTCTGATGGAAAGATTTTATAATCAGGGCAGTTTGGTCCCAAAACACAATAGTTTGTTTTGCCAAACTTGTGTTGGAATCAAAAGAACAGAAATGTTCTACCTTAGAGGTTCTACTTTATTTATTTTCGACATAGTCAACCCATCCATTTTCCGATCCACTGTATCATCACAAGGGTAGCAGGGGTGCTGGAGCCCATCCCAGCCACTTTCGGGCAGTAGGCGGGGGAAACCCTGAACCGGTTGCCTGCCAATCACAGGGCACACAGACCGCGCTCATACGTCAGGACAATTTAGAGTGTTCAATCAGCCTGCCAATCATGTTTTTGGAATGTGGGAGGAAACCGGAGTACTCGGAGAAAACCCACGCAGGCCCAGGGAGAACATACAAACTCCACACAGGAAGGCTAGAACCGGGATCGAACCCACGACCTCGGAACTGTGAGGTTGACGCGCTAACCATTGGCCCACCGGGCCGCCCTTTTCGACGTAGTGACTTTCTCAAGCAAAAAAATATGAACATATGCATCAACAGGAAGAGAATGAATGGGTACCAGGCCGTGAGTGAAGCTTTTGGCTGCCTCATCTTCTCTATAGTGTTGTTTGGAGGAGAGAGCCTTTCTGACATTTGCTTACACTGCATCAAACGGTGTAATTTACCAGAGCTGCCCCTTCATTTTACTTTAGGCTTTGTAAGTGTCGAGCACAGCATCTACAATATATCCTGACAGAGCGCCGTTTACGGTGTATCCTTTGTATAGAGCAATAGTAAATAGTGCAAAGGGCATCTCAGTGCAGGGAAAAGCAAGATAGCTTCTCTTGTTGAATCCTGAAAGCTGTCACGGTATTCACAGGCTACGCATCCAATCTCATGCGCTGATATTTCTGCAACCTAACCTAACAGTCAGACAGTGTTGTGTGTAAGATCAAGCATAATTGTGCCACATTAATAAAGATAATGTTCATTCATATTTGTCTTCATCAGTTATGCCCTCTTTTAAATCGCCTTTAAACAGACTCAATATTGTGACATTGTACACGCTACAGGAAAACCATCTGATCTTCCACTTCATCAATTTCATTTTTTGACCTTGACATGATTTGTCATCAACAGCAGCACTCATGCACACACTCACTTAGCCATAGAACTGAATACACCCCCTGTATGTATGCACAGTCAAGTGCAGCTCTGTAGTATATAATCTCAGCTGGATTCCTGCCTCTGGATGGCTAGAGGTTCAGCAAGGTGACACAATGATACTGTCTTTTCCTCCGAAAGCTTCCTCATGCTGTGTGTGCTAAAAGGCATAAAAGGGAACCATACCTGTCAACTTTTCGGAGCGCCAACCTGTATAAACTACCAAAAAAATCCTTATAAAGAGCAAAAAATCCTTATAACATACCAAAGCATTTTATATGTCAAAATAACGGCAGAAAAAAACCCACGAAATGTGAATGATATATTTGTTTCCTTGTAGAACTTGCTTGTACACTACCGAAGTATGCAATGAATACTCTGCTGTTTTCAACTAGGAACCACGTGATTTACTGGAAAGTTACCGGAAATGAAAGCATTCGAGTAGACTAGCACCATTCTGGGCAAAAGCAACGGAACTACCTGTTAGGGGAAAAAAAAACCCGGAAATTTTCAGAGTCCGTATGATTTGTGCGATATGGCCATATATGTAAGATTCACCACAAAATCCGTATGAACTATGGCTAAACGTATGAGTTGACAGGTATGCGGGAACATTTAGATAAAGCCTCATCTTTAAATGGAGAATATTCCTTCTTGTAAAATGAATCCTTTTCAGGGATTCTTTTTTAAATGACTCTGCTCTTCATACATGCTGTCAGTAAAATTATCGATCCATTTTTTTATCGCGCTTGTTCTCATTAGTGCCAAACGCAGGTCACGCAAAATCAAAATTTAGTGTTGCATTAAACAATCATGCTTGTTTTTGGAATGTGAAATGAAATTGTAATGCCTGCAAAAAAAAAAGAAAAAAAAAACGTACTCAACTGGGACAACATGTAGCTCCACATGGGAAGGCTTGAGTCGAGATTCAACTTCTAGTTCTTGGAAGTACAATATGAGACAAACGTGCTAGCCAGTCTGAGCTTCTCAAGCAGACAACAAGGGGGCCCCCTGCTGGAGAAATTGATTTCCACGCCTAATAATAGCCAAGTTGGCCAATGGAACAAAATGACAGTCGATGGAACCTTAAAGTCTCGTGCCCTTGATTTGAAATAATAAAATAGTGAATTCGACTGACATTTTCATGAAGGCGAAAAAGCTATTAATTTAATTAATCTACAGACTATTCGATGCGTTTAAAAGAACGGATTTGAGGATACGCATATACAACACAAATTAGACTAAATCGCCGAAGCAAACTCGCATTCAAAGCCGTAAGACTATCAGGAGGCATCCATTTTTTTTTTTGCGATTTAAAACAGTTGCCAAGTGTTGTAATATATCTGAAAAAAATCCCAAGGGTTAAAAATTATATCCATCCATTGTCTAATCTCCGTATCCTCACGAGGGTCGCGGGGCATGCTGGAGCCTATCCCAGCTGTCTTCGGACAGCAGGCGGGTTGGGGGGCACCCTGAACCGGTTGCCAGCCAATTGCAGGGAATACAGAGACGAACAACCATCTGCGTTGCGCTCACACTCACGCCTAGGGACAATTTAGAGTGCTCCGCTAACCTGTCATGCATGTTTCTGAAATGTGGGAAGATGACGGAGTGCCTGGAGAAAACCCACGCAGGCACAGGGAGACCATGTATATTCCACACAGGAAGGCCGGAGCCATAATCGAACAAGGGAACTCTGCACTGTGAGACAGACATGCTAACCAATCGACCACCGTGCTGCACCTGAAAAATTATAGAACATTTTAAACCAATTTTTGATCCATCTGAAATGAGCCTGAAGTGAAGGTAAAATAAAAGGAAGAGCAACCTAAAGCAAGCCCCCTCAAAGACAGCATGGGTTTTCCAGCACTTCATCGCCAAGCCCTGAACTACAATTGTTAAGTACTATGCAGAACTGTGTATGGGGCACATGCAGTGGACACATTGCCAAACACAGATATCCTCCCTAAGCCCCACTACGTCAAAAGCTTCCCTGAGCGGTCTAATATTGCAGCTTATTAGAAGCTTAATTGTGTTAGACAACTAATCTGTTCAGCCTACTAAATGCGGATCTTCTCATCTTTTAGCTTTGACATAAAAGTGTTTGAGACAGGTGATGTCTTGAATGTGGCTCTGGATCTTTGCCCAGTTGAACAGCAATGTGTGTGCTGTTAAGTCTCTGTGGATGAACGGCTTACAATTTAACTGGGCCACACTTTACCTGGTCATTTAATTCCATACTTGACAGGTGGGCGATTGAAAAATCAGTTTCCCATAATTCCCTTTGACCGTACATATTTTCATTTGATAGTGACAGAAGGCAGATCATCACCTTCCTAAAACAATAGCTTATGTTTTTTTTTTGTTTTGTTTTTCAGGCAATCTGTGTCTGTCAAGAATGTTTAAAAAATGGCACACGCAATTAACATGAAAGTTTTAGTTTGTTAGTGAGAACTAACTGTACTGACAAGCGAGACAACGTACAGTACTTGTGTCAAACTGGAGCATACACAACCTAAAAACTATGTTACTGGATGTCCGCTAGGTGGCAGTGAAAACCGTTCAGAGAACTAATGAGTGGAATCGTCCTTCATGCTTCATTGTATGGGTGTCACAATGTTACTGAGCAGTTTAGTAAAATTTCTAATATTTTCAATTCACGTGAGATGGTCAGATGGCCACTTCTGTAAATCAAGGTACACAGTAGGTCTGAGAATTGTCAAAGTACAGTCATGTGCCTCCATACAAGAGATGGTTCAATCATCAACATATCGACTCTATGTGTCTGATTGAACTGGTTTCTTCAATCCATTTGCTAGTTTGCGTTGCATGGGATGTGGCCAGCTCACATTACACAGCCCCTCATGATAACTTGCTATTTTTACAAACTTCTCAGCGTGTACATGTCAATGTGCAAAGAACCACCACCAATGGATCTGTCAAATGCTGTGCTTGGAGAGCACATGAGACTTCAAACCTGCACCACACATTCAAACTGAGTATTTAAATACCAAGACTGAAAGTTGACTATGTGATGTGAAAAACTTGTAGTCTGGGGTGAAATGCCACTGCCAAGTAGCACAAAATGATAAGTGAACTCAATGTACACTCTGTCAAGTGGGTTAATAGTGCCTGTAGTATCTCTCAAGTACGTGGGACATGTGATGTAAGATGCAACACTTGAAATCATTACATGGCACAGATCTTGATAGTCCCCCCCAACCCCCAAGTAAAAAAGGACAATGCGATAGATGACATGTAATGTGAAAAGTTCAAATGTGTAAGAGTCACATGTGTGGAGGGGAGGTGGCGGTGTTTCCGAGCAGATTTGCCGTGGCTATCCAAATGACTAATTTACAGTGGTCCATTTAGATTCAGCTTAATCCAAACCTACAGACTGAGACATGAAACAAAGGATTGTGTAAAAGAGAACATATTTGACATGGTTTTGCAGAGAACTTTCTGCATGATTGTAGAGAGATGCTTCTTAGTCACCACCACACCATTTGAGATGCAAAGGCAGTGAGCAGAGCAGGGTTGGCGCACAATAACAGATTCAAAGCAAATGCTTACGTTTGTCTTTAGAGTCCACAAATCCAAGCATAAATTTGCATAGACTACCGGTATCTTGTTTTGACTGGTTAGCTCTTTGGAGGATGCCATTTGCCAAATATGCTTTATAAATACTACAGCATGGGAGTGATACTGAAGCAATGTGATTGGACAATCAGCGGGTGCTCTCACTTTCTGGCAACGCAATCACACAAGTGCTTTTTAGATGTTTGGATTGCTTCTAATCAATTGACAAACGGCACTGTGGGAGCCTACTTTTATAATGATTAAATGAAAAGCAAATAGAAGTAAAATAGTCACAATGAGTCAACAGGGGCAAAATGTGGCAAAAGAGGAAAGTGGGAACACTTGACTACTGTGTGACTGTTTGTTTATGTACAAGATAGTGCATAAAACAATGGTCGGCTGCTGTTGAAATTAGTTCTAATAGTCAACACCATCTATGCCGCCTCTGAATACCGCAGCCATAAAAATGATCCTTAATATGAGGACAAGCAGTATCGAAAATGGAAGGATGATTTTTCCTGAGCTGATGCAATTGACCACAGCTAAGGTACTTTTGGGTGATAAAAAATGACTAAAACAGCACATACACACCTGGTCACAATTTTCAGTCCAAATCAAATCGGATGAGTGTTGTGCTTTCAGTCACTTTCACACATCACCGTCAGTTATATGACATGGTTATGAAAAACAAAAAATCTGAAAGTCAAGAAAGTCACCAGGCCCGGGGAGAACATGCAAACTCCACACAGGGAGGCCGGAGCTGGATTCGAACCCGGCACCTCTGCACTGTGAAGTCGACGTGCTAACCACTGGACTACCGGGCCGCCCGTCAAGAAAGTCACTTGTCGAATCTAACCTTTTAAACTGGAGGCACTTTTTTTTTTCTGCAAAAATCCACAACATATTCTTGGACTCCAGATGGGCAAATGACTCATGCTACGAGTACAAGTCTCGCATGCTGCACTTGGCGACTTTGCTCGTAGCTCTGGAGGGCAAGAGCTCAACCTCCAAGTATGGTGTCATGAATTTGACACATACTTTTCCAACGAGAGGTTAGCTGTGGGCTGGTGGCAATGGGGAAACTTTTTTTTCCTCCTTCTTCTTTTTTTATCTTTACTGAATACTATGAATGCATCTGCATATTGTCAGGAATATTTTCCTGGATAATAAAACACTGTGAACGTGAAACTAATTTGTTCCTTATTCAGGCTGTAGAATATAACTGAATAAACGGGGATGTAATGTCATCCGCAAGGTCAAGATCTGTTTATTTGATTTCCTTTTCCAGGTGATTCCAAAGTTTTGATTCTAAATTGCAGTCATCATGACCAAATCTTTTGCCGCTTAGAACAGAAGGCGAGACAGAATGCAGCCTTGTCTGACTCCTGATTTTATTTCTAAACATGTATTGTGTTTCCATTTCTGCTTTTGCTGGCACAACTGGTGTTGAGATATATATTCTGAAAGATATTGAATGAATTTTGTGGGCACACCAATGCTGTATCTGAAATTCATTCATTTCAACAAAATCGTATATGTGCAATGCTGAAATCATTTGAGGTGAGTGATCAAGTGTACAAAAAATGCCATCGTGAGCGGCAAAAGGGAGAGCGGTTATTATGAACAAAAACAAACAAAAAAAAAAAGTCACAATCTATTTCGCTTATTCTACCTAAACTTCTGCACAATGCAATGAAACCTTCAAACATAAACGTCCAAAGCGTTGTGAAATGAGTAAACTGACCTGATATTTCCAGGAAAACAACAAAGAAGACAATATTGAGCATGGTTCTCATTTTCATTTAACAAAATGAGCAATGTTCTCTTTCAGTAGCGTGACAAAAAAACCTTTGGCGGCTACTGTGTGCATGAGAGTTCATCCAAATAATTGTATGAGCTGTGTCACATCGTCATCACGCATATTTTCACACTGGTGTGATTTGTTCTCAAGGGACAGAGTTAATGGTTGGGTGTAATGTTACAATGGTAGGTGAGAGAGGCCGGTATGGAAAGCCGTTTGAGGATTAATTCGATATCCTTGACAGCTTGAGGTCCATGTCCAAATACAGTCTGCCCTCACTGGTGAGACGCAAGTAAACTACTGTGCTGCATTTGTAGCACTCCTAGGCCCAACTGGTATAGGCAGGCAGCCATTAGTATACTCTTGGAACCTACAGGTTGCACCAAAATGCCCCCTTTTTTTCCCTCACTAGTAAAATGTAGTTTTCCAAGAAGTATATCAAATATGTCCCTACTAGTGTGATAAAATGCCATACAGTAGTGGAAGGTTTTATCGGAAAAACTGTTACCAGTAGAGGTGCAACAACTAACCGATTAATCGACAACTAATCGATTCTCAAATTAAATGGCAACTATTTTCCATCCATCCATTCATTCTGAACCGCTTGATCCTCACAAGGGTCGTGGGGGGTGCTGGAGCCAATCCCAGTTGTTTTTGGGAAGCAGGCAGGGGACACCCTGAACCGGTTGCCAGCCAATTGCAGAGCACACAGAGGCAAACAACCATCCGCGCTCACACTCACACCTAGGGGCAATTTTGAGTGTAAAATCAGCCTACAATGCATGTTTTTGGAATGTGGGAGGAAACTGGAGTACCCCCATGCAGACACGGAGAGAACATGTAAACTCCACGCAGGAAGGCCGGAGCTGGGATCGAACCCACGACCTCTGCACTGTGAGGTCGACGCGCTGGTCCACCAGGCCACCGACAACTATTTTTGTCATTGATAAATCGTTCCAAGCCATTGTTTAACCAAAGAAAATTTCCACCTCTCAAGAGCAAATATTCTCTGATTTCAGTAGCTGTCCATGAAAGCAGAAATATTATCTTTGTGCTTAATCAAATTAGAAAATTGCAAACGTCTGCTTTTACATGAACATGTTACAGACCAAACCAGTAACCAAGTCATGTTATGTTGGTGCAATTTCTGCATTGTTAATTTGATATAATGACCTGTATCTGAATAAACGAATGGACATTTTAAAAATCTGTTTCAGAATTCATCATATCATTAAAAAAAAAAAAATCAACATAATTGATTGTCAAGCGTACTAGTTCATGGACCTACTAAGACACAGACACCTGTGTCTTACAAGTGCATGACAAAGATTGTACCAGTACATGGAATTAAACCAAAGATATTGAATAAATGGCCAAAAGGGTATCCAGTAAATGCTCAAACGGCTTTGTATCGTTCACAAATCAACTAATGGCTTATGGAAAGTTGTTTGAGCATTTATTGAATATCTGTGATATCCCACTAAAAGTCCAAACACTCGCATGCACAGAACACTCGTGCGCAATTTTGCCTGAGTAGTTGCCTGTATGCCATAGTTGTCTTAAATGTCATACAATGGTGGGAAAAAAAAAACGTTTCTAGTTAGACACAGTCGTTCTACGAGTGTGCTGAAATGTCTTATGAATAAGGTCAACTAGCTTACTAGGACAAGGACGTCAAGCTGGATAGTAAATGTGTACCAGGAGAAATTAACCAGGAAGGACACAAACAAAGGGGCGAAATGTAATAAACGCATTAGTTATCATGTAGTTGTTAACCGTTAGGAGTTCAAATAATGACACTTAGTGCTTTCAATTTCGAAGTCTTTGTGTCTTGTACTCGAGGTTTTCACCACCACACGAGTGAATGAAGGCGGGGTTAGAGAAGGAGGGGCGTATGCGGTTGGTGGAAGCCTCTGATTGGTCGTACATCCCTCGGTCACCCCGGAGCAAGTATTTAAATAGCCAATCGCGTGGCTCTCTTGAGTATGTGTGGAAGTGTCAAGAGCTCACGATCCTCTCTCGGTGGAAGACCGCGTACGCGCGACATCTCGCTGAACTTACACACTCAAAAACCACGTACCATGGATGAGTCGAGTAGTTGACGTTTCCTGTAACCTTCTCTTTTTAAGCTTTCTTCCGTCCGATCATATATC
The DNA here is from genome assembly GCF_001891065.2 of Hippocampus comes. Classification (NCBI taxonomy): domain Eukaryota; kingdom Metazoa; phylum Chordata; class Actinopteri; order Syngnathiformes; family Syngnathidae; genus Hippocampus; species Hippocampus comes. The sequence goes on from NW_017805824.1 coordinate 3,465,674, forward strand.
ACCTGTCTATTGGCGTTTTTGACTTCGCGACGCTTTTTTTACCACCTGCAAACCACCAGCGGAAATCATGAAGTACATCATCGGCATCGGAGGGTGAGTAACACAAATGAATGGAGCGGGGCGGTTTGCTAAGCTAGCCGCCGTAGGCCGAGCTGCGAGGCATTAAAGAGGCCGTGACACGTGGAGGAGCGGTCGTGACATGCGCGCTCTTCTCGTGTCTTCCGGATCAAGCGCGGCGCAGCTCATTCAGTGTACAAGTTTGATCACATTTATCTTGACAGGACTTTTCCGGGTTTGAAGTGATGGCCCCGCGTGGAAACGAGCCTTGGTTATACGTTCTGACGTCGAGCTAATGCTAATAGTGCTCAGCATAGTCAGATAAAACTGAAAATAAGGATGCATGCTGTTTAAATTGACTATAGTGAGTGCGAAATGTTGCTCATCCTATGTATATTTTTTAAACGAGAATGAGCGTAATGATGAACAGAGTTCATATTTGTAACATAGAGGGCATTACTGTCAGTGTAATAGTTCTCATGTTAATAATTCCTCAAAAGTTATTTTATTTATTTATTATTTATTCATTTATTTTTACTCCTTTCAGCGTAACAAATGGAGGGAAAACCACCCTCACCAACCGGCTGATCAAGAACCTTCCCAACTGCTGTGTCGTACACCAGGATGACTTCTTCAAGGTGAGCATCCAAATTGTTTTTCTTCTTCTTTTTCTTCTTCTTCAAATGTTAGGCCTTAAGATCAGGATTACCAGGGCGGGTTGGTTGGCTATTACCATATCATTACTAGTAATGCCAATGAATCCCAGTTCTATAGCCTTCCATCTAGCATGGAGCATTAGTGTATGTACCTTGGTACATCTTATCAATGTATGTTTCAGCCCCAAGATCAGATTGCAGTTGAAGATGGCTTTAAGCAGTATGATGGTAAGCCTGTGTTTATATGGAAGGATCTGGGTGTCTTCTCATTTGTAACATGCATGCTTTGTTGGCTGTATAAAAGTCAGGTTCTCATAACTGCATTGCCCCCCCCCCCCTTCTTCCTTCTCTCCCGCCTTCCGACTTTCCTATCTCGTCTCCAGTCATTTCTGCTCTGGACATGGACGCCATGATGAGCACCATCTACGCATGGCGGGAGAACCCGGTGAAGTTTGAGAAGTCTCACGGCGTCAATAACACCCTGGATACGGAGATTCTTCCCAAGTCTGACCAGAAAGAGGAGACTCACATCCTCATTGTGGAGGGCTTCCTGCTTTACACTTACCAGTAAGGACGCATTCCTCCCTGACATTTCCTGTCCTGTGACGTCCGTTGGCGGGAAAGAGACAATCATTTGACTTGTCCTTTTGCAGACCTTTGATCGACGTGCTGAACCAGCGGTTCTTTATTTCCATCCCCTATGAAGAATGCAAAAAGAGGAGGTGGTAAGTGTCCGAACACATCCAAGCAAGCCAGTCAGTTAGGCACTATTCCCTAATTTTCAAATGTAAGGCTCCACAATGAAGATATATTGACCTCTTCCTGCCAGATATCCTGGCCAATTCAAACCATTTCAGAATGTTCAGCTAAATTGGATATGTTGCAAAAAGTTGAAATGGAAATATGTTTTACATACTATCGTTAAATCTTTATAACTCCCTTCCACATTTGTAGAGAGATCCAAACTGAACTTCAAAATGTTCATCTCAGACAGGACACCTAGGGGACTATTACCACTCCCAAATTCTCGCAATAAAGTTGGCAAACCAAGAAATATTTAACGTAAATAGCTCCTTCCATATTTCTTCACTGATTTCAAACCACTCCAACTTAAAGTCTCTGATCCTCGATTTCAACAAGTGAAGCAATTTTACATCATTTCAGTTCCGCTTTCAGCATCAATATGTCTCCACAGAAATTGCATTTTCTTGTTTCCATATATACTTTTTGTTTGTTTTGTTTTACTACAGCTCAAGGAACTACACGGTGCCAGACCCCCCCGGCCTCTTTGACGGCCATGTCTGGCCCATGTACTTGAAACACAAGAACATCATGGAGAGGACAGGCGTTGATGTTTGTAAGTGTTCACACTCATGTCCCTCTTAAACTGAATTTACTTGTTAAAAGAAAAAAAAATAATAGCAATAATAATAAAACGGTGCATATTTTTGTTTGTTTGTCACTACAGTGCAGCTAGATGGAACCAAGTCAAAGGAACAACTGTTCAACTCTGTCTTCGGGACCATCCTGAATAATATCCAACATTCTCTTTAACAAAGGTATCATCAAAGACTGCTTATCTTTATGTCAATGTTTTTCTGGAAGTCAATATTTGTATTATTTTTCTGCACTTCAGGTCACTTGATCAGCTAAAATGGAGCACGAATTCAACCCAGCCTGCTTGAAGTCCAGCTCGCCTTAAGTTTCTGCCTGGCAGCTTATTTAGCTGACTGCTATTTCTAAACTTCAAAAAATTGTATAAATATGTAACTGGCGGCATCAAATGCTGGCGTGATTTTATATCAAGCGTATTTATTGCTTTGTACGGCCTACACTCCGCAGAGAGTGGATGAATATATTCAGAGGATGGATGCATACGTCAATAAAATCCTCAAGCCAACTTTGTGTTGTTGTGATGAGTGGAAAGTTACTTGTCAATGCAAATGACACTATCTCATAAGACATTCTCAAAATTCTACCCATTATGTACCACTCTTGAGCATGTGATGCCCACTATCGGTGGCCACGCTGCTCTTGGTGCAAGTGATAAGTGGTGTCACGAGTTTGAGCCCCTCCTTCTTCACTTCCAATTAGAAGTGAGGGTCTTATCTGTATTTAGACAGTGTCCCCAGGTTTCTCAGAATAAGTACCAAATACGCCACAATGATGCCAGTGGCCCAAGGATGACGTCTGAAATGGCAAGTTGGAGAAAGTAGACATGGTGCTTCCCCCTTAGGAGATAACCTGTCACATTAATGACAATAAAAGGCACCTGACATTGCTAAACGGTTTGGCAAGTAATGGAAAAACGTTACTGTTCAATCTTGTCTTTTATATGCAGAAACTAAAATTGTCAAAAAAAAAAAAAGGTCCAGTCTGTCTTGGGTTCCTTCATTTGTATCCAGAGCAGTTTGTTTATGAATGATAAATCCCAGTTACACTATATACACAGCTTTGGCAGGGAAATTACAATGGGTGGAAATGGGGTGATGAAGCTGTGCAAATTCTTACGGTGAAGAAGCATCATCTCAACGACAGACCATCACTTTGATGTCATACAAATATATATCTATTTTTTTTGGGGTGTGGGGGTGAGTACCTCGTAGATTGCAACATCATTGATTGATTAGAGTCTGTGTGGAGGCTTGTTATCTGTTATAGCACACATTTTGACTTGATAAATTGTAAACATGACTGCAGGGACTTGCAATGCAAGTTACAACCCTGCGAGGTGCCTTTGAGGGAGTGACTTACAGTATTTCATTTTTCTTCCCCTTACTTATGTCGAATAACATACCCCGTTCAACACTCCTGGACAAACTATAAAAATCTATTGAAAAAGATATGCTTAGATAGAAAACTAAAAATATGTGAATTTAACAATAATGCAGTTCAGACAGTTCTAGAATTTGTTTTCATTAGATAGTGCAAGCATCCTTTTTGGTCTTGTGATGACACCAAAGTAGGTCAATACTTTACAAATGTGTGTTAGAAAGCCCACATATGGCGCAAAACGCTATAATTTCCCACTATGACCAATGAAATTCGATCCTGAGCGGCATTATATAACTCTTGGTAGGTTGACTTTTACTTCAAATGTGGTCACGTGACTGGGCCTAAAGATATGCCAGTTGTGTTCCTCTGTAGTACTGCACATGGCAGCCTAGCTGCTGTCAGAGCCCTGGGCCATGTGGAAACTTTAAAGCTGTCCACAATTTTTACATTTCGACTCGCTAAAGAAATAGACAGGCGGGTTTACTGAGTTTGTAGTTATTCTATGGAGGTTGGTGTGAGCTGGACTTGGAGTGAGGGAGCAGAGAGTGAGTCAGAGATCACATTACAACGCCATTCATCGGGGGAATGTCCTGCAACCTACTTTAGTTTCCTCCAGAACAAACATTCAAATGTTTGCTCTCATCTATTTATTGTGCTCTTCAAGTTTAATGCTTATATACTGTTCATTTTCCATGCGAACATAGTATGTCAATTGACCTGGTCCAAGAATATCCTGATAACTGCCGAAATTATGAAAGATGGATCAGGTCGAAATGTGATTATAGCGTGTCTGACACAGAGTTACCATGGTTTTTGATTATTATTTATTTATTTATTATTATTTTTTGTAGTTGAGTTTTTATTTAGTTTTGACTTTTGTTTTTTTTTTCAAATTCAGTTCATTTGAATTAGATTTACAGTAGGTTTGTTAGTTTTTATTATTTTGAAAATGGTTGATTTTAGTTTGTTTTTTAAATGTGTTTTAGTATTAGTTTTTTATGTGGAGTATTGGTAGAATGCAAGATAAAAAAACGGTCACTAGTGTGTAAAAAAGTAAATGAAAATGAAAGCGGTTCAGTGGTTTTTGATATTTGTTTGTAGTTAAGTTTTTATTTAGTTTTGACGTGTTTTTTTCAAATTCAGTTCATTTTAATTAGATTTACAGTAGGTTTGTTAGTTTTTATTATTTTGAAAATGGTTGATTTTAGTTTGTTTTTTAAATTAGTTTTAGTATTAGTTGTAGGCTTTTTATGTGGAGTATGGGTAGAATGCAAGATTTTAAAAAAATGGTCACTACAGTGTAAAAAAGTTAATGAAAATGTTTTTCTCAATTTTAGTTTGTTATTTTTTTTAGTTTTCACTAACTATAGCCGTGGTCTGACATTGACAAAGAGATGATTAATTGGTCATGATTTAGATTTTTTTTTTTTTAATGATCAAATAATAACATCCTGTTTATGTATGAACACCCAATCAATTGAACAGGTGCATGTTTCTGTGAAAATGTGGTGTTTACTTGTACAGTTCGAGGGTCTCTTTGACTGTTTCTATTCCCCCGTGACTCTTCAAAGACCAGCAGGTGCATGTATCTGTGTAAATGTAGTGGAGACACAGACAGTTCCCGGGACTACTTCATGCTTGTGACCTGTAGCATTAAAAAAAACACACAGGGGTAACCCTAAAAATTAATTACATAAGACATTGGAACAGCCTAAATGTCATTCTTGTGTATTTTGGGTCACTTTTAGGTCATCCAATTCCCGGTTGAAATAAAATCATTCAGGGTGTATTTGTTGCTGTCTAAACAGGTCAAATGGACCCAAACTGTGTGTGAGGATTTAGCCCGTTATATTGGCAAAATAAAACATTCTACTTTTGACTCTGCCCCTGAGTGTCACAACTTTCCTTCCGTTATTCACTGTAGCAAAAAATGCTTTGCATCTGTGACAAACATTTTGCAGCTTTTCGCAAAGGCCAGCCGGTTTATTTTAACATGGGTGTAAGTGCACACAGCTTGCCAGCTGGTCAGAGTAAACTTGAACGTGTGAGATAAGTGGTTGCATAACTCCATTGCTGCTGTTGGCTGCCCCCTGTGAGAAGGAGAGAAAAAAAGGCTTCTGACTGTCCCACATTTGCACTACAGTGTAGCCATCCAATCCTAAATAACTGACCTCCTTGTGTGTTTGTGTGGGAGTTGACACAACATGTTGCAATAGTCAGTAAAAGTTCCAAAAACAGAAGCCATTTGAGTCCACATTTTTAGAATTGTGCTAGTTCGCTGAAAGTGTGGGCGATTGTGAACTTATTGTCCTTGGATATTGTGTGAATGCTTGCGTATCGGTGGTGACAGAAGGCTTTGTCTTTTGCCATGGTGGGAAGTAACAAAGTACAGTACTTTGGTACTGCTCTTCATTTTTCAGGTATCTGTACTTACGTATTTAGTTTGTTGACAACTTTTTTGATGGGAGACTTAACCGCAAAAATGCAAACTATTTGAAGAATCAAGAACCCCAGCCACTGACTTATTTAAGAATATTGTTTGCTGTTGTTTGCTCCACGAATGAGTCTTGGTGTTTTTTGACTTCTGCCAACCTGGAAGCCACATGCCCCTGGTGTTGAAAAATTCTTATCCAGCTTGCTCATGAAAAACATGAATAAAAAAAGAGAGAGAGAAGAAAACCAAAAATTGGTTGCGACAAGTTACAAAAAACTGTCTTGGATATAACTGACACTCATTTTTTGTCTGTTTTTTTTTTTTTTTTTACTTAAGGAGTTCAATCACTGCTTTTACTATCGTACAGAGGTGGCCAGCGTGCATCTGATTTTTGTCTTGAGATACACGCAAAAATTTTCAATACGAGTGCGTGTCAGACCCCCCGGCCGTAAAATGGCGCCAAGTTCCCAACATCCCACCACCATCCAATCACATCGGCCCCATTGCAGTGGTGGGACAGCATCAGCTGGTGGCAGTGATGCCGCTGTGCCACGAGGCTGCTTATCAACCACCAATAGACCCCACATAAGATGAAGAACAAGGAAGGACAATACATTGGTTACAGTCGTCTTTTTTGTTTGCAGGTTATGTGCCGAGCAACTGTTATGACTGTGTTTTATACTGTGGGATACACTGGAATGCAAGTTCTTTAATCGGGGGGGGGGGGGTTCTGTGTTTTTGGGGTACCTCAAGGCACCACTGTATTGTTTTACAGAAGTATCCGAACATCTACTTTGGTAGAGTGTGAGTATTTGGGCCACCTGTGGTCTTTTGACACCGCTGATGTCTGTGGACAATAACAAAGCCTGCAGTTCCTCAAACGACTGCAACTGCCACTCTGAGGTTAGAAGGCCTCCAGTACTGGATCTTACTAGATCTTGTTTGGATATTTGAGGGATTTTTTGTTTTTCTCCGGGTGCACTACTTGTTCTATCCACTCGGTCTACACACCTCGCTCGGCACAGAGGATCCAAGGAGCAGAGAAGGCAACAGTCTGCTGTGGTGGACTCACTCAAATAGAGCATAGAAACAACAACATAAATCCTCCCTTCGGACCTCACATCTTCACCTCAGGTCAGACTTTGCAAACACTGACTTGTCATCAGGAAGTTGCATCCTTTTTTTTTGTTGTCCTCTTTCCTTGTTACTCTAGCAGCGATGGAAACATACATCTACTTCGCTTATATTGTATGTATGTATATTGCATAATAGTGAATGAATCAGTCAGCCCCTCGATTACTAATATTAACTGTCTGAATTGCCACGACATTTTTGAACCACTTCACCAGTTGAAATGCAAATTACATCAGGAATTCTCTTTGTTTGTTTGTTTTGCTTCTCATAACATATTGTCTTTCTAAGATATGAAGAAATGCTAAAATGATCGTTCAAGCTATTTTCCACTTTCTTAATTGCTCTGCCTTCGTGAAATGACATGTAAGGGTTTGTTTATTCGGCAAATGCTTGAACTTTTTTTCACCCAGAGGTACATGGTGAAAAGTCTATGTTAACAGTGGAACCTCAAAGGCCACAACTTACTCCAGGAATACGGTCACCCTCCAATTTGTGCGTGTTTTGTAATAAGATTCTCCACAGGAAAAAAAAGTGTACAGTCAATGTGTCTAATGAGTTAAGCATAATTGTATCATGTTGATCCTTCTACAAGCCAAAGAAAAAGCAAATCATACAATGCTGGCTGAACTGAGCTTTCTCGAGTAAGATTTGCTGACATCTCAAGTCACACACAACATACACAACCGCACAGTTGGCCTTCTTCAACAGTCAAACACACAAATACAAACTCTAAACACTTCTTCCAGTTACAGTAGGCCAAAACTCTTGAAACGGCTTTGTTTCTGTCGCGTAATAGGCCGCGCCCCTTAAAGGCACCCATACATTACCATAGCTGTGACGTCATGATTGTGTATTATATATTTCTATATTCACTTACAATTATTTTCCCAAAAGTTTATGAAACCACTTTATTTCTCTAGAGTCTCATCATGATGCCTTTTTTTTTTTTAAATACAACAGAACGCCATTGTTGAAAAATACAGAACAAAAACTTTGTGGTGGGGAGGGCTGGAATGGATTAATGGCATTTCCGTTGACTTCAATGATTAATACTGATAGTTTTATGAGCTCGGTCACAGAACTAATTCAATTCGTAAGTCATGCTAGTACTGTATCTAAATAAACCTGTGTGCTGTTCTCTGATTTCAGTTGCGTAACAAAATCTTTTCTGTTGTCTGTATAATAACGTGGCTGTTGAAAGAGAGGCTGCAATTCAGAAATAGCACCAGACTTCAAGCAAGATGACTGTCGTAACCTCAAAGTGTACAAGACATATGTGTTTGATTAATCCACACAGCTTACTTAGTTGCTTAGCTTCTATATTTGTCTTTTACTAGAGTCCATGAGAAGCTGACAAAACCACTGATTTGCGCAGTAAAAACTTGAGCCACGACCGGAGTTGTTGCACAGGCTTGTTTTGAAAACATGGACCGTGGTAAGGCCGCCGTGCTTTTGAGCCACTGAGTGCTGCACCTGTGGGATTGGTGGGGAAAAACAACTCTTCACCTCCCGTGGTTGACCACAAATGTCTGTGTTTACACTGAATTCGTCTGCCTTTGGGAGAAAATAGGCCACTATACCGACACAAGGCAATGGATCAGATATCCAAACACGCTTTCTAGATAAATTCTTCAGCCCTTTAAACTATGTGAAATAACACCAGACTAAATCCGAGTGAGTTCGCCATTATTATTCTATGAGATGTTTATGTGTCATTCCTGGATTGGAGAACAATTTGGGCACCAAAGTATTTGAAATGGGGACCTTTATTTGATCATATTTTATGTTTTCAAGAAGAAAAAAAAACAATTTGATTTGACCATGTTAACCATCGACATCAATGTATCAAGGTTAGACCTTTTATCTTACATACATACACACATATATATATATATTTACTCTATATCTATCTATCTATCTATATGTATATAGAAAGAGAGAGAGCGAGAGAAATTGTATATTGCCTTTTAAACCGTGATATGTATGGTGTAAAATTCGAAATATTATAATAAAATATTAAAATATTTATCTATTAAAATATAACACTACTGTACTATTATTGCAAATGGTTGGGGGAGATATTTGTTAAGGACAGTTGGAGGTTTGTTTTTTTATGTATTGTTTTGTATTGTATTTATCAATTAATATATATATATATATATATACATACATATATATATATATATATATATATAGATAGACATATTAAAACCTTGGGGGATGAACCTCCTGTCACTCCCTCGGGCGCAAAAGTGCACACCAGTAGCAGTTGGCCTTCAATTGATGCAGTGAGAAAAACTGTATTTTAAAATTATATTTGATTACAGTAAACCCCATCCATCGTGGTTTCCAGGTTCACGTCTTGTAATTTCGCTGATTTTTTTTTTTTGTCCAGTTTTATAACTATGTTTTCTTCTGCCTGCCAGTTTATTTGGGGTGTGATTTTACTGTTGATTTATACTTTGATATTTGAAAGAAGAGGAGTAAAAACAGCTTTTTCAAGATTAACATAGTTTTTATGGAAGATTATTCATTGTTAAATTGTCTGTGGTCCTGCTTTACACCTGAGCAAAGGGATGGTTGTAGGTTTGTTATGTAACGTACATCTTTCGGCCTACGTATTCATGTATATTGTGAGATGGTAAAGTTATTTGTTTGTGAAAACAGGATGTTCACTGTAAACATAAGAGGGACCGGTCAACTGTAAAGCTTCGTCGATCCATTGCTTTTGCTGTTTCTCAATATATGATGTTGTTAAATGTCTTTGTATTACTTTAAAAATGCGTTTCAAGACAGTAAAAAAAAGTGCTTCATACGCTATGAAAACCTAACAA